>NC_067483.1:74243738-74543738 GCF_947179515.1 Apodemus sylvaticus | reverse complement strand
AGGAGAGGCACATGCATGCCTTTCCTGGATCTGAAGTGAAACTTGGACCTTTCCTAATGCAGCTGCGTGGCCCTGTGACCCAACCAAGTTATATCAGCCCAACCCTAGGATATCCTGCTACCCAGTGTTTGGTGATATTTAAGAAGGGATTAGTACTAGTCACTTTACTGTTTAGGTAAAGAAAGGCTTGTTTGGTCACGAAGGTTAAATAAGGCTAGTTTTATTGGGAATCATGTAGCTTAGATGTGTATGGGTTTTTTTTCCCCATAGGATGTCAACAAAAGATGCCTTGGTCCTGGAAGTAACTAACTGTAGGGCGTCTGGGGACAGGGACCCCCATGCCTGCAGTGCCCAGTGCCCTTTCCCACCATCTGCTCCTCATATTCTCATTCCCTCGAGCTAATCCTGGAGCCAGGCCTTCCCGAGAGTGGGCATGTGCTTGTGATGAGTCTGTGCATCCTCAGAAACCGCAGAACTGGGCGAGGAGCTGAGTGGAGCCATTTGATTCCACTGGGAGGATTTGGAGGGGGAGAAGGGGGGGAGGGGAGGAGGGGGATGGCTAGGTCATAGCGATGAGGTGGTACAGGCATTAGACACACAGTGGCCTGCTGAGGGCAGCACATGGATGGAGCATACAAGAGAGACTAGATAGGAAGTGGCTCGGGTTAGGGCTGTAGCTCAGCTCAGAGGGGAGAGTGCTCACCTAGCACCTGTGGAGTCCAAGTTCAGTCCCCAGCATCACATGAACAGGCGTCCTATATCACTGAAGCATCCGGAGAGGTAGAGGAAGGAGGGTCAGAAATTCAAGGTCATCCTTAGCTAGTTCAAGGCTGGTTTAGACTCTGTCTCCAGCAGATCCTAGTAGGTGAGTTATTGGACATTCTAGGAAATAGGTTGATAATATATGTAATATGTGACATACAATATATATGCTATTATATATATATGCTATTATATATATATGCTATTATATATATATTATTCAGCAAGAGCTGTTAATAGAAGCAGAACTGAGAGAAATTAGTCCAAGGGATGTTCCTGCCAAGGAATGGTGGGGTGCATGCTCACTTGGAACCCCACTTGAACTCTTACGCGGGGGAGCAACGAAAGTATCCTTATGTGGTGGGGGAGATTGATGGGAGAGACCTTGGCTCCAGCAGGCAGGTCCCTCTTCCAGCTCAGTGATGGTGGTGGCTCTCGGGATGCCCAGGCTTGTGTTTCTTTATGGCCCCTCCCCACCTCAGTGCATCTGACCCAGTGGCCGGCTTGCCACCTCACCTGTAAGGGCAGCTCTTTTCCTCACCTATGGCTGCCAAGCTAAAGAGGCAACATAGTACATTAAAAATAAAATAAAATAAAAAGAATAATAATAGTAATAATATATCAAAGCCAGGTGAAATGCACTAAGCCTCAGGCTTCATTGCCTATGGATGCGTAGCCTTGGGCAAACTGTGTTTGAACCTTTTTTTTTCCTAGCACACAGTCATCCGGGGATTGGTCCTTCAGTCCTTCAGTGACTTCAGGGTTAGAGATGATGCAGGGAGAGTGCCCAGAGGCGCAGGCGTTGATGTTTGCTACATGTGAGGTCAGACTTTTGAGAGGGAGGGGCTGGTATCCTCTCTGCAGTCTAGCTAGGGCCTCGGGAGGGTCTGACTGAGAGGCTCACTAGGCTAGCAGGTGGGACTCAACCCTCCAGGGACCTCAGAGGAAATAGGTGAGTCTTGGCTTCTGACTAAAATCAGGTCATCACGATCCAGGTTGACTAAGCATTCCCCTTCCCTTTCCTGGCCTAGGGTGGGGAGAGGGTCTTCACATGAATATGGGAAGTCCCTGAAGTGATGAGGAATCTGGGAGATCTGCTTGCCTCTGCCTCCAAGGGTTGAGATTTAAAGGTGTGTGTATCCAACTCCCCCTGGGGTTCCCTTTGGCCAGGGACTGTCTGCCCTGCCCGTTGCTGTCTGGGTAACTGCTGCCTCCTCATTTCAGATGTGTCTTTACAAGTCCCCATCTGCCAAGCTCCTTCTTCCCTGGTGGATTTGTGGAGTTTTCTTACAGGTCATTTCTACAAGTTCCTTCTTTCCAGGCGTGACACAAAGCACACTTGGTGTATGCTTGGGGTTCTGGGAGCTGCAAGGCCGGGGGACAGTGAGTGTAGACAGTAGCAGATAGAGGACTGGAGAACATTCTGAGAGAGTTGCGTGCTGTGCTTCCGCCCACTGTGCATAACCTAGGCTAGTTGTGCTAGGTATCTAACATACCGGCAAGGGAGGAGTGGGTTTTAGAATCCCGCCCATGCCGAGGGCCCTCCTAGATCCCCTTACTCTCTGTTTACTGAGTGCTTCTCTCTGCTCCTTCCTCCTGGCTGCTCTTAAGCACCAGGGCATTTAGAGCACTGCTGGGCTCTTCCAGGCAGGCAGGGAGCTAGCGCACATGCAGCTTCCTGCACATGACTTCGTCGTTCCAACACCAGAGCGGGGCTCAGGCTGGGCTGCAGTGGGGTGGGGTGGGAGTGTTGGTTTTCTGGAGTTGCCGGTTTGTGCCAAGATCTTGTTCTGACTCAGCCCTTGGTCTGGCTCAGCTTCTTGGCAGTGCTGAAGGAGCAGGGCATTTCAAATGCAGTGTGCTGGCTGGCCCCAGCATGCCCTTGGCCATGGAGCCATCCTGGTCTGTTAAAGGTGACAACTTATTTGAAGGCTCTTGGGGAGTTGGGTGACAGTGCCTTTTCTGTTATTGCATGTTCTCAATATCTGGGACTCATTTCTTTGTGAGTCTTCTTTTCCATCTGTCCCCTTTTAAAATATCCATTGCATGTGTTTGTGTCCTTCTGGCCTCTCCCCAACCTTGGCACACCTGTCCAGGACTCTGCAGGGCTCTCCTCTGCAGCCCCCCCCCGCCCCCTCCCCTTACTGACTGGTCTTACTGTGAGGAGCCCCCTCCAGGTTGTGCTAATATTGTGGTTGTCACAGGAGGGTAGGCTTATTGGACCTACTGTGTGCCAGCTGCCACGCTGGAGCTTTTCTGTACCTCCCTGTTATCTTAACTAATAGCTTTGCCAGGGCTGGCAGTGTAGCTCCGTTTGTTAATTGCTTACCTGGCCTGCACAAAAGCCTGGATTCTTTCCCCAGCACTGCAGGAAAACTGAGCACAGTGGCCCACACCTGGGCAGGTGGTAGGAGTAGAGGTCATCCTCTGCTGCCTGTCAAGACCAGCCTAGGCTGCACGAGATTCCTCCCACCCCCGGTTAGAAATATGATGTTCTTTGTCTACTTTTTGTTTAAGGAAATGAAGACTCAAAGAGCCTAAGTCACTTGTTTAAGGTCACAGGAGCAGGAGTCTCTGGGGATAGGACTCACATCTAGATCCTGTTCCTCCAGATCCATACTCACTAGATAAAGAGAGCCATCCATGCATTCTTGCTGGGTCACTCTTCTCCCTGCCCCACGACACCCCCGCCCCATCTCCCCCAGAGCTGACAGCATGACCCACTGGCTTCTCTTATAACAGATGGAGTTACCAGGTCTGGTCTGCAGGCAGCAGCAGGTCTGTGTGGGGTGTGCCCACACATATGTGGGTGTGATCGCATGCACACATACATAACTACTTTAACCCTGGAAATACAGGTGAAAAACAGGTTGACAAGCAGCTTTAAAGTGTCAGCTGTGCAGAGCGAGGGCTGTGCAGGTTGACAGGGCCCCCTTCCTAGCTCACTTCTCTAAGGGAAACTGAGGCTAGGGGAGGTCAGAGCTCAGTGACAGAACCAAGATGGTCTGGCCCTTAAAACTAGGTTTTAACAAGTGTCTGCTGCAGGTCCCTGACTAGAGGGACCGAGCGGAGGACGTAGACATAGAAGTGATGACTCTGGGTCCATCTGAGCTTCCTCCGAGCTCCAGCGAGCTCCAGCCTCGCCTTGCCGGAATGTGCTTCTCTCACTGGGGGAATTTCTATTTGCAAACCTGTGCCCGAGGTGAGTGGAGCGGGCTTCCCGACCACTGGTATTCCCACCCAGGAGAGTTGCAGGGGGTGTGGGTGGTGTTGGTGCTGACTAACTGACCCCACAACAGAGGATGCCGTGCACTTGGGAACACTGGGGAGCATCCTGTCAGCCACTGCCACCTGCTTCCTGTTGCCACGACTCACTGGGAATGTCTTGCTCTTTTCTGGGTCATGTAGAAATTCTGTTTGCCTGAGACAAAAAAGCTGTTTGCTGGTCTTGGTTAGGCAGCCTTTTGTGTTAGGGAACACACTTTGGTAGAATCTGACGGTAGTAAATAAGACTTAATGTAACCTTTTTTTTTTTCTAAATCTCTTGTCAATCCTTCTTAGGTCAAGGATCTGAGAAGTCCGGCTTCTCAGTCATCTGGTCGACCTGCATGAAACCAACATGCTTCCTCCTGAACTACTTTGTTAATTTTTGTTTTCTGTTTCTTCTTTCCCTTACAGTTTTGAGGGACATCAGTGAAAGAGGGAGGGACCTTGAGCAGATTTTGTCGCAGTACATTACGTTCGTGAAGCCCGCCTTTGAGGAATTCTGCTTGCCAGTGAGTTGTATTCTTTGTCTCTGCTAAATGTAAATCTTGATATTTAATAGTTTCATCTTCTTTAAGGGTTTATTTGTTATTGTTATGTGTGTGGGTGTTTTTGCCTGTGTATGTCTGTGCACATGCATGGAGTGCCCAGAAAAGGGAGGGCCTGGCTCCTCTGGAACTGGAGTTACAGATGGTTATTAGCCACCAGGCCTGTGCTGGGTCCTTTGTGAGAGCATTAAGAGCTTTTAACTGCCTTCGCTCTGGCTCCGTGATGGCAGATAGCTGGGCTTTGCACAGCTTCAGTCTTACTCCTGATTGACGTCCTGAGGCAGCAGGCTAGGTTCCATCCTGCTGTCTTTCTCCCCTCTCCCTCTTAAGGTCACTCTAGTCCTGAGTATCTCCCAGCACAACCTGCGTTTCTTGCCTGGGAAGGCTATGGTATCAAGACTTTGCTAGCTCACATCCAAGATAGACCTTAGCCAGCTGGAGACTCACTCCAGAAGGTCAGGGGGTGGGTGTGCGCACTGCCATAGTTGCTTCATTTGCAATGCTAGAATCCTCTTCCTTGCCTGTGTCCTGGCACAGCTGTATCCCCACTGTAGGACCTGGGAGGTCCCTGAGATGGCTTTCTGAGAACCAAAGGGGAGTGACTTCTAATCAGCCAAACGGGGCGTGTGACGGGAAGTTGCCTGAGACTCAAGGGGTGCTGTGGTCTTGAGAAGGGAAGAAGATACGGAAGGAACATTAGGAGAATTGCTGTGCCCTCCCAGATTGAGCAGGCGCTGGTCTGGCAAAGCAGGCCTTCCTTATTTACAATTAGGAAAGGGAGAAGGTGGAGCTTAGGCCGGTTTGAGTGCGATCATTTCCGAAGAGTGGTGTTGGGGATGGTCTTCAGAGTAAGTGGGTTTCTTTTCTGCTCTTTCTCCTCAACATGTCTGCTTTAAGTCGCTTAGACCTTCACCTTACATCCGGCTTGGTTTTGTTTTCAGTCAGGGACTGCTGGGCTTTCTGAGTAAGCCTGAGTAAGTTTGCCAGCCTGAAGGTTAGGTTGTAAGAGAGGTTTCTGGGGAAGGGCTCCCAGGGCCGATGGGCTGTAAAATTCTTTTCATCTCTTTCCCTGAGAACCTTCCTACTCTTTGACTTACTGAGAACCCAGCAAGATTTCACCATTGGGAACCAACCACAGGCACCGTTCTGCCGTTTAACTGAGGTAGAGGCCAGCTGAAGAGTCCAGCCAGGGGTTTTCTGGGATGTTTGTGCTCGTTCCCATGGTCCGGCTGCTCCTTTCCTTGCTCAGGCAACACCAGCTCATTTCCCATCTGTTGGGATCTGAGAAAGGTCTCACGTCTGTGCTCAGCAGTTGCCAGGAACGAGGGTATTCAGGTATACAAGGGGGTACTCGTGGACTGCGTGGAAAGCCAGGGGGATATTCTAGGGCACACTTACTGCCAGTGTGGCTTGTGGAATCTCAGTCAACAACACAAAGGGAGCATGGTTTCACTTTTTAAAATGTACTTTGTAAAATATTGTAATGCTAGAAGAGTGAAGCCGGCCACCGGCAGGGTGTTCTCTTCCCTGGCTTTATCGAGGGCCAGGTGTGAGTAGCATCACCTCCCAGGCTGCTTAAAAAAGCCAAGGTAAATGGATCCCCTTTAAGTATAACTATTGGTGCTGTGTTTTGTGAGCTCAGGGTGTGTAGGGTGTGTGTGTCTATGTGGAATCCAGGGTCTTACTCATACCAGGTAAAAGCTCTGCCACTGCACTGCATCGCCAGTTAGTGAGTTTTCCTGATCAGTGCTCTTCTTCCTAGTGCTGGTGAGACTTGACACGCCCTTTCTCCCCTCCACTCACATTTTGGCCATGAATATACTTCCTTAGGCCTCTCCTTCCTCAGCATTGCAGTCCGAGCCTCAGGCTGCTCCCTTGCGCCCCTGGAGAGGGACTCAGGTTTGTACCTGAACTCCCCAGTTAATGTGCTGTAAAAATCTCTCTCCACAGACAAAGAAATATGCTGATGTGATCATTCCTAGAGGTGCAGACAATCTCGGTGAGTACCAGTGGGGCTCAGTAACCTGCTCATACCATTCTTAATAGGGGCACAGATGTGACGACTATACAGGGTCCGGCAGTCTTGGGAACAGATCTGTGGTCACAGGTGTGTCCCTGTGGGTAGATGTACATACTCAGGGAATCTAACAGGAAGGGCCATAGACTCCCTTCAGCAGCCCCCCCCCCCCAACCCCCAAGTAATGACATGTGGCCACCTGGTATCCAAGACCACCTTTGTCAAATAAAACACACCAGGCCCCAGAATCCTGGGCATGGCTGTGTCTGTGCTTGTAACCCTAGTACTATCTAGACTAGAAACAGGACAGTTGCTGGGACATGTTGTCTGCCAGCCTAACTGTGTCCCCAGTTTTTAGTGAGGAGTTTGAAGGGAATAAGGTGGAGGGTAATAGAGAAGGACGTACCTGACATATTCATCTGGCCTCCCTGTACACTCAAATCTATACCACTGTCACACACACACACACACACACACACACACACACACACACACACACACTCTCTCTCTCTCTCTCTCTCTCACACACACACACCCTTGTCGGTGCTGTTAGCAGTGGTCAGTTGGCTGAGGTATGTAGTTTGTTTCTGATGCTCACCCTTCTGTGGGAAGAAGAGCCTTCTGTACTGATATTGTTGCAGTTTGGGGACATAAGTTGGGAGATCCTTAGTAAAAGGGACTTAGAGGTAATTAATTGGTGCTGTTAAGAATCATCTCCCGCTGGGTGGTAGTGGTGCATGCCTTTAATACCAGCTCTTAGAAGATAGAGGCAGAACTCTGTGAATTTGAAGCCAGCCTGGTCTACGGATAGCCAGGCTACTCAGAAAAACTCCATCTCTAACCTCAGCCTCCCCCTTCAAAAACAGAACAGAACAAAACAAACAAACAAACAAACAAACAAACAAACAAAAAACACCCCAAAAAACAAAAGCAAATCACTGGAGAGTCCTATCCACAGTTTTGGGGTTGCTTGCTTCATCTGGTGGGCCCTCTGGCTGATTCCTAGTAGATGCCAGTTCATTGGATATCATTATCTTTTTAGAATATTTTGCAAAGGAGGTGTGCCAGCCCAGCTGGAGGCTCGGAGAAGGGTTAGGTGACTTGCTGTCAAGGGTCAGGGCCATTTTCCTGGAAGCCTTTGCCTCTGCTTCCGGGCACCCGTCCATGCCCACAGACTGTCCTCACAGCCCCTGCTGTCCCTAACACTGCTGGTCTCTGTCCCACAGTGGCCATCAACCTCATCGTGCAGCACATCCAGGACATCCTCAACGGAGGGCTCTCCAAGCGGCAGACGAACGGCTATCTCAACGGCCACACCCCGTCCCGCAAGAGACAGGCGTCAGAGTCCAGCAGCCGGCCACATTGACCCCCGCGCCCTGACTCCAAACCCCAGCCCCCAGCTCCAAGACACAGGAGGGGTCGAGAGGCTCTGGTCACCTGTACATATCGCCTCCTCAGAAATTACTGTATTTAAGAAAACACCACGGAGATGAAATGCCTTGATCTTCCTTTCTGCCTTTTTGTACTTTGGAACAGCAAATCTTGACGGAACTTGACCCTGAGCTTAAGTGACAAACTGTGCCAACTAGTACTGGTGATGCTTAATTATGAATCCAACGTGTAACCAGTTATAAATACACACATACATACGTATATATAAAAAGAAAGGATCTATTTTTGTGTAACTGTACAAATACTGTAAAGCTGTTTGCCATAAGTATCCTATAGGAACCTGTGCATGGGCATTGGGCCTGGAGCCCCGCCCAGCAGAATTCTGTGCTCTGGCAGCCGGGGAGCCATGGGAGCTGGGTGGGTGGGTGGGTGGTCGATGTCCCTGGATCTCAGCACCCTGGGCCTCAGTGGGGATGGGACTCAGCCCTCAAGGGCTCCCCTTTCAGATGCCACCTTCTTGAAACTGGAGCTGAGGGAGATACTTCTTGTCTGTCTTTCTTTTCTTTGTTTTTGTTTTGTTTGGAGTTGAAATTAAGTGTGATCTCAACTCAACTCAATCTCAGGGAAGAGGCCCACTGAGGAAGATCAATCTGTCTGTGTTCCTTCTCTCCTTGCTCTGGCTGCCTGGGTACCTCCATGACTCCTTCCTGTGCTGTCTGTTCCCAGGAAGCCAGAGCTGTCTCCAATTTCCAGGTGGGGATTTTATAGGGTCTCATCCTGTACAAAAAGAGAGAAGGGGGCGGGGTAGGACTCTTGTCCCCTGGAGAGTTTGAGGAAAGCTGTCCCCCCGGGGAAGCAGCCGCTAAGTTGCCTGGACACGTATTTGGATAAGGACTGGCTCAGCTTTGGTTAACGACATCTGGTATTGACCACCGACAGTTAGTTGTTGGAGGTTGCCCCAGGAGTCCCATCCATGGAGCTGGCAATAGCTTTGGTCCCTCCTGAACTGGGACTGTACCGGGAGGTGGCAGCCGATGTCTCCCACCCGAGAGTCTCTTGAGCAGCAACCTCAGGATTTCCTGAACTACACCGACACCATCTTAAGGTGTTTGCCTAGCAGGAAGGGGCGGGGAGAAGTTGTTTCTTAGAAGATATTAAGGGAGGGTAGTGAAATCAATGGTATCCAAGCTGGGACTTTCAGATGGAAAGATGCCCAAGGTAGAGAGATTTTCCGCTTCTTCTGAGCACTTCCTCTTGGTGGGAGCTCCTGTCTAGAGGAAGTGGACGTTGACTTGCTGAGAAGACAGCCAGAGAGGGAATGGGGCCACGCAAGAAGGGACAGGTGTGCGGTCTGTGCCTGGCTGCAGAAGGACCGTGGGTTGTCATGTCGGTGGTCACATCCTGTGTGCTTTGGGGGCCACATGCTTAGTTAACCTCAACCTAGGGGAGAGCCTCATGTCTGGGTGGCCCACTGAGCCCACCCAGGCTCTTTCTCAGTTTACTTCACAACCACACCGAGGTTCCCTCGACCAGTCTAATTCCCCAATTAGGATTCAAATTTGCTTTCAATTCCGTTTTTTTTTTTTTTTTTTTTTTTCTATTTAAATGTCATTAACCCAGTCCTCAGCAGAGCTTTGCCACTTTCCTGAGGCAGTACGAGGCCAGGGTGCAGGCTCTGCAGGGGAAGGCGCACTCACCAAGGCAGATCCATCTCGAGTATTTGGGGAGCAGTCTTTATCACATCAACTTCGTGCAATTCTGCGATTAAAAACAGTAGGTGAGGACCTGGCCTCAGATCCCAAGAACAAGGACCTCGGGCTTACTGGTGTTGCATGTGCTCATGGGAAACCTCTTCCTGTGTACTAGAGCCTTGGCCGCTCTGTGGGCAGCACGCTCAACTTTACTTGAAGCTTCCAGGTGCCAAACCACTTAGTGCCTTGGTTGTCTAGCCCACTGCCGTGGAAAATGGATTCTTCTCATCTCTGAGCCTTTACTTTTAGCTGCCCCCTCATCTGCCTATGGTGTTGGGACCAAGCCTCTGAGCAGCCCGCTTCTCGCTTGGACACGAGCTGTAGGACCACTCTACCCCTACCTCCTTGGGAAGTGGTTCTTACCAGTTCTGGATCGGCTAGAAGCAGTACAGGGAAGGGATGGAAGCTGTACCGTTCTCAGGCCGCCCAGCTCTTGGCCAGTTGTGTGCATTTGAACTTTCTACAGGAAACACTGTGGTCTGAGTCTTGAGGTTTTGGCTTTGCCGTTCCATTGGAGAGTCGGAGGTCTAAACGGATCTGGAAACCATGGTGTCTGTCATCCGGGGACTTTTAGCTGTGAATAGAGAGGAAGCAGAGCTGGGCAGGTCTGCACAACCTTGGTCACAGGTGCACAAATCCTTCCGCTGCAGAGCCACCCAGTGGTGCTTGCTTACCCCACCTGCTCACGTGTGTCTTTGGCCTGAGTGTTCAGGAAACAAATAAGTTCTGAGCCTTGTGTCACAGGAAGGTCCAGCCTCACACACACCTCACCATGGTAATGCAACCCCCCTCCCCCAACACTTCTCTTTGGGTAACCCAGATCTGATCTGGCATAGGTAGAGTAGGCCCTGGTTCAGGCCTTGGGGAGAAGGGAGTGGCCAAGTCACCAGTCTCAGAACTAATAAGGGCGGTGGCTACTCAGAGATCATGGGAGAAGTTGGCTCCAGCTTACTTTATCCAGGGTGAGAGCCTTTTGGGAGGCCACTGGGTCAGTGTGCCCCTGAGTAGCCAAAAGTGGAGACTTAATCAACCTTGACCTCCAAGCCCCACAGTTGTAGAGGAATGCAGTCTCTTGCAGGGAAATGTTTTTCCCTGCCCTTGGAACCTGTGTACATGTCCAAGAGTCTCCAAAGAATGGGCTGATTTTCCTGAGGCTAGCGTCAGTCCTGGGTACACGCAGGCCCGTGCTTTCTGGGAAGGACCAGCTGGCCTGCTCCGTCTCCTTTGCAGTTTATACTTTCCTCCAGGCAATTGCTGTATGCTTTGTGTCAGAACAAGGAAGAGGGCAGGTTGGGAAAGGCACCATTGGATGCATCTGGTGTACACAAGTCCCCTTTTCAGATTCTGGCTCCGGACCCGCTCTGTTCTCTCGGTGCCAGGCACAGGTGACGTGTTTCAGCGGCTTCCTGTTTCTCTCAGGCAGTGAGTTCCCACCCAGGCCTGCCTTGGGAGCAAGGTCGAGTGACTGGAGACCTAGGCTATTCCTTCCCTACAAGATGCTGCCTCTTCCCGTCTTTGCTTTTTACTGCCCTGCTTTTTTTTTTTGTTCGTGCTATGAAATGACCACACCCTATGTACTTGGCTGTGAATAAAAACAAATAAAAACAATGAATTCAACTCTTAACTCCTTTGTGGTGCCTGGTTAGAAGCAGCCTCCGCACCCTGCTGCAAGAATTCGGTGGAGGGAGGGCTGGGCCTTGCATTTCTGGAGGAAGTAGGGTTGTCTAGCCTGCTGGGTTTAGGCCTCCTGGGTCCTGGGATATGTGTGGGGCAGACCCCTGGCCCTAGCTGACCTGGGACTTTCCCAGTGTTAGTTACCTTGCACTTCCTGTCACATGAACACTGGGCTGAGGGTCTAGGCATGCTGGCTCTGTGCTCAGCGATGTTTGTGTAGCCTCTACTGCTGCCTTCCAGACCTACCCACTTCTCTCTGTCGAAAAGGAGAACAAGACCCAGGTGGAGTGAACCAGTGGGGGAGGGGAGGGCAGGGCATGTGGTGGAAGGAAGCTTACTTTAATTATAACTCTCTCTGATGTGAATGAAGGTATATGTGTATACTTTTAAAACATAAATGTGCGTTAGTGTTTGTCTGCATGTATGCACGTGTACTATATGCATACCGTGCACAAGGTGTTGGAATGTGGGTGCTGGGACTCAAACTTGATCCTCTGAAAGAGCAGTAAATCCTCTGGACTACTGAGGCATTGCTCCAGCCTTCCTATTCTTGCTTTGCTTATTTGTTTGTTTGTCTATTTACTTGTTGGTTCTTTGAAACAAGAGTCTTGCTATATAGCCCTGGCTGGCCTGGAACTTGCCTTGTTGACCAGGCTGGCTTCTGAACTCAGAAAGATCCTCCTGCCTCAACCTCCCAAGTGCTGGGATTAAAGGCACGTGCCATCACAGCCAGCTTATTCCTGTTTTTCATACCAACCTCCAGAGGCTTTCACACTTGTGCTCTTTGCAGCTCCTGGCAGTTCCCTGTCTTAGTTCCCCTCACCTCTACCCCTGCTCATCCCGTCTTTCCAGATGCTTGTTGTGCTAACCCCAGGCATCCCTGGAATTTGGCAGATCTCTCAGTAGGAGCCTCAGCAGTGTCCCCTCTTTCCCTAGGGTGGTTTTGGTGGTGAGGCAGGTGAGTGGTGCTGCTCTTAATTCTCGTTATGTGTATGGCTGTTTTGCCTCCACGTAACAAGAATCGATACCGCTTGTTTGCCTGGTTCCCTCAGAGACCAAAAGAGGGCATCAGATCCCATGGAATGGAAGTCCCAGGTGGCTGTGGGTCTCCCAGCTAGTGTTGGAGCTCCAAATTGGCATTGCCTTAGTGAAGCCATCAATGAGTTGACTTGCAGACAACGGTTAATACCTGCTTAAAAGGCTTCAATACAAGGAGCAGAGAAAGGGTCTTGTCAGCTCCAAGAGACTAGGGTAGGTGAATTTCTTCACAGTATGCCGGGGGTGTTTAGGTGCTTTAAAGTGGATTTAAAGTTTAAGTTGATGGCACATACCGGTGACTCCAATATTGGAGAAGCTGAGGCAGAAAGGAAGATGACAAATTTGAAGTCATCTTGGTTCACATATGAAGACCCTGTCTCAGAAATATCCCTCCCAATTGCCCCTCCCCCCTGCAAAGAGAACAATTTAATGAAGGTATTTTCTGGACTGGGGATGTAGCTTGGTACTTGAGCACCTGCCTAGCATAAGCAGGGGGTCCAGGCTCAATCCCCAACATTGCAAAACCGAAACGATGCACTAGATGTTAGCCTAGTCTGGTGTGTATACTTACATACACTTTCAATAAATCACGAGCTACAAGAAAATATGTGATCCCATTAGAGACAGGACAAGCCCTGGTATACACATCTCAGGAACATAAAACTGCTCTCTATGTAAATTAGGTGTCACATCGCGACGTCCACACTGGACCTTGACTTGAGATGCTGTTTGGATTCAGTGGTTCCAGGGACTTGAGTGTATGTTGAGTTCTGACCTGGTGGCCGGTGGGGCAAACCTTGTGACAGCTTCCCTGCCTGGGATGCTTGGCGCATGCATGCATTTCACAGGAACCGGCTCAGTGCCATCTGTTTCCTCTGCAGTATCCAGTCTCCGTTGTAAAATCACATTAGATTTTTCCTGTGTTTGTTATGTGTTCACTTATCCTTAAAAAGTAAAAAAATAAATAAAAAGCCAAACCTGTGACGTATGCTAGGAACGTGCTGGTTCTCCGGAATCACTGGAGAACTAAATTCAGCGGCTCCAAATGGCTACCCTAAACTGCAGAAAGTCTGGTGTGCGTCTGCCATCTAGTGGTAAGGATTTAGATGGCAGCAGGAGGGGATGGCTTCAGTTCCTGGACTGTCATTAGATTGGCTATAGATACTTAAGAGATATATACCCAAGTGCCTCTAAAAGTATTAACTACTAATATGACTTTTTTCCTTCCCTCTCTTTTTGGAAAATATGTAAGCCTCCACTAGAGCGCATAGAAGCTAACTACCTTAATTTCTTCATGGCTACAGTCGTGGGTGGATTAGGATGGGGGAGGGATGTGCATTGTGGGTGTGTAGGTGTGAGTATGTGTGTGTGTAGGCCAGAAGTTGTCTGTAGAGAGCCTTATTGGGGTGCCATGCCACCTGACAGGAACTTGACATCCACCTAGCTGAAGCTCCTCTCCTAGTCTTTGAGCAGGAACTCCTATGTTAGCCATAATCCCCTCTACCTAGGGTGGAGCGCTCAGACCAAGGTGAAGCCCATTGTTCTTCAAGGATCGCAGTGCAGTTTCCTGGGAGATATTAGCCAACTGTGGAGCAACCGAACTCTGTGGAGTTTCCAGCCTTTGGGGAAAGGGTTCTCCCCCACCTATGTATTTGGAGTCTTCCATTAAACCTTGGGACCTTGAACAGCAACTGTTGTCTTGGTCTCGCTCTCTTTTCACCGCCTTCTCCAGCTTTCCTTCCAGGTAGCCCGTTAGATGTAACTTCGGGCAGTCATGGTTGTCAAGTGTCTTCCTCAACCACTCTCTTCTATGATGATGATGGTGGTGATGATGATGATGTGAGATAGTATCCTGCTATGTAGACCAGACCGGTCTCAAGAGATCTGCCTCCTGCTTTCTGGGTGCTGGGATTAAAGGTGTACACCATCACATCAGCCTTCACCTTATTTTTATTTATTTATTTATTTATTTATTTATTTATTTATTTTAGAGAGGTTCTCTCATGTGGCCTAGAGATCACAGGTTCTGTAAGGTTGCATGCCCCTGTCAGCATGAAGTGGGTGTGTGCGGTAGCACCCAGTGGATTCTGGGAATCTGAACTCAGGCCCTCATGCATGATAACCTCATGGCCACCTCCCCAGCCCCAAGGCTACAATTGTTTACACTACAGTAGTTTTATAAGCTTCAATTATAATCAGTTGTGTATGTGTGTACCTGTGTGAGGTTATTATTATTATTTTAAAGACGCCACTGGGATCCATTCCTGAGAACTCGGATCCTGTAGACCTGGAAGAGGATCACTGATAACAACTGGTTTGGGTGAGTGGGATCAGCTCTGCAGGAAGGGTTGGAACCTCAGGACCTTGTGTATTTTGAGTCACATGGACCTTCACCAGCCCTGGTGTTCCTAGCACGAGTAACTCTGCCTCTCCCAGACATGTCCCAAGCATTACTGATGGAGACTGGAAAGGTTAAAAGTCACTGCAATCCAAGGAAGAGAGAAGGAACCATTAGAGTCCTTTAATTCTTTCAGTTACAAGCAGACAGAGGGGAGACGCCACTTGTCTACATAGAGGCTAGCCCACACCAGCTCTGTTTTGCACAGCAGTTCCTTGAGATCTGGGAGTGTATCTGCTTCACTGAGCATCCAACGTGAACCAACATAGTTCCCCCACCAGAGCTCTTACAGACCAATTGGAACAAGGTACTAAATAGAGAAAGTTCTGTGGTTACCTACGTGACTGGAGCCTGCTTTTGGACATAACCTCCCATAGGTTTTGGGATTGTGTAGACTGCTGGCCGGTTGGTTACCAGCTTCCCTAGTTCTCTGAGAACTGAGAGTATGGTCTTCATCTTTATCAATTTAGTGGCTTAGTAGATTGCATAAGATGACAAACACAATGCAAATTAGGAAAATTTAAAGGACATTGCTCCAGAGTGTGCTAGTCAGCTCAGCTCAATGTGCAGCTAGCCCTGGTGATGGAGGTTAGCTCAGACCAAAGTATTACTCGTTTTCTTCTCCTGTAGCTGGGATAAGAGTAATACCCTGGCAAAAGAAACCCAAAGGAAACAGAGATTTCCTTCAGCTCACCGTCAAAGGGCAAAGTCTATTGTGGGTAAATCAAGGTTGTAGGGGCATTCGCCAACAGGAAGGTGAGGGCAGCAGATGCAGGAGACTGCTCAGCTTTTAAACAATCCAGGACCTAAGCCAGGGAATGGCGCCACCCACAGTGGACAATGGCTTCCCATTTCAGTTAACATAATCAAGCTAATCCCCCAAGGTATGCCCAGAGGTCCATTTCTCCCTGGTGATGTTAGAGTCTACTGGTTGATGATTGGCACTAACCCTCACAGTTGAGTTAAGCAGAGAGAGAGAGGAGGGACTCAAGCCAAGCCAGCATCGACTGGGTGACAGACTATGCCTGTTTTAGCAGTGAGGCTGCTGTACCAAGCACCAATGGAGGTGTATGTCAGTGAGGGTTCGTTGGGCTGAGATGCATACAGTAGGAAAACAAAGTACCGAGGACACTGTGACTTACTTGAATAAAGCTTGTTTTTCTCCTGAGTCAGCAGTTTTCAACCTTCCTCAAGCTGAGGCCCTTAATAGAGTTCCTCACACTGTGGTGATCCCTAACCATAAAAATTATTTTCTTTGCTACTCTATAACTGTAATTTTGCCACTGTTATGAATCATAATGTAAATATTTGATATACAGGATATGATTTGTGACCCCTGTGGAAAGGTCAATCAATTCCCAAAGAGGGTCGGGACCCCCGGGTTGAGAACCACTGTCTTAAAGTCAGTGTTGAGGCCCATTGTTAACGATGATCCTGTTACCAGAGACTTGGACGCTAAGGCTTCTTCCATCAGCAGAACTTGGTCTTCATTTTCAAAATCACTTCATGGTCCAGACAGACTTTATTCCATTTAGAACGGGTCTGTGGGGAAGTCCTCTGTTTGGGAAGACTTTTCAGAATGACCCCTCTGTTCAAATTTCCTTGGCTCTCAGAACTCAGTCTGCACCTACCTTCTAGGGAGACTAGGAAATGTGGTCTTCTTATGTGGCTGTATTTCTTCTCTGAATAAAATCAGAGATGCCGTAAGGAAAACCCAGAAAGAAATTCTTAGTCACTGGAAGCTGTCAATATAATTTTATTTAAAAAAAAAAAAAACTTTATTGAGGGTGGGTTGAGATGGAACACAGTGGAAAGGTGCTTCTCTGACGACCTGAGTTCAATCCTCAGGATCCACATAGTGGTTAGAATGTATTCACCCCATAGATTGTCCTCTGGCTTACATGCATCATGCGCGCGTGCGCGCGCGTGCGCGCACACATACACACACAGACACACAGACACACACACTAAATAGACTATCTACCTATCTATGTATCTATGTATCTATGTATGTATCTATGTATGTATCTATGTATCTATCTATCTATCTATGTATCTATCTATGTATCTATCTATCTATCTATCTATCTATCTATCTATCTATCTATTGACAGGGCCTCATGTATCCTGGGCTGGCCTGGAACTTCCTATGTAGACAAGGCTGGTCTACAACTCACTGATATCTGATACCTGCCCTTACCATCCAAGTGCTGGGATTAAAGGCATGAACCATCAACATTGGCCCTACATGAAATATTTAGTTTTTAAAAACCTTACTGAACTATAACTTGTGTGTTGGCTAGTATTTTACGCCAACCTGACACAGGCTAGAGTCATGTGGGTAGAGGGAACCTCACCAGAGGGAGAAAAAAGCCACATCAGGTTTGCCAGGAGGCAAGTCTGTGGAACGTTTTCTTGATTGGTGATTGATGTGGGAGACTCCATCCCATGGTGAGTGGTGCCACCCCTGGACAGGTGGGTTGTATAAAAAAAACAGATTGAGCAAGTCAGGGGAAACAAGCCAACCCAGCCTTCCTGCAGGGCTTCTGCTTCAGTTCCTGCCTTGAGTTCCTACCCTGACTTTCCTTCATGTCGGAGTCCTTTCCTCTCCAGGTCATGGTGTTTTTATCACAGCAACAGACAGCAAACTAAGATCCTATCACTGTGGCGAAGAGCATAAACATAGCTGTTACCTCCTGGAGTTCTCTCACCTTCTGTGGTAATCTTCAGGTGGCTCACCTCTGGCTACACCTCACATGTGCTACAGGTTACAAGTTTTCAAGAATGTATAACACCTAAACCATACATTAGATACTCATTTCTATCTTGGCATTCCGGATCCATCCATGCTGGGTGTAGCAAATGTTTACCCTTTGAGGGGAGGGTTATTCCTCTTGTTGAATCTTGAGGTCCTCTATATATTTCAGACACAGGTTTTAGGGGCGCTGTAAGCATTTGCTCTTATTCTGTGGCTTGATTCCATTTTTTTCAATGGTGATCTTTCAAATGTCCTACGTTTAAAAATGGATGGCGTCTGATTTACCAATCATTTTTATCTGTGGGGCTTTTTCCTATTTTAGAAATCTCTCTATAACCCAGTGTCACACTTTTCTGTTGTCTTCTTCGAGTTTTATAGTATTGGATTTTACATGTAAAGCTCATTTTGGGGTAACTTTTTGAGTGTGGTGTGTGTAGCTGGAAGCTCATGATTTTGCCTGTGGTCTGTGTGTATTTCAGCACTGTGGTTGAAAGGAATATCAAATATCATTTCTTTATTGAACTGCTTTTGTATTTTTGTAGAAGAGTCAGTTCTGGGCTAGCGAGATGGCTCAGCAGGTAAAGGCACGTGCGGCTAAGCCTGCAGAACTGAGTTCAATCCCTGGGGCCCACATGGTGGATGGAACAGAGTTCCTTGGCTTGTGTTCTGAACTTCCCTTTTGTGTGTGTCAACAAAAGGAATTTTTAAAACAAAAAAGACTCCACAAATATATTTTAAAGAGTCAGTTGTCCACGTATGTAACTTTTTCTTTTGATTCTTTGACAGAGGTATTAGTTGGACATACTTTGTGAGAAAATATATTTTTTAATACTCTTTCTTGAATGATATTTTTGCTATTTCAGCATTTTGGGCAGACTTTTCTGTTATTTTCTGCTTTTTAAACATCCACTCGGTCTTTGATGTTACGTAGTTTGTCTTGAGGGTGGAAAGGTGGATTTATTTTTATCCTGCATGGGTCTTGTGCATCATGATGGACAAGCGCTATGTGTCTCGCCTGTTGTGGAAATTTTATTACTGTTATTTTTTTCCAGTCTTGCTTTCTCACTGATTTCTCTCCTCTCTCCCTAGACCTCAAGTTACAGGTTCACAGGCTGCTACCCTCTCATTTTCAATTATTACTTTGTATAGGTAAGTAGTTCCATATAAGTATATGATGTGTGTGTGTGTGTGTGTATGTGTGTGTGTGTATGTGTGCATACAGTGCCTGCAGAGGCCAGAAGAGGGTGTCAGATTCCCCCCAGAGCTGGAGTCAATGGTTAGTTCTCTGATGTGGGTGCTGTGAATTGAAACTGGATCTCCTGCAAGAACAATCAGACCCCCTGATTATCCAGCCATTTCTACAGCTCCCCGTTTTTTCATGTTTATTAAAAATCACAGCTAAGTTTTAGTCTCTTTAAGCAAAGCTATGGAAGTCACAATTTTCTTGTTTTTTGGATTTTTTTCTTGTCTACTGATTAAAACTTATCCATAGAATCTTTAATTTCACTGATTGTATTGTAGTTTTAAGATGCTAAGAGTGGTTTAACTATATTCCTAATCTGCTTATTGATTTTCTCCAATGTCTTGTCTTTTGAGTTCAGCCCCTGTAAAATTTCTTTGATTCCTTATGTGTTAATTATACATTAAGCAGATCACCTTTTGTCCTTACAAAAGCATTTCTGGCTGACAGTGTAGCTCAGTTGGTAGTGTTTGACAAACCTGTGAAAAGTATTGAATTTGATTCTAATCACTGCACAGACCAGGTGGTGATCTGCACCTTCAGTCTGTGCTTGGAAGGTAGAGAGAGGAGAACCCGTAGTTCAAGGTAATCTTTTGCTAGATAGGGAATTTTTTTTAAAAAGCATTTATCTGAATTTTAGGCATTTTGTATCAGGAGGGTTTCTGGCTGAGCATTTTATTGGTTTTCTCAAACTTTTTTCTCGAGGCCAGTGGTTCTCAACCTTCCTCATGTTGTGACTCTCTAATATAGTTCCTCATGATGTGGTGACCCCCAACAATAAAATTATTTCATTGCTACATTTTTTTGCTATAATTTTGTTACTGTTATGAATTATAATGTGAATAGCTGATATGCAGGATGTCTGATATATGACCCCCACAGGGTTGAGACCCTCTGTTCTAGAGGCTTTGGCTTCACCCACAGGGTGTAATGCTCCCTGAGGCTTCTGGCTGGTACTGCTCTAGGGAGTTAAGGTGTCCTGGGATAGTTGCGAGCTGTCACTTCACAGCAGACTATACCCTTCTCAAGGTCAGAAGCGTGGCTGTACTTTCTCTGTCTTCTTCCAACCTTGCAGGGCATTTGCCCACACAAACACATCCATGGGCAGCCTGCTGGTTTCAAAATGGGAGGTTTCACAGACCCCACACTTGTGTGATATACATGCATCCTTTAAGATCATCATGGGTGTCTGAAAATGGGCTGCTGCTGGTGGTGACTATGGACTGTAGTTTGGTATGGTGGTGTCTGCAGACTGATCCTGCAACCTCAGTTTTATGCGTGGTCAGCCTGTCTTAGGGCTGGGTCACTGGGCGGTGGGAATGATTCCCTGCAGCCATGTTTAACCTTTAGGACAGCTCACAGTCAAGTCAGAAACACAGAGAACTCCTGCCCTGTGTCAGGCCCTGTGCAAGCCCCACCCACCCTCAGGGACCACATAAGCATCCCATGGCATCTCCTGTGTAGACAGGACTCTCATGGGAAGCAGCACAGAAGGACCGAGTTGGTCATGTGTAAGTAGGGCGTCTGCAGGCCATGTCACCCACCCTCCCGGACTCAACCACTTCATACAGAGGTTGCACCTTGTGTCTCATTGTCTTCTAGCATCTTCCTAGGTCTAGCCTTGCACTTGACTAGTTGCCCAATCCTGGGTTGAGAGCTCACCCTTCATCTCTTTATCCAGTCCTTGCTTCTTTATAGGGCTGCACAGACTTAAGCATAGAAACTAATATTAAAATGCCCAGAAGGGCCAGGTGGTGGTGGTCCATGTCTTTAATCCTAGCATTTGAGGGTGGGGGTGGGGTAGGCAGAGGCGGATGAATCTCCGAGCTTGAGGCCAGCCTGGTCTACACTGTCTCAGGAAAACCGAATTCAAAACCAAAGCAAAAAAACAAAACAAAAAGAAACAAATAAACAGAAAGATCTTGGAAAGTTTCCAAGTCCATGTATGTGACATTAAAATGAATACTAATGTCCTTGAAATGCCTTCAGAGCCTATGAAGGTTGGGTCCACGGTGGGCACGATCTCAATTGATGAGAGCCGCCACCATCGGATAAGAGTGGTCCCACAGGGAGAGTCTGCTTTCTCCTGTGAAGAGGGGCTCCTCAGGAAGAGCAGAGAGAGTCAGGCTATAGGGCGGGAGCACCATAACCTACCTTCTGAGATAAGCCACCACCATGGCTTTTCTTTTTGAAAGTTTGTCCGGAGGGTAGGGTTGTGACTTTTCAGGACCAACCGGATAAAGAAGTGGAATGGCTTCTGGGTGCTGGGGGCTCTTCCCAGCCCTTCCCGAGCGCATGGAAGATGCAGGGTACCAACCTGGGATCCCTGGGGAGAGGGGGAAAGGATGGAAGCCTGGGATGTCACTTTGCTCACCCCCCTACGAAAGGCGATCCCAGGAGGACCCTTGAGCCTCTTCCTTCACAGTCATTTACTTGCTTTGACTTTTGGTTTATTCCTTATTGTTTGTCTTTATGTGTGTGTTTGTATGTGTAAGGGTGGGTGCACATGTGTGTGGAGATAACCTTGGTTGTTGGTCCCCCCCCTCCCTCCCACCTTGTTTGAAGCAGTGCCTCTTGTTCATTGCTGGGTTTACCATGCTAGCTGGTCCTGAAGCTCTGGCCTTCTCCTGTCTTTGTCTCCCTCTCACTTTAAGAGCATCAGGATTACAGACGGATGCTCCTGTGTCTAGCTTTCTTCGGTGTGCTAGCTGGTTTTTATGTCGACTTGACACAGGCTACAGTTGTTGGAGAGAAGGGAGCCCCAGTTGAGAAAATGTCTCCATGACCTCTGGCTATAGGTAAGCCTGCAGGGCATTTTCTTGATTAGTGATGATGGAAGAGAGCCCAGTTCATTGTGGGTGGTGCCATTCCTGGGCTGGTGGTCGTGGGCTCTATAAGGAAGCAGGCTGAGCAGCCCTGTGGCTATGGGGAGCAGGAGTAACCATGGCCTCTGCATCAGCTCCTGCCTCTAAGCTCCTGTCCTGTTTGAATTCCTGTCTTGGCTTCCTTGAGTGATACACTATGATGTGAAGCCAAATAAACCTTTTTCTCCCCAAGTTGCTTTGATCATGGTGTTTCATCCCAGCAATGATAACCCTGACTAAGACATTTGGAGTCTGCAGATCTGGGCAAGAGCTTCACCTAGCTTCCCAATCATTTTCCTTTGTTACTGAGATAGGATCTCTCCGTGTAGCTCTGGCTACTCGGGAACTCAGTCATCTTTACATTTCTGCTTTCTGAATGCTAAAATTACAGGTCCGCATACAACATCACGCATGCCTTATTTATTTATTTATTTATTTATTTATTTATTTATTTATTTATTTATAACCGTTTTGTCTCTGAGGTAGGGTCCTGTGCTGTTCCAGTTGCTGGAACTGTGGGCATGACTACCACGCCCAGTTCACAGAGTTTTTATTTTTTTATTTTTATTTTTTTAAAGATTTACTTTATTTTATATGAGTACACTGTAGCTGTCTTCAGACACACCAGAAGAGGGTATCGCATCCCATTACAGATGGTTGTGAGCCACTACGTGGTTGCTGGGAATTGAACTCAGGACCTCTGGAAGAATAGTCAGTGCTTTTAACCTCTGAGCCATTTCTCCAGCCCTAGTTTTTTTTTTTTTTTTAAATTCATTTATTTTTAGTTTAGTTTGTGTGAGTGTTTTGCCTGGGTATATGTGTGTGTACATGTATGTCTGATGCCCATGGAGGCCAGAAGAGAGCACTGTATCTCCTAGAACTGGAGTTAAGCTGCCATATAGATGCTGGGAACTGAACCTAAGTCTTCTTCAGTAAGTGCTCTTAACCACGGAGCCATGTTTCCATCCCTGATTGTCAATTTAAACAATAGTGTATATCAATTTGATCACAAATTATGTTTTAGAAATTTCAGTTGAGATGAGTCTGGTGTGTGTGTGTGTGTGTGTGTGTGTGTGTGTATAGCACTGATGAGTGGGAATATGAACCAAAAGGAAGGCTATTTTAAAGAGCAGTTTCCCTGAGAGGTTTCTAATTGATGCTCTGGCGGCTGGTGTGTTAGAGATGGATTCGCCCCTGCAGGGATCTCATTGTCAGTATCACCACCTTCTGGTTGAATGTTCTCTAATGGATTCTTAGATGTGGCTTCTGTGCACACTCAGCCTTGAAGGCTTTTCTCCTGGTTGCATGTGTGTGCGTACACAGAGCTGAGGACTGATAGTGGATGCCTTCTGCTCTGTAGCAGCAAGGGGGATCCAGCCAAGACTCTGTGTCTGTTGGCCATACACCTTTAATGCATCTTTCGTTCTCCGAGGTGCTAGGCTTTAACTTTCCACCAGGGGACAGACTTGCAATTTCTCTCACTCCATTGATCACCCAATTTATATAGCTAACTCTTACTGTATGCCCGTTACAGCATTGTTTTGTTTTAAGTCTCATCTGAATTCTGTGAGGTATATTGTATTACTTCTCTTTTCTGAAACGCGAATTGTGGTTTAGGAGAGGTTAAGTAAATTGCGCCGAGTCAGCAATACGCGGGGGCTGCTGCAGTTTGAATCTGTGTTTTTCTGATTGAAAAGCTTGAACCCTACATACCTCTTTCATGTCAAGCCATCTTGAAGACAGAATTCTGTCCTACCTCACATGCCTACAGTGCCAGATTTTCAGTAGGTTATACTCTGGCAATTACAGTGTATCCAACCAACGTGTGGTTATCTTGGCTTCTAGTCTGAGCCCTGAGCACCCTTCTATATACCCCATTATGGATTGTCATTTGTGTCTCATGTTTTTTTTTCCTCCTCCTCCTCCTCACGTTCTACTTCCTCCTCCTCCTCCCCCTCCTCCCTTCTTTTAGACAGCATCTCACTATGTAGACTTGGCTGCTTGGCTGTCCTGGAACTTATTGGGTAGACCAGCCTAGCCTTGAACTCATAGAGATCCTGAATATTGGGATAAAGGTGTATACCATCACACCTGGCTATTTGTATTTTATCTTAAGGGTCCTTCCCCAGCTGTCAGAGTACCCCCATCTGTGGCTTTGAGTGTGTCCCTTGAAGTGGCTGCTTGTTTAGCTCATGCTAGCTTTAGGAAGGTTACTGGTTTAGAGAACTGGAACATTTATTTCTTCTTCTTTTTTTTTTTTTTCGAGACAGGGTTTCTCTGTGTAGCCCTGGCTGTCCTGGAGCTCACTCTGTAGACCAGGCTGGCCTTGAACTCAGAAATCCGCCTGCCTCTGCCTCCCAGAGTGCTGGGATTACAGGCGTGCGCCACCACCGCCCAGCTTGGAACATTTATTTCTGGTAATTCTCTCATCAGAACTTACAAAGCGAGATGTGGGGAGCTGTGGTAGAAGCTGTCTGGGAAGCCAGGGTTAATTTTGTCCTGATCTACAAACCAGTTCAGAGCAGAGGGGTCCTGTCTACCCATATCCAGGCCCACTGAAAATCTTGTTCTCAGGATTGGTTGCTCATCTGTGGGGCAGTGAGCTGTACATTGGCAGCCTGGAGCCTGGTGGAGCTCAGGCTTAAAACCCCTGAGACCCAGCAGGTGACTGTTGCCTGCAAGGGACTGCAGCTGTTTGGCCACGCCCCTTGGTCCTGTCGCAGCTACAGCCTCCCACAGCCCCCCTGCAGAGACGTCTGTGGCCATCAGTCCTGTAGGAGCAGCACCAAGTCCTCCCACATGCAAATAAGGTTTCCCCAAGCTCTCAGACAAAGCCAATGAGGAGTACGGGATTGTCAGACCCTGACCCACCCCAAAGCTGTATATAAGAGTCCTATCCAGAAGAATTAAAGGTGTGTGAGAACTACTCTGCCGTCTGAGAGCTTCTGTCATAAAAGCTTTAACACTTGGGAAGAGGTCTGCTCTCCAAAAAGCCACCTGAAGCTTCCCGCACTCCTCACTGGCTAGCTGGCCTTTCATCAGACCAGCCTGGCCCAACTCGGACAGAGTGCTTTTGAGTGATGGGGTTCCAGCTGTGCACCAGATGATAGTTCTTCCCTGGGAAGCCAGACACACAGGTTTGACCTGCTCCTGATGGTCTCTGAGCCTCAGCTTTCCTTGTGAGATGGGGTGGTAGTCATGACAGCCTCGCAGTATTAGGAAGGCGCCTCTAACCTTCTAATGCAGGCTCCACACAGACACTGTGTTTTCTGCTGCACTCCTGTTGCTTTGGCGACACTGTCCTGCCTCTCGTGGGGGCACTGCCTGCATCCATGGTTCTCCGCACATCAGGCTCAGCTGTCTCCTACTTGACTCCCCCCATCCCACCACCCTGCATTCGAGTCAGGGCATGCACTGGAGACTGTTGTACTCACCTCGGTCATCCTCTCTTCCATATCACAGCCTGTGGTGATGGCTCCCCTGACTCTTCAGTCTGTATCCCTCTCTCCACCAGCCCCTCATAGTTCTTGGTAATCCAGAAAGCACCTGACAAGCCTGTGTTGAGGAAGACTATGGACCAAGAGCTACCATCCTCTTTGTGGGGGGTACGGTGTGGCTCCCCGATTGGGAGCCATCTGATGCCTCCCCAAGAGCTGTTCCTTCGTACTATCATCTTGATTAAAGTGGCATGCTGTGTTTTCCCTACTTGGAAAATGTCGTTTGAAAAAATACACAGTACGTGGTAGATGGTGCAGCTGGCCTGCCATCTTGCTAGGAGAAGGGTAAGGGACCCCGGGATGGCTCAGTGGTTGGTGCTGGGGCTCAGTTGGACATTTTGGGTTGGGCTCCATACAGGTAGTACCATGATCCCTGGCTGAGGCATGAGCAAGTTCTCTTAAAGTCGACTCCATTCTCATTAACTGGAGATTACACTTGTGGCACATTCATGTCCCTTTCTGGTCCTGAGTTCTGGGGTTCATGTTTCTGGGGTGACTCTCAGAACACTCCAGCTCCCCTGGCAACAGCTCCCCAGTCCAACTGTGTCTCAGCATCTTCTATGCTTGCCCTCCAGTCCAAGCGACTATCACCTGTGAGATTCAGGGCCGTATACCATGTGGGCTAGCCTGAGGTTTTCTGTTTTTCTTCCATTCTTGTCCTTAGTTAAAATTTAAAATGTGAATCCAATCAGGTCGCCCACTTTATTCTACATTCTCTGGTCCTCACCACCCTGGAGAACAAAACTCAAAGTCATCCTTGTGACCCGCAAGGCTCCATATTTACCCCCTCACTGATGCAAAGATCTCAACTCCTACTGTTGTCTTTTTGTTGTTGTTGCTTTTTTTTTTTTTTTTTTCTGTCATAATGTCTTCTTTATGGTATGTGGGCAGCACTGGGTGACCAGTTTCTTTGGAATGTTGCATCAACTGGTACTTGGAATGTTCTTTCCCTTGACAATCGTCACATTTTTCTCTGCTGGATGTGTAATGTGAGGCCTTCCTTGACATCTCTCACATCCCTCAGTCCTGATTTAATTGTGCTCATGGAGACTGTCTATGTCTGTTTGTCTACAATGCCTGACTGAATCGATGTCTATCTGTCTGTCTATGTCCTATCTTTATGTCTGTATCCATGTCTATCTGTCTGTCTATGTCCTATCTTTATGTCTGTATCCATGTCTATCTGTCTGTCTATATCCTATCTTTATGTCTGTATCCATGTCTATCTGTCTATGTCCTATCTTTATGTCTGTATCCATGTCTATCTGTCTGTCTATATCCTATCTTTATGTCTGTATTCATGTCTGTCTGTCTATGTTCTATCTTTATGTCTGTATCCATGTCTATCTGTCTATGTCCTATCTTTATGTCTGTATCCATGTCTATCTGTCTGTCTATGTCCTATCTTTATGTCTGTATCCATGTCTATCTGTCTGTCTATGTCCTATCTTTATGTCTGTATCCATGTCTATCTGTCTGTCTATATTCTATCTTTATGTCTGTATCCATGTCTATCTGTCTGTCTATGTCCTATCTTTATGTCTGTATTCATGTCTATCTGTCTGTCTATGTCCTATCTTTATGTCTGTATCCATGTCTATCTGTCTGTCTATGTCCTATCTTTATGTCTGTATCCATGTCTATCTGTCTGTCTATGTCCTATCTTTATGTCTGTATCCATGTCTGTCTGTCTATGTCCTATCTTTATGTCTGTATCCATGTCTATCTGTCTGTCTATGTCCTATCTTTATGTCTGCATCCATGTCTGTCTGTCTATGTCCTGTCTTTATGTCTGTATCCATGTCTGTCTGTCTGTCTATGTCCTGTCTTTATGTCTGTATCCATGTCTATCTGTCTATGTCCTATCTTTATGTCTGTATCCATGTCTATCTGTCTGTCTATGTCCTGTCTTTATGTCTGTATCTATGTCTACCTCTCTGTCTATGACTATGCCTTTGTTGCTGTTTTGGCGTGTATCCTTGCTATAGTATATGAGTGTCTATGAGAAGGTACTTTGGTTGTCTCTTACTGCATTCTTAGGATTTCGAAGATAGTTTAGAATATAAGGATGCTCAGTGAATATTGGTTAAAAGAACAAGTAGATGCAATGAGATAACAGCTGTAAAATTCCTTGAAAGGTGTAAACACTGCTTCTTGGTGGGGAGCGTTGTCGCATGCCTGTGACTCCATTTGCAGTAAAGTTACTTGTCTGCTTGCTGGTTCCTAGTTCTGTTTGCTGGTTCCTAGTTTCGTCCAAACTAGTTCTGAGAGCCTGGCCTTCAAATTGAATCCAGCTCACATCCCAGCTGTTCAGGCTGTTAGTGTGAGCTTGGATAAACTATTTCATCTCTTTGGCCTTGTAGCAAGTACTGCGTATACCTGCTTCAAGTGCAGTGTTTATTGGAGACCAAACATGTCTTAGGTCAGTGTGCTGCTCAGAAATTCGCTCTTTGCCTGTAATCTCAGCATTTGGGAGGCTGAGGCAGAAGCATCTCTAGCTCAAGATCTGGGCTACTTAGAGACATGAGCAGAAAAAAAGGCAATGAAAAGCACACACACACACACACACACACACACACACACACACACACCCCAAATAAGCAAATTGCCTCTACCCTTCATATCTGCATCTTGCAGGGACATGTTGGGAAGCCCCTTGCTTTAAGTCTAATCCATCTTCTCCAGGTACCAAAAAAAAAACAGATTACAAAGAGGTGTTTCATTTTTGTCTTCTTCACACTCCGTTAGTTCTGCACCTACCAGTGAAGACAGAAGCATCAGTCACTGGGCCCCCGCCACTCCTCTTGTCCCACGCCTCTGAGGTGGGCAGGAGCCACTTGCACCCCTGTATCTTAGCTGTAGAAGATGAAGCTTAGAGACATGCCTGAGCAAGGCTACACGGGGAGCAAGTGCCGGAACTGGGAGCTATGCATAGTCCCCTAGGTCTGAAGCCAGATGGTTTTCAATTTGCCATAGGTGTGTGTGTGTGTGTGTGTGTGTATGTGTGTGTGTGTGTGTGTGGGGAGAGAGAGAGAGAGAGAGAGAGAGAGAGAGAGAGAGAGAGAGAGAGAGAATGACATCATAGTGGTCACATGGGCAGCAGAGTGGGTCAGTGGCAGACAGGATGATCAAAGGCTCAGCAGCTGGCTGGGATGCAGGAGTGGATCAGAGACAGAAATACCCCGCAGGTTTGAGGAGGTGTGGGGTGCTCTTAGAGTGTTGTAGGGTGGGGCCCTTGGGAGGCAGCAGAGACCCCCCTCCTGGACGGGGTAGTGGGACTGGAGGAGGACTTAGGAAGCCCATTGTCTGCAGTCCTTGCCTAATGAGGAGCCCCAGCTGAGGCTAAGCTGTCTTGCCAGAAAAGACCCAGGCAGGGGGCCCTATGAGGCAGCAGCAGCCCCTGCCACTGTGATAGAAAAGCTGTAAGGAACAGCCTTGGTGGGAAAGCCCAAGTATGAATTTAAAAAAAAAAAACCCATGCAGGGAACCAAGAACCTCCTGCCCGGCTCCCTTTCCTGGTGGTGGTGCTGTGAAGCTGGTGGTTAAAATGCAAACTGGACCCAGGAGGGCTGACATTTACGATACCAGGTTGCGAGGCTGAATATGTTTCAGTTGGCCAGCTTAGCTACCATGGCTTCCCCTGTTCCCGGGTAGGAGGAAGGAAAGGCCACCAAGGGCCAGCTGCCCCAAACCTCAGCAGGCTGGGCTCATCGTCCCAGCTTACAAGGAACATGTCAGCCGTTTTCATTCCATTCAAGCCAAGCTGGCTCAACTGCTGTGCCTTTCTGGGACCTCTGTCTATGCCCTGAAGGGCTTTGGGGTGCTAGGAAGGAAGTGACAGGGTATGTATGTTAGAGACAGGTTTTAGGAGATGCCCCAGTTCTCCATGCTCCTCAAGCCCATATATTGTCAGGAGGCCAGGCACAGTGTGGCTAACAGTTGACGTCTGGATGCACGTACTATATTGTCACTCTTTCCAAGAAAGGTAAACGGGCATGCGAGCTTAGAATCAGGGCATGTCTTAGTCAGTGTTCTATTGCCGTGAAGTGATACCACAATTATGACAACTCTTTTTTTTTTTAAAGATTTATTTATTATTATAAATAGGTACACTGTAGCTGTCTTTAGACACACCAGAAGAGGGCGTCAGATCTCTTTTAGGATGCTTGTGAGCCACCATGTGGTTGTTGGGATTTGAACTCAGGACCTTCAGAAGAGCAGTCAATGCTCTTAACCACTGAGCCATCTCTCCAGCCCTGATCATGACAACTCTTTTTTTTTTGTTGTTGTTGTTGTTTTTGTTCTTTGGATTTGGTTTTTTTTTGAGACAGGGTTTCTCTATATAGCCCCGGCTGTCCTGGAACTCACTCTGTAGACCAGGCTAACCTCAAACTCAGAAGTCTGCCTGCCTCTGCCTCTCAAGTGCTGGGATTAAAGGCGTGTGCCACCACCGCTCGGCCGTGAAAATCTCTTTATAAAGATAAAATATTTAATTGGGACTGGCTTATACTCAGAGGTTTAGTCCGTTATCATCCTGTCAGGAAGCATGGCAGCAGGCAGGCAGGCAGACGTGGTGCTGGAGAGGTAGCCAAGAGTTCTACATCAGGATCAGCAGGCAGCAGGAAGAGAAAGACCCACTGGGCCTGGCTTGAACTTCGGAAACCTCAAAGCCCACCCCCTGTGACACACTTCCTCTAACAGGCCACACCTCCAATAGAGCCACTCCCTGTGAGTCTGTGGGGGCCATTTTCATTCAGACCTCCACAATACATCTTGGCTAGGCTTTGGCTAAGTTATATGACTCAAGGAAGTTCTTTAAAATCCATTAGCCACCACTGTGGCCACCACACCATGGTGTGGGTGAGGCAGAGGACACCCAGGGGCCTGGGTATCGCTCAGATGAGTTGGTGGAGAGAAGGGAGAGAGAAAGAAGCTAAATGGAGTGTGAACAATGAAGAGAGATAGAACGGGAGACTCCAGGGTAATGAAGAACAGCCTGATATGAGTGGCCCGTGCTGCTACCTGACGCCATGGTGAGGTCCTGGCTCATGCTGCCTCTGGCGACCATGTCTCGGACCATGCCCCTGTAGCAGTAGGAGAGAGTGAGAGCTGGTTGACTTCAGCACTCAGGGGAGAGTGGGCCCTTCACTATAGTAGAGCTGGCGAGCCAGGCTGGGGGCGTGAGCATGGGAGGGTTGGCCCCGCCCCGGGAGGACCATGCAGTGGTATGGGCAGGGAAGATGCCTCGGAGAGTGGTCCCCACCCCTCTCTGGGGCAGTGCTGGAGAACTGACCTTGATGGCATGGGTGTGGGAGAGCTGGTAGGTTGACCAACTCAGTTACCATCAGGCCCAGATCCAGGGCTTAGAGTTGGCCCACTCCAGCATCTGCCCAATCAATGAACTGATGGAGGAGTGGAGAACCAGTTCTGCAGAACCAAAATAAAGGAGCTTCATGACACAGGACAACAGCAGGATGTCCTGAGGAATTCTAGTGAGGATCCAGTATCGATGTAGCAGAAGCCAGAGGCCTCGAACCAGACCAATGACTCATTGTAGTGAACATTTGAAAGTGAAGCTCTGTGGGCAAAATGGGTACACCGTGTGACACACAGTGTACACTGCAGCTTCTGCAGTGAGGTTGCTTAATTTTTTAATTGAATTTTTTTATCTTTTGAGAGAAAGGTTGCAAGGGTGGAGGATGAATATGAAGGGACAGGTAGACTAATGGGATTGGGGCACATGATGTGAAATTCACAAAGAATCCATAACAACTTCAAAACAAAGTCACTAGCCATAAATTTTCCATCTGCAAACATTTGCTTAAGTAATATTTACTTCTTAGTGTTGTGGTCTCAGGGAAGTATATGTCACTTCTACATCTTACCTTCGATGCCCACACTTCATCTACTGTGTCCTTCGGAAACAATGTCTAGGCCTGGAGAGATGGCTCAGCGGTTAAGAGCACTGACTGCTCTTCCAGAGGTCTTGAGTTCAATTCCCAGCAACTACATGGTAGCTCACAACCATCCATAATAAGATCTGATGCTCTCTTCTGGTGTGTATCTGAGGATAGCTACAGTGTACTTAGATATAATAATAAATAAAAATCTTTAGGCTGGAGCGAGCAGGGGACCAACTAGAACAAGTAACCTTTATTCCCAGCAACCAGACGATGGCTCACAACCATCAGTACAGCTACAGTGTACTCATATACATAAAATAAATAAAACTAAATTTAAAAAAGAAAAGGAAACAATGTCTAGATGATCAATGGGAAACATGCAAATATGTCTTTTGAAATTAGTGTTTCAGTGCCAGGAGAATCAGAGCCAGTCAGTACTCACTTGCCCTAGATCTAGGGGTTGTCACTGTGGTTAGATATGAATATCAGGGAGTGTTGGGGGGGCAGACAGAAAGGGACAGAGGTTGGTTCGGTGCTGATAAACACAGGCACTGGCTACTGTTTTGAGAGCAGCAGGGAGAGGAAGGCTGGCCAGCCAGCCCAGGCACATCTCCCAAGGAGGAGGTGTGCCACGGGGCTAAAGTCGTCTAAGGGCAGCATTAACTCAGTAGCCAGCTCATTGGCTGCACTGGGCCTGGGGAGACTCTGGCCGTTTACTGTGTTGACCATCTAGGACTTTTCAGGCCTCTTCTAGGTAAAGCAGAGATGCTCTCTTGGCCCCTAACATCCTGGGGTAGGGATTGATGGTTGCTTATAGTGTCGATTCAGAACTCAGAATTGGGCTAGCTGTGTCCCCAGCATAGAGTCTGGTGCAAGGAGACCCCCATTCCACATGTCACTTCCTCCAGACATTCTCATTTGACTGAGGTTTGCCAGTGGTACCCAGGTTCTCTGCACAGCAGGACCTGGCTTCCGAGCCCAGCAAACCTCACCTCCTGCTTTGGCCAGTCACCCTGGGTAACTGCATTACCACCGCGCTGCTTAAAGTTACAGAATAATCATGATGAAACTCTTAATATTTAAAGCTTGGAGGGCTGTAACCTTATACCTTATTGAGCTGAAAATAATTCGTTCTGGAGAAGGCCTTACTGGGCTCTGTTCTTTTTTTCTGATGCAGCTGCCTTGCCTGTTGGATCTTGTCTTTATGAAGGCAGCAGAAGCTGTGTTTGACAGATTTCTTAGGGAGAGGCACCCCATTAGTTTTGCTTGAGTAAATTTAATGTAAAAAGGTTGAGTGTCTGGCAAGAGTGAACAGGGCAGGGGTTTTAGTGTTTCACTGTAGTGTTTAAAGTGGCACGGGCACACAGTAGGGCTTCAGTAGCACACACTGCTGTTTAAATGAACCCTTCATATGTACCTGTGGGATTTGGATAATTTTAACCTACAGACTACAGTTCAAGGTTCTGAATGATCATTTGACGTGTGCAAGGTCACACAAAGGTGAAGGACACAGTTTTCTAAAAATTATTATTATTTTTTAAAATTATTTTGTGTCTGAGTGTTTTGCCTGTGTCTATGTGTGCATCAGGTGTGTGCCTGATACCTGAAGAGGTCAGAAGACATCAGGTTCTCTGGAACTGGAGTTACAGACAGTTGTGTGAACTACCATGTAGGTGCTGGGAATCGAACCTTGGTCCTCTGCAAGAACAAGTACTCTTAAGTACTGAGCCATCTCTCCAGATCCACTAGGACAACTTTAAAATTTTTTAAATTATTAAAAAAAAAGATTTATTTTTACTTTTGTGTGTAAGTATGCACACGTATGCAGGTACCCATGGAGGCCAGAAGAGGGCATTAGATTTCCTGGAGCTGGAGTTACAGGCAATTGTGAGTCACTTGACATAGGTGCTAGAAACCCAACTCCAGTCCTCTGCAAGTGCTCTTGACTGCTGAGATAGTTTTCAGCTACAGTTTAGACAAAAATAATTTGGTATATCATCATTGTCATCTTCCTCTTCCTCTTCCTCTTCCTCTTCCTCTTCCTCTTCCTCTTCCTCTTCCTCTTCTTCTTCTTCTTCTTCTTCTTCTTCTTCTTCTTCTTCTTCTTCTTCTTCTTCTTCTTCTTCTTCTTCTTCTTCTTCTATCATCATCATCTTATCATGTGTATGTGTGTGTATGTGTGTGTGTGTGTATGTAGGGGTCATTTGTGCTGCAAAACTCATGTGGAGGGCAGGGGGCAACTTCAAGAGTCAGGTCCTCTCCTTTCATTTTTACATGGGATCTGGTGATCCAACCGGGTTTTCAGGTGCATGTAGGAAGCGTGTTTACCCTCTGAGTCACCTTGCTGGCTCAGCTAGGGTAGTTTTTCTGTGCTGTTTCATGGGAGGAGAATGGAGGGATTAGGTGATCACTCATACTGTGTACCATCTCCTGATACTGTGTACCATCTCATGATACTGTGTACCATCTCATGATACTGTGTACCGTCTCATGATACTGTGTACCATCTCATGATACTGTGTACCATCACATGATACTGTGTACCGTCTCATGATACTGTGTACCATCTCATGATACTGTGTACCATCTCATGATACTGTGTACCATCTCATGATACTGTGCACTATCACATGATACTGTGTACCATCACATGATACTGTGTACCATCTCATGATACTGTGTACCGTCTCATGATACTGTGTACCATCTCATGATACTGTGTACCATCACATGATACTGTGTACCGTCTCATGATACTGTGTACCATCACATGATACTGTGTACCGTCTCATGATACTGTGTACCATCTCATGATACTGTGTACCGGCTCATGATACTGTGTACGGTCTCATGATACTGTGTACCATCACATGATACTGTGTACCATCTCATGATACTGTGTACCATCACATGATACTGTGCACTATCACATGATACTGTGTACCATCTCATGATACTGTGCACCATCACATGATACTGTGTACCATCACATGATACTGTGTACCATCACATGATACTGTGTACCATCTCATGATACTGTGCACCATCACATGATACTGTGTACCATCACATGATACTGTGCACCATCTCATGATACTGTGTACCGTCTCATGATACTGTGTACCGTCTCATGATACTGTGTACCATCTCATGATACTGTGTACCATCTCATGATACTGTGTACCATCTCATGATACTGTGTACCGTCTCATGATACTGTGTACCATCACATGATACTGTGTACCATCTCATGATACTGTGTACTGTCTCATGATACTGTGTACTGTCTCATGATACTGTGTACCGGCTCATGATACTGTGTACCATCACATGATACTGTGTACCATCTCATGATACTGTGTACCATCACATGATACTGTGCACTATCACATGATACTTTGCACCATCTCATGATACTGTGCACCATCACATGATACTGTGTACCATCACATGATACTGTGTACCATCACATGATACTGTGTACCGTCTCATGATACTGTGCACCATCACATGATACTGTGTACCATCACATGATACTGTGTACCATCTCATGATACTGTGTACCATCACATGATACTGTGTACCATCACATGATACTGTGCACCATCTCATGATACTGTGCACCATCTCATGGCCCCTCCAGAGATATAATGAAACACAGCTGATCTTGCCTGGTAGTTTTGACACTGAGTGGCTCTATAGGCAGCAGAATATGGAGGTAGTCACCAACCTGGGGCAGACTGTTTGCACAATACTATGTCATCAGCATCAGGGAAGGACTTCTTGTCACATTTAGATGTGACTCTATCAGGATAAAGATGAGCTCTGTGAGTAAAGTGCTTGTCTGGCACGCAAGGCCTTGGATTTGACCTCCAGCACCACATACACTGGGCATGGTATTATATGCCTCAGTTTCATCATTTAAGAACAGTGGCTTTCAATCTTCCTAACACTGCGACCCTTTAATACAGTTCTTCATATTATGGTAATCACCAACCATAAAATTATTTTTGTTGCTACTTCATAACTGTAATTTTGCTATGAATCATAATGTAAATATCTGATATGCATGATATGTGATATGCACCACCACCAAAGGGGTTGAAACCCACAGCTTGAGAACTGCTAACGTGAGCGGAAGAAGCAGGGAGACCATAGGCCAAGCTCATTCTTGAGTGCCTAGTGAGTCTGTGGCCAGCCTGGGTATCTGAAACAAGCAAGCAACAAAACCAAACCAGCAAACAAAACGTGGTTCCCACCTCAACATGGGACCAGTGTTCCAGGAGGGGTTAATGTGCAGGTTGCAGTTGGTCCTCTCTCTCTGAATTCTGCCACATCTCCAGGGATCACATATCACAGGGGAGCTGTGTCAGTTGTTAGCTGGAACTCAACAACTCTGTGTTGGGCATTTCAGACTGAGAAGTCCTACCTAGTCTTGCACTCGGTGGCAGAAGCAGTAAGGCGAAGCCTCTAGGATCTTGATCTTCATCGTGAGTAGCGGTTCTCAAAGCGTGCCAGGGATCAGGAGCAGACACGTCACCCAGGCACATTCGACAGCTGCAGACTCAGGCTTCACATTAGAGTCTCTGCATCGGAACATGCTGGTTGGCGCCCTGAGTTTGAGCTTTAACGAGGTCAGCCAGGTAAGGCTGAGGAGTGGGAGCCGCTGGTCGACACCAGGTTTCTCATCCTCAGTGCTACTGACACTTTGGATTTGCATGCATTTTGATTGTGATCAGCCATCCTGCGCACCATTGACTATTTAACAGCATCCCAGGCCTCCCCCTAATAGCTGTCAGCAGCATCTTTCTTCCAGCTGAGACAACCATCCAATCATTGCCAAACATCCTCTGTGGAACAAACGTTGTCAGTTTTAGAACTACTTCTTTCTAAAACAGTCTACTATGGTCTAGTAGGGGCAGGGAGTTTTTGAATGACTCTTGGGGCCTGCCCCAAATCTATTGAATCCAAAACTGCACCTTTAGCAAGGTCCTTTAGGTGATTCCAAAATTAGATTCAAAAGGCTGGGATGTAAACCAAGTTCTTCCCAGGAAGGAGGCAGGGACTTGTCCAGGTCCTATTTCCTGGTTCTTGAGCCATGCAGGTGCAAATCTTGTTTTTTTTTTTTTTTAATTGATGGTTATTTTTGGAACAAATCATTGCCTGTCTAGATCCCAGGACAGAGAATTTTGGGATCCCTTTGAGGTAAGAGACCAGGAAGAAGGTAGAGAAGTCAGAATGCTCACACTGCATGGAAATGGAAAATGTGGCAGTTGGGGATGTGTGATGTTTGGAGGAGAGCTGGTCAGTTACTTTGTAGACTTTTCCTCTTTTGTCTGAAGTTCTTCTCTCCCCTCTCGATCATTTTATCTGTCTATCTATCTATCTATCTATCTATCTATCTATCTATCTATCTATCTATCTATCTATCTATCTGTCTGTCTGTCTGTCTGTCTGTCTGTGTGTATGTGTGGCATTTGTAGAGAGCAGAGGACAGTTCCCAGGAGTTAGCTCTCTACTTCCACCATGTGAGTCCTGGGAATTGAACTCAGGTTGTCAGGAATTGAACTCAGGAATTGAACAACAGGCACCTTTGCCCACCAAGTCATCTTCCTGTTCCTCAAGTGTTTTTCTCTTGAGTAAGGTGGGGTCTGAGCTTTTGAAAAGATGCCCACTAAGAGCTAATAGCTCTCTGTTCACAGCAGAGACTGATCTTTGTGTTTCTCTCTTAGTCACTGGTTACATTTTTTTTTTTTTTTAACAGAACGCTCAGCTAGCTCACCATTTCTGGACAGGCAGCAGAGCAAGTCTGCTTTGCTTCACCGACTACAGAGTGAATCTTGTTCAGTGAGGTGCATTTGAACTGTCCCAGTGCCTTCTGCTCAGTCTCCCATGCCCGGCACCTGCCAACCAGGCACTATTAGAGAGCTGAGATTTATGCAGAGCCCACTTTGCTTTACTAATGGGAAGGACAGGTATAACCCTTCGCTAATGGGCAGCTGACCGCTCGGCAATTTTGCTTTTACGGTTCCCGTTTCTGATCATTACGCCACCCTAATTAGTCAGCTTGACAGCAGACTTGGAGAACAAGGACTGCAGCCATCAGTGCCAGGATGAAGGCAGCAGGAAAGACGTGGAACCTGGAAGGAGAGGAGATCAGCATGGTCCATTTCGACCAAGGACTCTTTAGACATGTAGTCAGAATATTAACCTGGGTTGGACATTAACTGCTTGGGTCATTCTTTTCTTTAGAGCAGTTCTTGCTTTTATGGACAGTCCTCTAAGTACGCCTAAGTAACCGTTAGCTTATGTAACTGCTGCTCAAAAGACCCTGCAGGACAGGCAAACACACATACTCCTCCTACCTGTCTGATGGTCGTCTTCCCCATTTCTTTTGTTTGAACAAATACCACGGAATTAGGGAGGAAAGATGTGGGTGAAATGTGAATGTTCTATATGGCGATCTTTGTTATCCACTGCTACTGTAATAATTTGCCCTGAACTTAGTAGCTGAACACCATGGCGATTTATTATCTTATGGGCTGGAGGTCAGGAGGCAGAAATGGGCCTTACATTCATTGCTTTTCTCACTGCTGGGACAAGAACACCTGCCAAGAGGCAACTTAAAGGAGAAAGGGCTTAGTTCAGTCTGTAGTGTAAGAGGATACAGCACATGATGGGCAGGAGCAGAAGGCGACTGGTCCCATCGCATCCACACTCAGGAAGCAGGGGGAAATGAATGCTGGGGTGTGGGCAGCTTGTTTCCTCCCTTTAGGACCCCAGCCTATTAAATGCTGGTCATTCCACCTTAATGAACCTAAACATCCCTCATAGATATGCCTAGAGGTTCATTTTCTAGGTGATTCTAGGTCAGGTTGACAACATAACCATCACAGGGCCTATGGGGCTGAAACCAAGGTGTCAGTAGGGCTGCATTTCTTCTGAAGGATCCAGGAAGACTTAGTTCCCACGTTTTCTGGCTTCCAGAGGCTGCCAGCATCCCTTGGCTCCTGTCCACTTCCTCCATCTTTAGGGCGCATGATTATTTCTAACCTTGGCTTCCATCAAATCTCTCTCTTACTTTTCCATTTGTCCCCTCCCCTCTCCCTTCATCACCTTTTCTTTCTTTCTTTCTTTCTTTCTTTCTTTCTTTCTCTTTCTTTCTCTCTCTTCCTTCCTTCCTCCTCCTCCTCCTCTTCCTCCTCCTCCTCCTCCTTCTCCTCCTCCTCCTCTTCCTCCTCTTCCTCCTCTTCCTCCTCTTCTTCCTCTTCTTCTTCTTCTTCTTCTTCTTCTTCTTCTTCTTCTTCTTCTTCTTCTTCTTCTTCTTCTTCTTCTGCTTCTTCTACTATTTCTTCCTCCTTCTCTTCCTCCTCTCCCTCCTCCTCCTGCCTCCCATTCTTTTCCCTTCCTCCCCCTCTGTTCTGAGACAGAGTCTTGCTATATATCTTAGACTAGACTAGAAGTCACTATGTAGACCAGGCTGTCCCACACCTTCTGTGATCCTCCTGCCTTAACTTTCTACGTGTTGGGATTACAAGCAGTACTCCCACACCAGGTCATAACCCTCTTTGATGTTGGTGTGTCTCCCCCCCTTTTTTTTCATATACCTTGTGATCGTATTGTCCCACATAGTAAATCCAAATAGTCTTCCATCTCAGAGTCTCTAGTCACACTGGCAAAGCCCCTTCATGCATAGTTTAACTTATGGAAACTAATATATCCATACATCCCAAGCCTTAGGATGTGGGCAGGGATTATTTTGGAGGGAAGATCACTGGCTTACAACATTCAATTTACTCACTGGCTAAATGCAAATACCTAATTAAGTGCTAACTCTGAGTACTAAATTAGATGCCATATATCCCTTATGTGGTACCTAACCCTCAGTACCTTGTTGCAACTGGTATGTTCAGTTACTCTGCATCATTGCCACTTTGGTGTTAGCATCCTCAGCCAGCCATTTGGGATGGCGAGAGAGATCAGAATTAGCCCTGGTTTACACTGACTTTTGGGAAGAGAGACTGAGATGGTTGAGAATATGGGAACTAGACCAGACAGATACAACAAAGTTTAGCCTATTAGGTTTAAGGTGACATCAGCAGAGAAGATAAATATGCAGAGGGAAGTGGCATCTGGAAAAAGAAGTGGGGAGGTGGCCATGAAGGGCATCGTTTATTTAACGATAGCCTGTAACATTTTCCCTGAAGTCTCCTTAGTCTTTATCCTATATGTAGTGATGGCTTGTCTCAGATGCCTCTGCAGATTTCATCTCTCTTGACTGCCTTTGCAGTTGTTCCTTCGAGGGGCAGCTTCATGGCCACTTCCTCTAGGGCGACTTCACCCACTGTTTGGTGACGTTTGGTGACTGACCTCTCATCTCCCCGTGTCATGCCAGCAGAATTGTATGCCCCAGTCTAGTTCTTCCATTAGCTCATGAAACTCTCCACTCTTTTCTTTTCCAGTGCTAGGGATGAATCCAAAGCCAGGTAAGTGCTCTACCGATGAGTGTCATGCCTGGTTCTGCTCATTTGCTGTTCTGTTCCATGTAGGGCTGTCTCTACAGGGGGATTCCCTCTGCTCATGCCTGCAATGCCTAGGATATCCATTACTCATTCCTAAGGCATTACTCATTAACAAGTCTTGGTGCTTTGTGTTAATAAAAATATAAGAAAATAATTTGAGTGTGTGTTGAGTCAGGATCATCAGGGTTCCAGGGTCCCAATCCCATTTCTCCCTTCAGGGAGTCCATGACCCTGGAAGTACCTCAACTGCGCTCCTTATTTCCTTTATTTTCCTGTGTTATTTGTTGTACAGTGAGAGGGCTGGGTAGTCACAGAGGTTCCTCTGAGCACTTGCGGCCTTCTTGTCCCCGTGTTAACCCACTAGTGTCCAGGCTTCAGTTCTCGGGCCTGCACATTACCTTCATCACTGTGGAAGTGGAATGAACTGCAGTTTAGACATCGTATGTGAGTCCTGACACTCACCGTAAAGCAATTTGCTCAGGAGGTATTGAAGACAGTCATCAGGACAAGCTGTGGGTCTGAGGTGGAGTTTGTCTAATCCTCTGGGCATTGACCAGTCAGTCCCAAGAGCACGATACAGACTGGCTAGGACTTAGACTGAGAAGCAAGCTCAGGGTCTCATGGGAAACTCACAAAAGACAGAGTAGATTCAGGTTTCCTTGGGTGCTGTCTGATGCTCAAGAGAGACGAAGGGCATGCTCTTTAGTTCTTTCTTTTTAAACAAATTCTCGAGATAGAGTTTCACTGTCTCTTTTTGTTCTTTTTTGAAACATCATTCATTCAGGGGGACGTTTAATGCTGCCAGCAACAAAGTGGCTTATTCTGCCTCTCTACCCTCAAGAAACTTTTCACACAGCCGAGAAGATGAAATCAATCAGTAGGTGTAATGTGAAGGAAGACGGGAAGTTTAGTGAGGCACCCTAAAAGTGCAGGGGCGGGGATACAGAGGAAGGGAGGGCGTGATTAACATTACAAAAGGGGGACAATCAGAGGTTGGCAGATAATGCCTGGTTTTGCCTAGATGATAACACCCTGTGCAGTATGTAATAGAATTCAAAAGGGAGTCAGGTGAGTTCTTTTGAGGCTTGAAGAGGCACTGAGTTCACTTAGCTGCCAGGAAGGAGAAGTTTGTTGATGTCTTTTTTTTTTTGCCACAGAAGTGCCATGCTGTATCTATCTGCACATTAACAAAATATTATCAGACTAGACGGACTGTAGCCCTGCCTCATGCTGAGATGAAACCAAGAGGGTGTATCATAGAAAAGGCAGGCTACAGAGTCCTGTCCCCCACTTTATTAGGAAAAAGGAAGCCCCAGTGCAAGCTTCCTTATCTCTGTTTCTCAGTCTCCACAGGTTCTCTCTGCTGGTGGAGTGCAGAGGTGTGTGACAAAGAGCTGCTGCTCCTCACCCCCACCCCAAGTCACTCAGCTGCCAGGTACATCTGGTTTAGGAAAAACAACCACGTGGAGATGCTGGGTACTCAGAGTCCCCCCTAGGTAGCCAGCAGTATATAGGTGTGTATGTAAGGGGTGGGGAACAGAGGCAGAGACCCAGAGATACACATGATGAGACACAGAGAGATATTGAGATTGAAAAGTACCCAGTTGCTTAGTAGTGTATTGGCTGGGATATGTCCTGGGAATATGTTCAGGAAGAGAAGAGCCTAATCTTCTACCCTTGGTGATCACAGTTGGTAAGGGTGTGGTGAAGCTCTTGGAGGCGGGAGTGAGTGATGTGCAGGTTAAAATAAAAACGAAACAGATACGAACCCAATTGTGCATCGCTGAGAGCAACCGCTGAGATGGGCACTGTGCTTTTGGACCGCAGCATTGGCATTTTCTTCTCCAGGAGCTGCTTGTCATGAGAGAAAAACGATGTCACGTCTGAGAAGGAATGGGGTCGGGGCGGTGACGCTTCGATCTGGGAAGGAAGAACGCTGACACCCATCACCCGTTAGGTCCCAAGGGTCTCTGGGAAATGCTTCATACTTTCTGCTTTCCCCAGGAGCTGGACGTGATTCCCTGAGTTGGCCAACACTGGTAGTGACAGACAGTGCCTAGAAATTTAGGAGACACTGATGAAGTATTACCAGAATTCCATTAGACACAGAGCCCAGGGCAAATGGAATGCAAGAGTGGAACCCCAGGGCTCTGAGGATTTGGAGAAAGATAACCGAGGCAGGGGTGAGAGAGCAAACCCTGGAGGCCCTGCACCCATCTCTCTGCTCTCCTGAGTGCAGATGACATGTGAGTAGGGGCCTGGTGCTCCTGCCTCAATGCCTCTCCTGCCCTGAAAGACTGTACTCTCAAATCTGTGTCAAAAGAAATCTTTTCTTCCTTCAGCAACAGTGTATCAGAGACATGTGTTGTTAATCACATAAGGAAAAAGAATAGCTATTTCCCCCAATGTGGGGCATCTTCAGGAGGCTTTGCAGAAATGCTTTGAAGAGGAAGAAGGGTGATTGCTGCCTCCTTACCTTCCTGTGTTGATCAGGGAGAGTTCTCACCACAGGGCTCTAACTCCTTGTGTTTCCAGCTTGCGTTACCTGGTGTCTTAGGGTTTCTATTCCTGCACAAACATCATGACCAAGAAGCAAGTTGGGGAGGAAAGGGTTTATTGAGCTTACACTTCCACATTGCAGTTCATTACTAAAGGAAGTCAGGACTGGAACTCAAGCAGGGTTGGAAGCAGGAGCTGATGCAGAGGCTGTGGAGGGATGTTACTTATTGGCTTGCTTCCCCTGGCTTGCTCAGCCTGCTCTCTTATAGAACCCAAGAATACTAGCCCAGAGATGGCACCACCCACAAAGGGCCCTCCCCACTTGATCACTAATTGAGAAAATACTCCACAGCTGGATCTCATGGAGGCATTTCCCCAACTGAAGCTCCTTTCTCTGTGATAATTCTAGCATGTGTCAAGTTGACACACAAAACCAGCCAGTACACCTGGCTGCTTGTGAAGGCAGGTCTTATACCACCCATAGGTGATGGAGTGATCTTTGTCAGCCTGTAACAGAGGCCTGGTGGGCTAACCTGTGTGTGTGTGTGTGTGTGTGTCTGTCTGTCTCTCTGTGTGTGTCTTTGTGTCTTTGCACATGAGTTTGAAAAGTATAATGGGTCTTCCACAATGGAAGGTGTGAGGCAGGGTGTCTCACCAGTGGCATATGAGGTCCTCTGCCGCCCTGTGATCTGGGAGACTGGAGAGGCTGGGACACAGGGGAGATTGGAAAAGTTACAGCATCAGGTCCAGTTATCTGTGCAGTTCAAGTACTACAATGATGTGGTCTCTGCCACACCAATTCCAAAACCCAATGACTCTTCCCCACTGCCCTCCCACCAGGCCCTGTCCTTTATTATCCCCACAAGTTCAGGAGAGCCGAGGCTAACACCAAACAGCACCCTATGGCCAAGCCCATTTTGGAATACACACAAACTGGGTTTTGTATCAATTGATGACATGACCACTCTATGATATGACTCAGGGAAAGGTTTTTTCTGTAGATGAGAGAGAGAGAGAGAGAGAGAGAGAGAGAGAGAGAGAGAGAGAGAGAGAGAGAGAGAGAGAGAGAGGCTAGAGAGAGGACACTGAAAGAGTCCAGAGCAGAAAGAGAGTAGACTGGACATCATGGCTACTCCTTGAGAGAAGCATGCACAGAGGAGAGAGAGAGAGAGAGAGAGAGAGAGAGAGAGAGAGAGAGAGAGAGAGAGAGAGAGAGAGAGAGAGAGAGAGAATTCTGTCAGAAAAGAGGGAACAGGGCTGAAATTGCAGGGTTCTAAGGAGACACGGGTCTCTGGGGAAGTGAAGGCCCATGAGCTGTGGACGTTTAAAGCAGGGGAGCAGGGGAGGAGGGGAGGAGCACCATGGACTCTGAAATGTGTAACAGGCTCTTGTGATACTGAGGGAGCTGGGGTCCAGTGTGTGGTTCGGTGTGCTAATAGGCACCACAGGTAGCCATGTTTTCTTTCTGCTAATAAGAAGGGAAGTGGCTTGGGAACAGCTTCCTAAGTGCCTGAGGTATGCTGCCTTTTGTCTAACTGCCAGAGTTCAGGGAGGACCTGACAGGTCCTATACAAGAACCATGGATTCCCAGAACCAGGAAGAAAAAAAGGACAAGCTGGACTGAATGTGCAGATTCATGGAGAGCATTGCCTTGCTCAGTTCCTGGCACTGCAAAACGCATACACACTCCTCACTCAAACTGTAGAAGCGTTTCCCATCTTGTCTTGGAGACAAAGTCCTGTATCCCAGGCTGCCCTCAAACTCCCTATACAGCTGATGATGATTTTGAACTTTTGACCCTTCTGCTTACTCATCCCAAGTGCCAGGACTGCAGGCTTGTGCTACTGGGTTTGGTTTATGCATGCTGAGTACTGAGCCTAGATCCTCACACATACTAGGTGGGCACTCTACCAACCACCCTACCAGTCCAACCCTGCCAAAATTTGAGCTTAGGACCATGGTGTTGGCAAGGCCAGGGCCCCGAGGAAGCCAAGCCTGCTGGGGCGTCCTGCCTGCCCTTTGCTTATGGATTTTAAACTTAACGGATGGCATTGTTTCAGGCTTGACCCTGAATTCAGCATCTGGCACATAGTAGGCCCTCTAAAGAAAGTGCACAGGAGAGAGTTGGTCTCCCCATCCTCGAAGGTAAACCTGTCTGTGTGGATAGAGACCAGCCGTGTCTCTAGTGACTGAAAGGTGGTACCAGTGCCTGGACTGCCTGCGCTGAGTTGTGATTTACGGGATTTTACAGCCCCGTTTTCAGATGTTCACTGTTTACTGCTCTTCCGCTAATAAACACCTTGTCATACATGATAAACCCGGCAAGTTGTAGGGGAGGTGGGAGCCATGTTGGAAGAGCTTTGCTGTTTTGTAGAACACCCACTCCTGCCTGTGCGTTAGATAGTCCCTAGTTTTGTTTTGAAAAAGCCAGTGTTTATTGTCAGTATGGCTGAAATCCAGGAGAGGCAGATGGCAGGAGTGTTGGACAGCTCCGCCTGGAGGGCAGCAAGAGGGCTGCTGTCCGAGGTACTGGCCGTCCTTCTGAGGTGCTTGGCAAACTTAGAAAGCAGGAAACAGAGCCCTCTGGGTGGGCCAGACTTCCTGAGGTACCAGACAATGAGATGCCTCATTCCATGGTGGGTGGATTTGTGCCTGGAATATAAGCTGAAACCAATAGGGGAAGCTTGTCCATCATGGTGCCACAAAAATGATTCAGACATCAGGAGAGGGACTTCCCCCATGCCCATCCAGCGAGGTCCAGTCTCTTGCAACATCTTTTTAATTTCTCAAAGTGTTCCTCCTTTCACTTCCTCCTTCAGATCTCTCATCTTTGATCTCTCAATGCTTCCCCTTCTCCTGTTCCATCTCTGACTTTCACACCTATTCAGAAATGGAGGACTGAGTCTGGGGGCAGGGCCACAAAGGCTGCTTCCAAGAAGGACATTGTGCGTTTAGGGCAGAATGAAAGTAAACCTCCAAAGGAAAGTGAGAAACTTCAAAGTGACTGGCAACTGGGGAGAGGCCAGTTTGGGCTTGCTAGCTTTGGAGTCACTAGATGAGAGGCAGCTGGCAAGTTGCCCGCTGCCCAAGATGCTGGCATCTCAAGAGTAATGAGGAAAATATAGAGAGATGTCAGCCTACTCAGTCCCTTTCATCTGAAAGAGGGAGGAGATGTATTTATTCTGATGTTGCTGTCCAAAAGGAGAGGAGAAGGTTCATGGTCTCACCATGATGCTTCGAGTATCAGAGTGCTTTTGGTTCAGGATAGTGCAGTTCCCCATGAGTATCCATCAGGTTGTGAGGTCAAGCTTAAGGGCCCAGATTTTTTTTTTTTTAATTCTTCCCACCTCAGTAAAACAGTGATAACTTCCAGTTGGGGTCAGTCCACTTCTGGAGGCATGTAAGAATGCCCTAGTTTCCTTCCAACTTAGAAGGAATGTGACATGTGTTAGAATCTGGTAAAAGGGCAAGGGAATTAAAAAAAAAAGCCATATTCCCACTCTTAAAATATTGTTGCCATGGCTCTAATTATTGTAGGTTCAACTGGGTAAGACATTTTCTTATTTTGAAATTTAAGCATTTCCTGGAAGAGCTAAGGTTCATACTGAAGTACAGGGTTCTTAGCATGTTTTTAGGCTATCATCTGAGGCTCTGAGGCCCCTTCCCAGTGGGAATGTCCCAAGAGTGGTGGTGGTGGTGGGAATGGGGAGGTGGCAGCTGCCCACAGCATCGCCTCCTTCTAGGACCACGACTATTGAGATGCTAATGAGTTCTAGGTGCTGCCTTCATCCGGATGTGGTCTGGAATTTCCACAGGTCTGAGACAAAGCAAGTTGGGCCTGGCAGTGGTGACACAGGCCCTGAATCTCAGCACTCAGGAGGGAGAGGCAGGTGGATCTCTGTGAGACAGAGGTCTGCCTGGTCTACAGAGTAAGTCTGTAGCATGCCTTGCCAAGCTGGAAAAGGCAAAGGCTAAAGAACTCACCACTTAAGTGTTCACTGCTAAGTTTTCTGTACATAAATATAATTACAGAATTATAAGAACATAGGCTTTGTAAGTAGGAACTCACTCCCAGGTCTCAGCTTCCCAGTTTAAGAGCTAGGAATGTTAGGGTCTCTGTTCGACAGAAAGGTGTCTCTCTAACATGCCTCGGGACCTGCACAGTGGTGAACAGGCGTCACGCAATGCAACTGAGCCTCACGGCAACAGAGAGATCCTCAGGAAAAAGGAATCTGGCTCGTTCCCAGGAAGGACAATCTTCTCTCCAGACGGATGCTTCTTATTTATGTTTCTTGTCCTATTGGATTGTCTGGAACATCATAAACAAAGCAATAAAGCATGATGGGAATGGCAGGCGTCTTTGCTTTAGGCCTCTAACCCCTGACAGCCAAAAATAATATCAGTGGGAAACATGATCTCTTTATCATGTTGAGAAGCAAGCTGTCTATTTTCACATTTAAAAATGTTGTTTACTTGGAATGCATTTGAATTTTATTAAATGCCTATACCTCCCCTACTGAGATAACCACGTCCTTTTGTCATTTCAAAACTGTGAAAATATTCCCATGGATTTCTTAGTGTTGGCTTAGTCTTATATTTATGGGGTAAACCTTGCTTCATCTCCTAAGATTAATTTTTAATGTACTGAGGCCCATTCATAATATTTTAACGTGCCCTCCTGTTTCCACTCTTCCAATCTGAACTCTACACAACAGCCATGCTCATCCTTCTAAAGCATAAATCATGTTATATCACCCCTCTGTTTAATTTATGCCCAGTGCTGTGGGGAGCAGAGATGGACAGATTCCAGAGGCTCCCTGGCCAGTCCGACTCACTGAAGTGGTGATTTTCAGGTTCAGTGAGAGACCTTGTCTGAAAACTAATGGTGGAGAGATAGAGGAAGACGATGGATGCTGCCCCCCTCTTCTCCACATGTACACACAGGTGAGTGCACATGCACACAGATGTGCATATATTCACATGGCTTCTACATATGCTCAGAACTTGCCAATATCTAAGGTTAACTTAATGCATCTTTTTGTTTTTGTAGGCATCTGTGTATATAGTATGCATGTGTGTGTTTGTTCCACCTTCTGTGTTAAGACAGGGTCTCTCACTTGAGCAGAAAGTTAAATTCCCCAGAATGACCAGCTCCATAGGTTCTAGTGAGCCTATGTTTCCACATCCTGGGGGCTGGGATTATGGGCAGCCACCACACCCACATGGCATTTCTGTGGATGCTGAGGACGGAACTTAGACTTTTCTGATACAGACTTTACCACTGGGGCATCTCCCAGGTCCATCTTATTACGCTTCTTTATGTGCTGATTTTTTTCTTCTTCCTGTAATGTAGATGCCTCTTGGTCATTTTACTCACTGCCTCTAAAGAATCGTTGCCTAATGATTATGGGAACTTAACTAACTATAGCCAGAGAGGTTGGCTTACATTCTTTACTCTTTTTGTTTTTCATCCTTTGTCCAGTTTAACTTCAAAGCATTATCTGGTTATCTTCTCATTTTATTTGTCTATGGTACTAGTTCACACAGCACAGGCCTCTCACAGTGAAAGAGGACCTTAGAGAGGGGCAGGAAACCTGTCCCAACCTAGGAAATATACTGAACAACTGCAGAGCCGTCCATGCAGAGCTGGCGTGACTATGGAGTGCCTCTCTTCCCAGTCTCAGCCCTATGACCTCATCTTTACTGTTCTGGAAGGATGATAATGGCCACAGGAGGCCTGATGACATTTGAGATCAAGAGGGAGAAGACATTTGGTAAGCTGCGGAGTCCCCTGACAGAGAAGAGGGGCAGATGTCTGACTCCATCTCTGAGCTATGGAAGGAAGTTCTGGTCACTGGTAGTTAATTCCCCAGAAGCTCCTTATTGTACACTCTCAGCTCAGCGTGGAGATTCCTGTGCTGACATGTGGATACAGTCATGCCTTGGCATCCATCTGCAGGGAAATAGCTCCAGGATTCTTCACAGATACTCAAGTCCACAGATGCTTAAGTCCCTCACATAAAAGGGTATGACATTTGCATAGAATCTCTGTATATCCTTTTATATACTCAAAGCATCTCTAGATTTACTGAGAATACCCAATATAATATAAATATGCTATAACAGTTATTACACTGTATTGCTTAGGTAATGATGACAATGAGAAGTCCATACATATTTAACAGAGAAATGGTTCCCTCACCGTCCTTCCTATCAGTTGGCTGAATTCAGAGTCTGGGTATGTGGAGGATTGACTTTTCCTTGTCTTTCCTGTGTGTCATAGTTTCTTCTTCTATTGGTGTGGTAATAAACCTTGGCAAAATGACTCGATGAAGGAAACTCACTGTTCAAGGTACAGTCCACTGTGGCAGGGAAGACAAGACAGCATGAGCTTAAAGAAGGTGGCCACACCACAGCCATAATCGGGAAGCAGAGAGGGATGAACACCTCTTCTTTTAGTTACTTTTCTGTTGCTGTAACAAAAATATCACAACCAAGGCAACTTATAAAAGAAAGCATTTAACTGGGCTTATAGGTTTCCAGGATCAGAATATATAATGGTAGAAGAAGCCGTGGTTGCAGGAATAGGTCAGAGCTCACATCTTGATCCACAAGTAGATAGCAGAGAAAGAGAGAATGGAAATGGTGTGAATCTTTGAAACTTTAAAGCCTGCCCCCAGTGACACACCTCCCCCAACAAGGCCACACCCCTTCCAACATGGCCACACCTTCTTCAACAAGGCCACACCTCCTAGTCATTCCTAACTGGGGACCAAGTATGCAAACATACAAGCCTGTGGGAGTCATTCTTATTCAAAACACCACTCCTATATTCAGCCCAGGGTCTCCTTTTTCTACAGCTCAGGATCCCCTAATTAAGATAACCCTTAACAAGGATTTCCGGAGTTCCATTTCCCAGGTATCTCGGGATCTCATGCAGTTGGCAATTGAGTTACAACATAGTATTTATTATTATGTCCCTCCTCCACACTATCAAAACTGTTTCACTCTCTATGGTCTTTTAGGGATGTAGGAACAATGAAAATGAAGGTAGCAATACCAGCAGCCCAAACCATGTGGGTGATCACCTCTCCGCAAAGGGTTGCTATTTAATGGCATTGATATAAATTTTTATTTTCCTCCTAGATTTCGAGTCTTGTGTTTCACGTTTTCTAAACTTTAGGCTTTTGTTCTCTTTTAAAATGTAAAATAGAGATCATAAAACACACACTCATAGACTTGTGGGAGGGTTAATACAAATGACCGATCAAAGGGCTCCCCTAAGTAGGTGTCCTGTGACCAGCAGCCACTAGTATTAATCTTTTATCTTCTCCCGGATCTCCACGCAGGGCTCAGTTTATTTATCCTGGATAATTACCATCGGCAAGGGGGCCTCCCTGCCTCCTCATCTGGCATAATTACCCAAATGCAGCCATCCACAGGGAGTGGAGATGCCATCTGCTCTGAGGCCTCCTGTGCTGGGCCTCCCTTCCCCCTTCTGGAGCCCAAGCGCAGATGTGTGTGTGTGTGTGGGGGGGGGGCGAGCAGGCCGCCACCCCGCTGCTGCTGCTGCTGCTGCTGCTGCTGCTGCTGCTGCTGTGTTAGCATCAGAGTTTCTGCCATCCCGGCTAGCAACCGGAATCAGAAACCTAGACTGCTGCATCCTCAGCCTGCAATGGTTTTAAGCACATAGTGAAAACCCTTTTTTTACTCTTCCTCTACCAACTTACAAAAGAGACATTGCTGGTATTTTCCTTTGGCGTCAGTGACACGGGAAGGGGAATTGCTGTGTGGATCCATGTGGAGTAAGGTCGGGGGATGAGCTGGCAGGAAGGGAGCTGCAGGGCAGGCTCATCCTCATGTGTTCTACCTCAGCAAACATGTGACCATTTATTGAGTGCCGGTTTCTAAGTTTCACAGGAACCCTGTAAGATAGGAGCTTCGGTATTTACTGCTCACCACTCCAGCTGTTCTTGGACAACATGGGGCCCCACAGTTGTCTATGGGGTTGTAGAGGCTGACTTGTATCATGGGGGTGGGGATGGGGTGCTGAGCAAAAGGGAACTCTCAGGTGGGGAAAGAGGCTTGCTGACTGCGCATGCGTACACTTTAAAAGCCAACTGGCGCCGAGGATGTGTAGGAAAAGAGTGCGAAGAGGGTTCACAAAGTGAGCCGGAAATAGAAAGCGGAGATAAACACTGGAGGTTGAATTTAGCAGTGGTTCCATCATGATTCCATGATGTTAGAAATAAAGAACCTGCCATATTCTTTACAGAGAAATAAGGCAAATGATTTATGGAGGGGGGGACGGGGAGGGGGAGGGGGAAGAGGGGGAGAGGGCTTTCAGGAGTATCTCAGCCAGTGAGACTGATAGCCCTCAACTACTGTCTTGAATATGGGACCCAAAGGCCATGGAGCCCTTCAAGCCAGCTATAGCTTTGATAGGAACAGGGACGAATAAATGGCCAGCTATCCAGTCCATTCTTTAAGAATGTTGTCTTAGTTAGGGTTTTACTGCTGTAAACAGACACCATGACCAGGGACTTTTATAATGACAACTTTTAATTGGGGCTGGCTTACAGGTTCAGAGGTTTAGTCCATTATCATCAAGGCAGGAGCATGGCAGCATCCAGGCAGGCATGGTGCAGGAGGAGCTGAGAGTTCTACATCTTCATCTGAAGGCTGCTAGTGGAAGATTGGCTTCCAGGCAGCTTCCCAGCAACCACATGGTGGTTCACCAACCATCTGTAATGGGATCTGATGCCCTCTTCTTCTGGTGTGTTTGAAGACAGCTACAATATACTCATAAACTAACTAACTAACTAAATCTTAAAAGAATAGACAAACCAAAAAACCTTTGTGTATGTATATGTCTCTGTGCGTGTTTGTGTGTGTTTGTGTGCATGTTTGTCCTTTGGGCACACGTGCCACAGACCATGTGTGAAGATCAGAGGACAATCAAGAATGTCTGTCCTCACCCTCTACCTTCAGACAGGGTCTCTTTTTGTTTGCTGGTGCATATGTCAGGTTAGTCAGTCCTTAAACTTTCAGGAAGTCTCTCTCTGTCTCCTATATCCTTGTCAGAGTTCTGGGATTACAAATACCGTTACTGAATCTGGCGTTAAGTGGGCTCTGGCCCTCAGGCTTACCTGGCTTAATTTACTGAGCCATCTCTGTAGCCCATCACACTCTTCTGAACCTACATCCAGTTTCCCCACCGAGTGAGACATCCAGTCTTGTTGATCGTGTTAGAACGCAGGTCTTTTCGCTAGCTCCTGGTCTGATGAGTACAGGGGTCTGGCTGCTTCTTCTCCAGGAAGACTGATGTGGCCAGCATTGACAATGACAACTAAGGAGATCAAAGTCTCGAAAGCTGTTTGTTATCGACAGCTGAGAGCTTGGCTGGATTGTGAGTAGATTAGAGTCTCCAGTGTAATTAGTTAGTTCTTGATTCCCTACCCAGGACAGGGAGGGGCTGCTATGCAGGGCCAGAGGGGAATGGGGGGGGTAAGGTCTTCTTTGTCACACATGGAGGATAATTTGACATTAGTCCTCTTAGGTCCTCGGTTTTGCAGTCTGAGCTACTGTCTGCTTCACCACAGCACACGATGCATTAGAATATTTCTGCTTGGCAAGGGGACAGTGCAGTCTGGTCAGGAGTCCTGATGCAGTGGTAGGACTGTACAAAGAGTAAATGTCAGGGAATGGATAGAAGGAAAGGAAACTGGGGGCTGCTAGGAGTCTAGCTCAACCCAGTGGGACAATTTAACAGCCCAAGACATGAGAGCCCTGAACTGAGTCTACTAGAGAAGAAATCTGAAGATGCTCACCTGGTGTGGAGGAGGGGGAAGGTTGGGACTGGGGTACTGAGAGTAACAGGAACCATACAGATACCTCAGAAGTAAGAGCCTCATAGCTGTAGACTTATATTTAGTCTTGGGGAAGTCATGTTCCAGCCTTGGTATTGCCTCTTTTGTTTCAAGTAGGATGGTTGGGGTAGCTGAGGGCTAAAATCCTTTGGTGGAAATTATTAATAAGATTCAGAATGACTTATTAGAATTTTTATAAGCTGGGCATGTGCCCAGGGTGCTGCCACCACATGGAATGCTGAGGGGGGAGGACCACTTCAGTCCAAGAATTTGAGACCAAAGAGGGAAGGAAACATGGTGAGATCTTGCCTTAAAATATTATAATACACATATGCCTATGTAGGAAAGTATATATATATAAAATTGCATGTATACATACATATAATTATATAAATACTTACATACCTATGGAATTAGTTTATGGGTTAAAAGCACAAATTTGGGTTAAAGTTCAATTTCCTCATCTTATATGATAACAATGATACCTATTTCACAGAGTTGCTGAGGTATTTAAATTAGCCAAAGCATACAAAGTGCTTTGCAAAGTAACTGTTCTACAGTGGATGCTCAGGTACATTAGCTATTGTTGTTGTTGTTATTGTTATGCAATTTGCACATACATATTTGGTCATATGACTAGCAGGAAAGTTTGAGGAGAAGCATTAGCTTTATATTTTAAGAGAGAAGGTGTTTATTTTGGTTTTCATTTTAAGAAAGACCATAGGTCATCATGGTGGTAAAGGGGAGGCTGCTGTCACACAGCAGTCATGAGGCTGAGCTGCACTGGTCCATTGCTGGACATCTAACTATGCAGGACCACTCAGTAGTTGGTCCGGTAGAAACGTAGAGAAAGGGGCTGGGGATATGTCACAGTAGTTGAGTACATCTTTAGAAGTTTATAGACTGGTTGGCAATTTAGAGAGGGTATCAAGGAAGGAGTAAAGCCCGAAGGACAGAGTGCGGACAGCCTGTTTCAGGTGCGTGGGATGGAATGAGTTGAATGGACCCATCTGGCATGCATTCAGTGCTTTGAAACCCCTAGGTGAAGATTTTGTTCTGGTGATGGGCAGAATAGATCAACCAAGCCCACTAAGCACTGTGCTTGCTCCCAACCTTGCTGGAGCTGCGTGTGTGTGTGTGTGTGTGTGTGTGTGTGTGTGTGTGAGCATACCTCTCTTCATACAGACTGATATTTTAGAACTTGATAAAATGGAAGATGACTCCTTAGATAATTTATTTGGTGTAATAAGGCGTACATTTCAGGAGGCAGAAGGTTGGTGGAGGTGTCTCACTGTCCTTTCATCTTGTCCCCAATCTTGGGCTAAACATCAGTAAGATCTTGTCTGCTCTTGTCCACTATTCTGCCACAGGCAGCACTTTCTCAATTGTGTGTATCTCTGGGTGTGTGCATGTGTGTATATCTCTCTGTGTGTGCATGTGTGTGCACATCTGTGCACTCTGTGCATATCAAAACAGTTTTGCCTATGTCCTAGAAGCTTAAGTAGAGTGATCTGGGAAGGGCACTTCTGTCGATGACAACAATGGTGACCCCCACTTGTCACCATTTTAATTCTTCAGTCATGACTGAGCTGTGAGAACAATTTTATTCATTTAACTCAACAACTAATGTTCTGTCTGTTAGGCATCAGGCCTGACTGTGAACAAGGCCTCCTGGTTCCCGCTGCTTGTTGAGCTTATATTTCAGTAAGGCATCCTTGCACACACGTGTGCAATCCTAGCTACTTAGAGGATGAAAATGAGGTTGAGGAGACTCTCAAATTTGAAGCCAGGCTAAGCAACTCGGTAAGATCCTATCTCAAAAAGAAACAAGAGAAAACAAAACATAACTACTCCAAGAACCCCCCCACTTCACTTGTACAAAATACTTAAGTATAATGACAGTGAAAATTTAAAAGCAATTAGATTGCAAAAGTTCTACAAGGAAAGCAGTTACTAATATAAAGCTGGTTTAGCAATATGATAATAATCATTAGATAATGATTATTAATAAGATAAAGTAGACATCAAAGCAAAAAGGTCCCACTCAGGAGCTTTAGACATCATTGTTGAGTGACAAACGGAGCAGTTTATGAGAAAATACAATAATCCTGAACTGTTTGGGTAGAAAAAGAAAAAGTTGACATAATTACGGAGAAAGTAGGTAACTAAATCACACAGAAATCATTAAGGTTGTAGCTGATTTGAGTAAGCGGACAGTGCAATGACCAGATCCTGACCATATGACTTGAAATCTACTCTTTTGTCTAGATCTTTGGTCGTTAGAGATAATGCATTTTCTGGTTTAATTATTTTTAAAAAGTTTCATTTAAGCATATTTACTTTTATTTACATGGCCATAAACTGGCCAGAAGAGGACTGGCTTCCATGCTGGAAATGGAGTTACAGGTGATTGTGAGTTGTCTGACTTGGGAAACAATCTTGGGTCCTCTGGAAGATCAGAAAGTGCTCTTAACCACTGGACCACCTCACCCATCCCACATTTCCTAAGTTTTAAGGTTTGTTTGCCCTAAAGCCTTTGGCATTTGCAGTCTGAGTACCCTAGCCCATCCTAACTCATGCCCTGTCAGATGATTGAAATGTTTAAGTGGCTTTTTCTTTGCCACACCGAGTAAAAGGCACAGCCAGCCTTTCTGATGATTTCTTTAGACCAAGACTACGAAGGTAATGTGGGAGCTTTCATATTCCATGTTCACAAGCATCCCAGCATCCCAGATTTGCATATCCCAGTTGCATTTTCTTGTCTTGGCTGAGTATAAAGTCTTATCTCTCTCCTATCCTTATAATAGCTTCAAGTCTCCATCTCTCAATCCCTTGCCCACATCTACAGGGAAGGACGTATAGTCCTTTTCATGATGCCTTTTCATTTTTGCTCTCTGTTTCTTTTTTGCTTTAGCACTCAAGGATTCCATCCTCCCCCTGGCTTGGCATGTATACTCATGTTTTCTTCAGTTGTATTTTACCTGGCATCCCTCTGCATAGAAGACAGAGAGGGGGCTGCATTGGCCTGGTCTGCAAGGTCTCCAGTTGCTCTAGTTCTCATCATTTTCATTTTTTAAGCTGGAGAACTTCAACCTTCAGACCTCAGTCTTGAGGTTTTGATGCAAGGACTAGGAGCTATGGAAGCTTTTGCTGACAGATGAATATGCAGCACAGACCTGCCTCAGTACTCAGGGGATATACTTTCCATTAGATGTAGACTGAGGAGCTAGCAGCTGTTGTATGAGTGATTAAGGTGATGAGTGATCATCAGTGATTTTTTTATCAATAATCTGGGGATCAACCACAGTAATGGTGAGCAAAATAGCCTAGGGTGAGTTCTGAGAGGACATCTGTCTTAGTTAGGGTTTCACTGCTGTGAACAGACACCATGACCAAGTCAAGTCTTATGAAGAACAACATTTAATTGGGGCTGGATTACAGGTTCAGAGGTTCAGTCCATTATCATCAAGGTTCATGACAGCATCTGAGCAGGCATGATGCAGAAGGAGCTGAGAGTTCTACATCTTCATCTAAAGGCTGCTAGCAGAATCCTGGCTTCCAGACAGCTAGGTCTAGGGTATTAAAGCTCATGCCCACAGTGACGTACTTACTCCAACAAGGCCACTCCCTTTACTAGTGCCACTCCCTGGGCCAGGTCTATATAAACCATCACAGCATCTTACTTTTATTTTCTATAGTGGCAGCTACTGTTACTCATCAAAAGAAACAAATTACTGTGTATGATTTACCTGGCTTAAGTCTGCTACTAACAATCACATACCTTGAGGTGCTAATTATTGTTTGGCTCTAACGTTTAAGGGCGGTAATAGAGAAAGAGATGGACAAACGTGGGAATCAGTAGTACTATATGTATTTAAAGCCATGGAAATGGATAAAATCACTTAGGAGACTGCTGGGGAGCTGTGACAAAAGCAACTTAAGGAAGGAGGGTTTATTGTGGCTCTCAGTTTAAGGGCACAGGCCATTGTGGTTGGGAGGGTGTGGTAGCAGGAGCAGAGGGCAGCTAGCTGTTCACCTCGCAGCTACAGTCGGAAGAAGAGAGAGAGAAATGTTTATGCTCAGCTCACATTCATCTGAGTACGATGTGGGGGACCCCACTTGTGCTGCCCATGTTTAGGGTGGGTCTTCTGACCTCATTAACCTACAAGCTAGATAATTCCTCAGAGGGATTCCCAGAGGCCAACCTTGATAATCTTGATAATCTCTGGAAGGTACACTTGATGCTTCTTTCCTAGATGATTTTAGATTCTGCCTGTCAGTATTAAGCACCACAGGGTGGTTGGGATCCTGTGCATGGCTGGAGGGGTCCATTTCAGATTAGAAGCACAGTGGGGGTTATTGTTGTCAGCTACTGATTCCTGAGCAAATGCAATGATGGAGGGGCAGCAGGTGGCTTCTGTTTAGGGCCGTGCAAAGACTCTTGACTCAACAAGAAAAATCATATTTACCACTATGTAATCACTGTTTTCTGACTTTCAGGATGCCTATAAGATTAGCAAGACATTAGGCTGGACAGTTTATTTTCAAAAGCCCAATAAATAGTAAATGTATCCACATAGACCAGGGAGAGATCATCAATCCGTTGCCAGGGACTGACTGTAACTTTTAGCAGCTGGATACATACATAATTTTGAATGCATAGCTAAAGGGAAGGAAGTTGGAGGGCTGCACTGTACTGCTGGATAGCAGGATGTCCATCCAGTTATAAGTAGAACAAGAGGTTTAGATTTAGTTCCTAAGTGTGCTTTTATGACTTCCCCTCCATGAAGTGACATCACTGATTGAAACTCAAGTACCATCTCAATGCCAAAACATGAAGACAAATAAGAAGTGAGCATCATCTGTGCCGTTTCAGGATTCAGAGCCCAGTGGGGATACAGATACCTGCTCCGTGAAGGGAAATACAGGAATCTTTCAGTTCCAATGTGAGCAGAGGGTTCAGGGAGCCCAGAGGAAGTAATTGTAGGTCTTAGACTTAACTGTGAGTGGCACCTTCTACTGACTAATGAACAGAGGCTGGGGGAAGGGGACCCAGACATGCCTTGTGCTGGCTTGGCAGTGAGAATGCCCAAGCCAGCAGCTTCAAGGCTAATTAAGTGAAAAATGATGCGATTGATTTATTTGCTTCCAGCCAAATAGAACTTGGTCAGCATGGAAAACCAATGAGTTTAACATTTCTCTGCTTTGAGTCTGTAAGATGACTTCAGCATCTTTCCTCAACTGTGCATTCTGATGGGGGAAACACAGTATTATTTAAATATTTAAAAGGCATCACTTCACCTAAGGAATTAGGGTTGCATGCACCACGAGAATTTGATGTTCGCTTTTGGCTGCGTGAAGTAGAGGTGGGTGTAGGGAAATTTAAAGCTGATGTGAAATCACAAAGGAGGAATCTGTTTAGATGGTTCCTTCCATCTTGACCATGTGTAAATTAGATGGGATAAAACAAGAGGCTAGGAGTGCAGGAAGGACCCTCTGAAGTTGTTCAGGCATTATGCTAAAAGAGATGTAAGGGAAAAGTGAGACACGGATCTCATTTGACGTCTGGCAAATCTGCATTTTGGAAGTTAGACCCAACTATTCATACAAGGTTCAAATCTTTTGCTGTCGTCGTTGTTGTTTTTGTTTGTTTGTTTGTTTTTTGTTTTTTTGTTAGATAAAGGTCTCTCTCTATAGCCCTGCCTGTTTTAAAACTTGTTATGTATCACAGGATAGCCTTGAACTCACAGAGATTTCACATCAGCTTTAAATTTCTTGCGTGGTGGAACTAAAGATGTACGCCACCACACCTGGTGTACATGGTTCAAATCTTTGATGCACATAGTTTTCTTTGTTCGCTGAACTCAATCAGATTACTACTGAAACTCGCTTCTTTTCCCTATGTGTATTTATTAATTTTTAATTGTGTGTGTGTGTATGCAATTATACGTGCTTGGTTTGGGGGTTACCTCTAAGGCTCTTTGACCTCATAGGATGTGGTAGAGACAGACAGGTAGGTGAAGCTATAATCTCATGCAGAAGAAACATGGCTGTGCTAATATGTTCCGGGAGAAAATGGAGAGGCCAAGTCTGACTTTCTAGCAGAGTCAGAGAAAGAAGTTGTCATCTTTGAATGTGAAGGAAGGTGAGAAGGAGTATAGGGGAGGGTTTAGAGAAGAAAAGGAGAGGAGAAATGATTGAATTGTATTAGTATATCAAAAAATATATCATGATTGTGAAGATTTAACAGTAATTAAACAGTTTTAAAATATCATTACTTATTTATTGTATGTGCCTTTGTATACATATGTGGGTGCATATATGGTGGCCAGTCTTCTCCTACCATGTGGGTCTCCAGGATTGAACTCATGTTGTTAGGGTTTTAAGCAACCATCATTATCTGGTAAAGCATCTTGACAATTCAAGGAGTAGCTTTCTATGATAAATCAGAAATGATGGCTGTCTATGGGATGGATCCCCAGGTGGGGCAGTCTCTGGATGGCCTTCCCTTCAGTCTCTGCTCCACACTTTGTCTCCATATTTCCTCCTGTGAGTGTTTTGTTCACCCTTCTAAGAAGCACTGAAGTATCCACACTTTGGTCTTCCATTTTCTTAGGCTTCATATGGTCTGTGAATTGAATCTTGGATATTCTGAAAATTTTAGCTAATATCTATTTATTAGTGAGTACATACTGTGTGTGTTCTTTTGTGACTGAGTTACGTCACTCAGGATGATATTTTCAAGTTCCATCCAAATTTGCCTAAGAATTCCATGAAGTCATTGTTTTTAATAGCTGAGAGTATTCTATTGTGTAAATGTACCACATTTTCTGTATCCATTCCTCTGTTGAGAAACATTTGGGCTCTTTCCAGCTTCTGGCTATTATAAATATGGCTGCTATGAACATAGTGGAGCATGTGTCCTTATTACATGTTGGAGCCTTTTTTTGGATATGGCTGTCTCCTGAGAGGCTCTGCCAGAGCCTGACAATTACAGAGATGGATGCTCACAGCCAACCGTTGGACTGAGCATGGGGCCCCCGATGTAGGACTTGGAGAAGAGACTAAAGGAGCTGAGGGGGTTTGCAGCCCCATGGAGGGAGCAACAGTGTCAACAGGCCAGACCCCCTGGAGCTCCTCAGGGACCACCAACCAAAGAATACACATGGAGGGACCCATGGTGCTGGCCACATATGTGGCAGAGGATGGCTTTGTTGGACATCAGTGGGAGAAGCAGCCCTTGGGTCTGAGGGGGTTTGATACCCTAGAGTAGGGGAATACCAGGGAGGGATGACGGAGTGTGTGGGTGGATAGGGGAGCACCCTCATAGAGGGGAGATGGGATATAGGGTTTCCAAAGGAGAGACCTGAAAAGGGGAAAATATTTGAAATGTAAATAAAGAAAATATTCAATAAAAAGAAAAAATCCAAAAAAAGAGTATATATATGTATATATGGAGAGAGAGAGAGAGAGAGAGAGCAGAGTAAACAAAGGTACCGAGGTACAGTAGCATAGAATGAGTCCAGGGGTACATGGTGTGCTGGTAGGAATGTGGACTACCTAGTCTATACTCAAATTTTGGGTCTCTCCATTTTTTGAGCTTAGACAGGTTATTTAGCTTTCTGTCTCTTAGCTTCCTCATCTGTTAAAAATGGTTATTGGCGATATATATCTCAGAGGATTGTTATGAGGATCAATGCTAATGCTTGTAAATGACTTAAAACAATGCCTGAGTTGACAGAGTCTCAGTCAATACAGGTTATCATTTCATCAAGTATTTAGGAGTTTAAAAAAAAAGACTAGGGATAAATGGAGAATGTAGGTACAATTTTTATTACTGCTTCTCCTTTGAAATATTCATGGGTGTCAAATGACATAGGAGAGAGGCTCTGAGGACCAGGTAGTGATTTACTAAAATATAGACATTAAATTCACTAGGACTTGGGAGAGGGAATTGGAGCCCCAGGACAAATAGTGAAAGCTGGTCTTTAATCCTGGCCATTTCTAGTCCAACCCCCAGAGCAAATGAGCTAATTACCCACAAATCTTCACATTTCAACAGTTGGATTCAAACCACATATTTCTCTATGGAGACATTTCTCACTCTCACTGATTTTAGGGCCAAGGCTTGTCCCATAAATTGGAGGAAACAATGAAATATAGGCTCCCAATGTGGCCCCTGTGTAGGAAGAGAACAACACATGGGGCTCACTGAGTTTTCCTTTCAGCCTGCGAGCTAATGGTCCTTTCTGTCCCTAAGTTAGATGCAATGCCCTTGTGCTGGAGAAGTGATGGTTCAGTGGAGACTCCAGTGCTCCTGGTGATGGAAAATACTGAACTGTCTTGAGGTCACCCTCCCACTCGCCTTCCCTAATAACCCTTCTTCTGGGCATCAGTTCGTCAAGTTTCTCAACTGAACAAGTCTGGTGTATGGGAAGGGATGTCCACCTGGGGACTTCTTGGTCCCCAACAAGTGCTAGTGACTAGTGGGAGCTTCCCTGTCCCCTCATCACTCCCAACTCTCTGTTCTAGAGTGTCAATGCTGGTCAAGTCTCAAAGCTAGTGAGGGGCTCCTCCCCCATACTTGTGTCTCTGCTGGATCTTTGGGGACAGGATACCTGACATAGACTTGTTGACTCAAACAAATCATGAATCAAAGAATGAGAAAATGTTTCTCTGTGCTATGTTCCCTATTAGGCACTGTGACGAATAATAGAAGCTATCAACTTACTGACACATGTAGATGTGTCCTTATGCACATGTATGCATGTGCACAAACACATGCCAAGTACTTTATATATTTATTTATTTATATGTTTTAGGTTTTTTGATACAGTCCTATGGAGTCTGGGCTGACCTGGAATTCTCAAGTAGCCAATGGTGACCTTGAATTCTTGATTCTCCTGCTTCTACCTCTCAAGTGCTAAATTTACAGGAGTGCACCATCACAGCTAGCTTTGCTTATTTTATTTTATTTTATTTGCTTATTCTTATTTAATCTCCATATCAAATCTACAAAATACTAATTGTCATGTCCAATTGACTTAGAAAGAAAGTGAAGCGTAGAAATATTCAAATATTGAGGCCATTTAACTAGGGAGAGTCAGTATAGGACTTGAGCCCTGTAATCATAAAAAATGAATATCAGGGCATTAAGATTGCTAGAACCTTGGTCTGGGACTTCTAGTATCTTGAATTATGAGGAACTAGGTTCATTTGTTTGAGTCAACTAGTCTTTATGGTAGTTACCTGGTTGAGGTGGTTTTAAATTGGTGTTTAAGGACAAAGAGAAAAAAAAACGGTCTCTCAGGTTTTTAACTATGGCTAAAGAGTCTGATAATAAAAACAAAAGCAGAAACAAAATGTGTAGTGGAGGGGTTCAGTTATTAAAGGGGAGGGAAGTAGGAAGATATGACAAAAGAGAATACACACAGAAGTCGATGAACATCTGGCAATGTGGAGAAGAAATAAGGCAGTGCTGACATTTTAACACAGAGTGATTTGGCAGGAGAGCCTCTGAGAAATATTGATCGGGAAGAACCTGGATGAGGAAGAGGCGGGGAGGAGGCAGGTGATGCCCATGGATGCTAGCTAACCGCACACAGGGGTTCTAGGTGGACTTGGTTTGTTTATTCACTTGTTTGGTGTTCTGGTTAGTTTTTGTCAACTTGATGCAACTTGGGAAGAGAAAACCTCACCCGAGGGACTGCCTCAATCAAACTGGCCCATGTGAATGCCACAGGGGGCATTTTTTTTTCAAGACAGGGCTTCTCTGTGTAGCTCTGGCTATCTGTCCTAGAACTCACTTTGTAGACCAGGCTGGCCTCGAACTTAGAAATCTGCCTGCCTCTGCCTCCCACGTGCTGGGATTAAAGGCATGTGCCACCACTGCTTGGCTATGGGTATTTTTGTAATCAATGATTGATGTGGAAAATCCCAGCCCACTGTGGGCAGTGCTGCCCCGGGTAGTCCTGGGTTGTATAAGAAAGATAGCTGAGCAGGCTATGGGCACAAACCAGGAAGCAGTGTTCCTTGACGATCTCTGCTTTAGTTACTGCCTCCAGGTTTCTGTCTTGATATTCCACAACTATGGGATGAAACCCACAAGCCAAACATTACCTTTTCTCTCTAAGTTACTTTTAATCAGTGTTTTGCCACAGCAACAGAAGCCAAACTAATGCAGAAACTTATTTGGTTGTCTAACCAGGGTCTCCTGTAGTCCAGGTTAGCCTCAAACTCTCTGTGTAGCCAAGGTGACTTTAAGCTTCTGGGTCCTCTTGTCTCCTCTTCACGAACACTGTGATTACAGGTGTGTGCTGCCATTGTTGGTTTAGGGGGTTTTGGGGGATTGAACTGAGAGCTTTGTACATGCTCGGCAAGCATACTGACAGAGTCATTCAGCAGAACTATAGTTTAGATGTTAAAGGCCACAGGTAAGAGCTATAAAGACAACCTGATCATCAAGGAAAGCTAAGAGGTACAGATGTACACAATACTATCAGAATGTGCAAAGCCCAGATGAGCTGTAGCATGCAAGAATTGTTTTGAACCAAAAAGGAAGAAAGAAATTAGGGTTGAGGTTATTTTTGAGAGAAGCTGCAATGGGGATTTAGTGCTGGGGCAGACGGAATAACCTTTAAGAACACCAACAAGGACAGGTCTATTTTGCCTCTATGTTCTCGATCAAACAGAGAAACCTTAAAACTGGAAAGGGTGCAACAAACATGATTAAGAGCCGATTGAAATCTAAGGGGTGGGAGGCAGTGATGCAGAGGGGTGTATATGACTTCGGATTCAGATGGGTTACACGCAAAGGTTCTGGGAGAAACTGTCGATGTGATCACAGAGAGGCCACTACAAACTCGAAGGAATCACAGGAAGTGAAGGAGCAACAATAATGTGTGCTCCCGAGGAAAAGTCAGGTCTCTAAGTCTTGGCCATGATGATCGACAAAATTCCAGATCGTCGTATTAGAATTAGGCTTAGCAGAGGAAATGGTGACCTCTCTGTAGCTATTGTAATAGATAAAAGTTCATTAGCAATAAGGCAGGGCAAAGTAGCAGGATTTTAAAGGAAGATTCTGTATGTCCTATGCTGGTCTTCAGTGTATTAAGATTATGACTTTGAACTCCTGATTTTCCTGGCTTAGTGTTTTACAGTCAAATCATACACCATTCTTAGCCATTTGTTTGTTTTTTGAGATCCGGTTTCTCTGTGTAGCCCTAACTGTCCTGGAACTTGCTTTGCAGACTAGGCTGGCCTCGAATTCAGAGATCCACCTGCCTCTGCATTCTGAGTGCTGGGATTGTTGTTAATGGCAACTTAGACTGATTCCTTAGAGGCTAATGGAACTGTGGTAAACACGGGCATGTAAGCCTTTCTGCAGTACCTGGGTCATCCTCCCCGACAGTTCTTTTTGTTTTTTGTTTGTTTGTTTGTTTGTTTGTTTGTTTTGGGGGGTTTTTTGTTTTGTTTTTGTTTTTGTTTTTTGTTTTTTTTTTCAAGACAGGTTTCTCTGTGTAGTTCTGGCTGTCCTGGAACTCACTCTGTAGACCAGGCTGGCCTCGAACTCAGAAATCTGCCTGCCTCTGCCTCCCAAGTGCTGGCATTACAGGCGTGTGCCACCATGCCCGGCTCCCAACAGTTCTTTATAGGAGCCATTCTGACTTTGGCAAGTGGAAGTTCATGTAGTTTTTGATTTACATTTCCCCAGTGGCTAAAGACATTGAACATTCCCCCCCCCCAGCCCCCGTGTACTTATTGATCACTTGGATTTCTCTTGAGAAGTGCCTACTGAGATTTGTTCACTTTTTGATTGGATTGTTATTCTTTTATTTTTAGTCTTTTATATATTCTAGATTAGTCTTCAGTGCTATGAATATCTGTCAAAGACTCTATCCCATTCTTCTTTAATATTTCAAATGCACATTAGTTGTACATAGTGTTGGCTTTCATAGGGAAATTTTATACAAGTGCATCATGCCGGTTGCCCATCTTGACCTCTAACCTTTTCTTTCTCCCTTCCCATTATTCCATTATTCCCATTCATTTCCCATTCTTGCTTTTACATTCATGACACATATGGAATCGCTTCATGTATCTTTATAAAAATCTAGGCTCCACCAATGAGAGAAAACAGGCAGCACTTATCTTCTTCTTTTTTTTTTTTTTTTTTGGTTTTTTCGAGACAGGGTTTCTCTGTATAGCCCTGGCTATCCTGGAACTCACTCTGTAGACCAGGCTGGCCTCGAACTCAGAAATCCGCCTGCCTCTGCCTCCCAGAGTGCTGGGATTACAGGTGTGTACCACCACCGCCCGCCCGGCTAGCACTTATCTTCTTGACCCTGATTTATTTCAGTTACATGATGACTTCCAGATGTAAATGGTATCATATCATTTCATTTGTATTTAAGGATAGATAAAATTCTATTGCACGCATGCAGTATGGAAATGAACACACACATGTACACATGTGTTTCAAGCTGTACTTTTTTTAAAAGGTGGAGTCTCACTATGTAGTCATGGCTGGCCCAGAACTCTTTATGCAGACAAGGCTGGCCTTGAACTCACAAAGAACCTCCTGCCTCTGCCTCCCTAGAAGTGGGATTAATGGTGTGCATCACGATGCCTGACATTATAGCATGGTTTTAAGTCAGATATTGTGATGCCTTCAGCACATTTTTCCCCTTGGGGTTTCTTTGGCTATTCTAGGCCCCTGGTGCCTCCATATGAACTTGAGGATGGCTTTCTCTAGCTCTGTGAGTGATAATGTTGGCATTTTGGTGAACCCATTTATTTTTCATCTTGGCAAGACCTAGTTGCTCCTAATTGCTCAAGGTCCTCATCCATAGAATCAATGGGATCCATTACTTCTGGAATGGGACAAGCATAGGTTATAACCCAACTTCTTACACCCACATTGGGTTGTGGAACCAGATGTGGGGCTTGTGGAAAAACTGGGTCCAGTAAAAGGTTTCTGAAGACTCAGTGACACATGTGAAGATCAAGGGTCTTGGTGACACTTGATCTTTTTGCTTTGTGCCCTCACTGACAGACACTTGAGCTCTGAGCACACCACACACCTATGTGGCACTGTGCACTCTGTAGAACCTCACGGCACCCACGAGTGTGGCCTGAGACGCCGTGGTTCGGCTTCCAGGCCACTCCGTGCCCAGCACTGCAGGACTTTTGCTGAAATACAGAGTTCTCGCTCTCACAGAAAGGAGGTGGTGTGTGTGACTGTGGAAAACAGGCTTGATATTGTCCTACTCTCTTCCCTCAGCATGTACTAAATTATTTTAACTTTGCCCTGCATTGTATTTTACTTAGAATGATTTTAAAAACCGTTTGAATTGTTGACTTGAGTGTCATAGAAAATCATTACAAGCTAATGTTCTCTGTCTCTGCAGCAGCAAATGCCCAGCCAGGATTTCGTTGTTTTTCTGCTTCTTTCATTATTCATTTAGTAAGGTGTTTATTTTACTTAATATTTTTATTATTTTATTATATTTACTTATTATATATTTAAAATATAATATACAAGATTATACTATGACATATACTATAATAGATTTTATATATTAATATATTTATTATATATGTAATATAATGTATAACACAATATATAACATTATGTTATATTATAATAAATAATATAACTGATTATTGTATATTAATATTTTGTTAATATTATCTATTATTTTATTAAATTTTTATTCTTGAAATTTTATATTTATGTACAGTGAAATATGATCTATCTCCCCCTCCAACTCCCTATGTACTCTCTTTACCTTTTCCCCCTTCTAACTTAATGTCTTAAAAAAAATCTATTAAGGGGCTGGTGAGATGGCTCAGAGGTTAAGAGCACTGGATGCTCTTCCAGAGGTTCTGAGTTCAATTCCCAGCAACCACATGGTGGTTCATAGCCATCAGTAATGAGAGCTGGTGCCCTCTTCTGTTCTGCAGGCAGGGCACTGTATACATAATAAATGAATTTAAAGAAATAAATATATTAACTCCAGTTAATTCTGCCCATATATATGTGCTTGGCTGTGAGGCTGCCCACTGGAGTATGGGAATAGTACCAATAGTTAAGATCTAACTTCCTTTTTAAAAAATTTATTTATTTAATTCATGTGAGTACACTGTAGCTGTCTTCAGACACAACAGAGAGGGCATCAGATCTCATTACAGATGGTTGTGAGCCACCATGTGGTTGCTGGGGATTGAACTCAGGACCTGTGGTAGAGCAGTGGGTGCTCTTAACCGCTGAGCCATCCCTCCAGCCCCCAAGGTCTAACTTCTTAAAAACAATGATTTACTTTTAGATGTGTGTGTGTGTGTGAGTGTGTGTGTATGTGTGAGTGTGTGTATGTACATGTACATGTATGTGTGTGTGTATGTGTGTGTGTGTCTATACAGTGTATATGTGTGTGCATGTGGACTCTGGGAGAGGGTAAGTTCCAAATGACTGAGTGGCTCAACACAGGTTCTGGGAACTGAACCGCAGGTCCCCCTGGAAGAACAGCATGTGCTGATCCATCTCTTCCTTCCAAGATTGAATCCTTTATGTAAACTAAACAACCCCCCCCATCTTACTACTATGAAACTTTACTTTCATCTTTAATCTATGACAAAATATACATGTACCAAAGCTATCTTAAAATAAATATACTTGTGATTTTTTAAATCAATTAACATTTTATGTGTGTGCCTGTTTTATATACCAAGATGTTTGAAGTCACAAAAGAAAATTATTGGCCAACAATGGTTGTGATGGAAAAGTTTAAGACGCCCGGGGGCTAGAAAAGGGACCACGGGAGACAATAGTCTGCAAACTGGTGTTCAAGAAAAAAGCTCATAAATTGGGGTCCAGAGCAAAAAGCTGGCGTGTTTTTATTTATTTATAAGTTGACTAACTCGGATTAAAAAATGTTTTCTTTTTCTTTTTTCTCTTTTTGGTTTTTCGAGACAGGGTTTCTCTATGTAGCTCTGGCTGTCCTGGAACTCATTCTGTAGACCAGGCTGGCCTCGAACTCAGAAATCTGTCTGCGTCTGCCTCCCAAGTGCTGGGATTAAAGGTGTGTGGCCCTGCTGCCTAACTAAAAAATGTTTTCTTTTCTTCTTCCTCTTCCTCTTCTCCCCCTCCTCATTCCTCCCCCACCTCCTTCCTCCCCCTCTCCCTCCCTTTCCCTCCCCTTACCCCCTCTCCTCCTCCTCCTCTTCCTCCTTTAAACTCAGAATACTGGAAATTCTCAACTGGCAGGCTCGGCTTAGTTGAACGGATCACTGTGAAGTTATGTTCTCACGGCTACCATGTGGTGAGTTAAAAATGAACTCCAGCGTCAAAACCAGTTAAAGGTGGGAGCCGCCTGCGCTTGGCTCAGTTGGAATACAGCTCCATTGTATTGCCTTGAAGAATCTGATTAGCCTTTGAGTCCTTTCCTGAGTTGTAAAGCTACTCTTAAGTGAATGCCTGTGCTGGCTCGCTTAGCTGCTGGCAGCCTGCCCACATCAGCGGCTGTGGCTACCGCCGGACTACACTGACTACACGTAGCTCTCCAGCTTAGGGGCCCTGGCTGCTTGCTGACTTTTATTCTCTTATATGGTCTATGGAAGGTTTCCTGAAACACTCACCCTTTGGCTGGACAGCTTGTTCTAGATCATTCTCGTGGGATTTGGTGACCTTACATAACCTGACACTTTGGCTATGACCACGCATCCTAAGCTATCTTATTAGCAAGCCCAGAGTCATCATGGGTCATTATGACCTGGGATTTCTTTCTGAATGTTCTGGCCTATACTTTTTTGGGGAGGGGATCTAATGGCTCACCTCACAGGACTGTTACAGGAGTAAACGTTTTTAGGGGAGCTGTGCTGCAATGCGTTTGACATAGACTGAGTGCCGGAGAGGGTAGCTGCTATTTTCCCAAGGCACGTTTATTTTACAGGGGCATTATCAAAGTTCTGATGTATAATTTGACATTTCCAGGAAGGCGGAGAGCAGCAAGCGCTGGAGCAGGAACAGGGCCAGAGAAGCGAGGCACTTTTCTCGCTATCTCTGTGAACTTTGTCTTATAATAGCGACTTGGCCCACCCTCTACTTAGTCACTGGATCCACAGTCACCTCCGTTAGTCAGTGCCGCTGGCTAATTCTTATCACAGCCACGACTCCCTTTATTTTTAAACCCAAATCTCTTGCCATTGGAAACATTGAGTTGGAACCCGGCAAAGTCAGACAAGCAGAGATTGTAGGAGAAGCAAGGATGGACTCATCAGAAGAGGGGTTCGAAAGTAAAGCAGGGACTCTTTGAGGAGGGACACGGATTAGAAGTCAAAGGAAGACAGCTGAGGTTTTGATCTGAAGAAACCAGGAGGGAGACCTGATTGACGTAGGCAAAGGTCTGTGCCATAGCACAGCTCTGCAGGGAGGGCTCACACAGTGGGTCTGCAGAACGGAAGCTGCTCAGGGTAATGCTTCACGCAGGGCTGGACCCGTGGGTTGAGAGAATGCGGCACACAGGGCTCTTCTTTCAGGAGGTACCAGCTATTTGGGTTCATGCTCTGCCTTCACCTTCTAGAAAGTTTTAATAATTTTGAGGCCGGGGAGATGGCTCCGTTGGTAAAGCACTTGCTGCATAGACATGAGAACCGGAGTTCTATCTGCAGCACTCACATAAAGATGCCAGGTGTGGGCTGGAGAGGTGACTCAGTGGCTAAAACCTGCTCAAGAGGCTCTGACACACATTGCTTCTGCTCATAAGCATGCCTCATTGTACTGTGAGCTGTAACTACAAAATGAAAGTCCGAGGATAAAATAATTACGGCACCCTCCCCCGCATCCCCATGCACACGGGGGCCAGGGGTCAATGTCTTATGTCTTCCTTAACTGTTCTCTGTATTTCATTTTTATTTTTTGAGATGGGGCCTGTCACCAAGCACAGAGCTTGTCGGTTCATCTAGACTGGCTCTGGCAAGCCCAGAGATCCTCCTGTCTCCACCTCCTCTGTGCCAGCCCAAACATATTTTTTTTCAAAGATTTATTTATCTGTTATATGTAAGTACACTGTAGCTGTTTTCAGACATACCAGAAGACGGCGTCAGATCTCATTACACTAGCTGTCGTCAGACACACCAGAGGAGGGCATCAGATCTCATTACCAATGGTTGTAAGCCACCATGTGGTTGCTGGGATTTGAACTCAGGACCTCCAGAAGAGCAGTCAGTTCTCTTAACTGCTGAGCCATCTCTCCAGCCCCCTAAACACATTATTTTTACATGATGCTCTGGATGATCTGATTATTAATGAGGGGAATTTAAAGAAACCTTTCTTTATAGTTGGAGATACAGATGTCTGGTGTCTCGGATGTTCTGAATTATGGTGCTCTTCTCCGTTTCCTGTGCATCCTCCACAAGTCACAGGGAATTGCAAGGGAGACATTAAAATGTCATCCCGAGAATTTGCTTTTAAGCATAAATCCAGATTTACACAAAACTGAACTGCACAAAGAATTAAGTATTTTTAGAAAAATTGTTTTTGTAAGGATGGTCTTTTTTAGGTAAGCCGAAAGTTATGTCTTGGGGTAATTTATTAGAAATGTATCCTAGTGTTGTCACAATCTGTAGAGTATTCTTGACAACCGAGAAACAATAGCACCAGGGGAAAAACACTTGTTAAAATTAGAAAGTACCCAAGATCCTTTGTGCTCTTTCACTTGCCAATGTGGCCTTGTCCCTTGCAGTTGTGTCAACTGAAAATTAAGTTGTTTAAATTTATGGGCAAACGCTCTCTCCCATTAGCCAATGGGGAAATGCAAATCAAAGCCACAACGAGATTTTCTTACACTGGTTAGAATGGCCGTTTGCAACAGATAAATAATAGAGATGTTGGCTAGGATGTGGCGAATAGGGTATCATCTGAGAAAACTGCATCTATTTATTTGTATGAGTTTGTGTGTATGTCCGTGTGGTGTGCGTGTGCCCGTGTGGAAGCCAGAGGGTGACTTGCAGAAATGAGCTCTCTTCTCCCATCATGTGGGTCTTGGGACTGAAGTCAGGTCATCAGGCTTTGACTCAAGTGCATTTACTTAGTCATCTTGCCAGCTCCCCAAATATAGAAATATAGAAAAATAGAACCCTTAGGTACTATTAGCGGGAATGTAAATTAATTTTATGGGGAATGATATGGAGAGCCTTCAGTTGTTGCAGATAGATCTACTGTATGATCCCATGATCCCGCACTGGTTGGTAGCCAGAGGAACTGGCTCTCTTAAAGAGATACCAGTAGGGCCATGTTTATTTGCTACACAATTTATAGCAGGACAGCCTCGGATTAACCTAGATGCTCTTCAGTGGGTGACTGAAGAAAACAAACAAGGACTATACACAGGGGAGTATTATTCAACATAAAAATGGTATCCTGCCATTTGCCCCAACACAGATGAAAGTGGAGGGCGTTGTTAGATGAGATACCAGACGCAGAAAGACAAACATTAGATGCTCTTATCCACACGCAGGAGCTAACACAGTCAGTCTGAAGGTAGGAGAGTTGCTCCAGGTGTCAGAAGGGGATGTGAGGGAGGGAGGCAGGGGAGGGGCATAGTGATAAGTTCTGGTGTCATGCAGTAGAGCGGGCCACTTGCAGTTGATAATCGCCTGGTACATATCTGACGAATATAAGTCGCAGAAGGAGCTTGGAGGCACCAGACACAGCGACGGTGAGATGCAGACCCCGATCATTTCAATTTGGCCAATATGTATTATACGTGTGGATCAAAATGTCCTCTACCCTGTAAGTACACACAGTGAAATTGGAGTGCTGATGACAGCGTTCTTTTGTATTTAAAGAGGAAGTGAATCATTCTGCATCTTGATAATTTAATAACTGAATTTCCAGAAAAACAAGCCAGAAAACTTAGGATCATGACAACGGCTCATTAATAAGGGATTAGTTACTGTGCTACACATAATCATGATAGCGTATATTCTTGTAAGTTTATAACTTTACTTACATTGTATGTCACTATCACCTCATCATGCTTTATGGATAGTAGAATATTTTAAAAGAAAAAAACCCTTTCTATCTTAGCATAGTTAGGCTTGCTTTTTTGTGTATTTGTGTGTGTGACCATACAGGTGTGCAGGTGTGTGTGTGTGTGTGTGTGTGTGTGTGTGTGTGTGTGTGTGTATACAGAGGTCACTGTCAGATTGTCCTCAAAAGCTTTTTATCTTAGTTTTTGAGACAGGACCTGTCTCTGAATCTGTGGCTTGTGGACTTGGCTGGCCTGGCTGGTCTAGTAGCCCCTCCTGTCTTTGCCTCCTCAAAGCTGGCCTCATAGGCTGACACTTCCAGTAAATAAACTTCCAGTGCTGAAGGTAGGCTTGTACACCAAGCACTTTACAGACAGATTCCTTTTCTCGACCTTCCCTTTGCTTTTTGAATAAGGGCTTGGCGTTTTTTTCCTTTGTGGTAACCTCACAAAATACACAACTAACTGTCTCCAGGGCTGCTTCTTAGCTGGAGACAAATGATAGTATGTATATTTTCAGCTTGTTTTAGTAAAGGCCTTGAGTGGATTCTTATAAAAGAGAATGCTCACAGCTAGCCAGAAGCTTCCTCCTCTGGAAGGCAGGCAGCAGGAGTGTGGAGGCTTGAGCCAACTTATTCTGCTGAGCAGTCAGCCCTAGCCAAGGTCCTGACACCATCTCAATGTGTGAGCGGAGTGGAGGAGCAGCAAGCTGCCACCCTGAGCAGGCCGAGGCTGGCTTCCAGACAGCAGCGAGCTAAAGGCTGGAGTCCAAGGCTGAGGGCAGAGTCGTGCTGACTGAGCTCAGTTTGGGACTTGGTTGTTCTTGGAATGCTCGCCCTAGGATGGGAATAGGGATCTCATGAAATCAGGGTGCAGTTAGAGGAAGTTAGGAAATGAATGAAATAAAAGTAGTTGTAATTTTGTTTACATTTGTTAAAATGTTGTAGATAATCAAAGTTCTTTCAGTATCATATTTATATACATGCATATTATGTACTTAGTTCAAAATCCACCCCTCTCTTCATCTTCCTTACCCCCACCCCTTTCTTTCCTCTTCCCCTTCCTCAGACACTCAGAAGTCTGCTTTTGGTTTTGTGTTCTCAGCACCTTAGCTTCCACACTTGAAAGAAGATAATCGGCATTTAACTCATGGGACTGATTTATTTCACTTGACACAATGATATCCAACTACATTAATATTTCTACAAACAACATAATTTTATTCTTCTTTATGGCTAGGTGAAATTCCATTGTGTCTATATTTCATATTTTCTTTGAACATTTTTAATCATTAACTTACTTTTTTTTAATGAATTTATTCTCTCATTTATTACATTCTGACCACAGTTCCCCCTCCTTCCTCTCCTCTTGGTTCCTTCCCCTCACTTCCTCCGTCCCTGTCTACTCTTTCTTCATTTCCCTTCAAAAAGGGCAGGCCTCCTAATGAGGACAACCAAACATGGCATATCAAGTTGTAGTAAGACTAGTCACCTCCCCACATATTAATGTTGAACAAGGCTGCCTGGTAGGAGGAGAAGGGTCCTGAAAGCAGGGACATTTGTCAGAAACAGCCTCATTTCCTCTGTTATGGGTCCCACAAAAATACCAAGTTACATGACTATAACATATCTGCAGAAGGCTGGGATTAGACCAATGCAGGCTTCCTGTTTGGTAGTTCAGTCTCAATGAGCACCTGTGAGTCCAGGTTTATTGATTCTGTGTGTTGTCTTTTTAAATTTTGTAATTTTTATGTTTATGTACAGAAAAACTACCAGTGAACCTTTAACCCAGGTTAGTGGCGAGTTCTTCAGCCTTTGCCTTTTCCAGCTTGGCAATGCAAGCCACAGACGTAGGATCCAGGACGTTGCGTCCCCAGTAGCGGTGGATCTCATCATATCTGTCATAATTTGTCCTAACAGCTTCCACCAGGGTAGCCTGAGCACCTTGTCTTCCAAGTTAACCTGGTGAAGGCAACAGTGATGCACGTCTTCCTGTGAAGCAGGCACCCCAGCCTGACCTTCCCCTTGGTGATGGAGTTGGGGACCCCCATCTTTCCACACAGGGCAGGCAGGAAAACCACCAGCTTGATGGTGTCTACATCATGGTCAATCACCACCAGCTGAGCCTTCTTGTTCTCCACCACGGTGGTGACTGTGTTGACTCCTGCTCAGAGGACAGGTGGTCTCTTAGTTGGGACGTCCCCTTTGCCCGTGGCTTTCTTCTCAGCAAGGGCCAGTAGCCTTTGCTTCTTCTCCTGCTTTGTCTCTGGCCTGTACCTGTGGGCAAGCTCAAGCAGCTGGGTAGCTGTTTGCCAGCCCAGGGCCTGGGTGAACTGGTTAATGGCAGGAGGTACTTTGAGCCGCTTACAGAGGATGGCTCTTTACTGCTGCAGCCTGATGTAGCGGGGCTATTTGACAAAGCGAATGAGATCTCTTTTGGGTTGAATGTCCTGCCCACTGCCGAAGTTCTTGGGTATTTTCTCAAACAAAGGATTGACTACCTCTGTGGTCTCCTGTTTGTTTACAATAGCAGGGGCTAGGGCCACCTTCTTCCTCTTGGTCTTCTTTCCTTTGGGCACCTTGCTCTGCTGGAGGAGTGATTCTGTGTTTTCTTGTGGTGTTCTTGATCCCACTGGCTCCTACAGTCCTTCCTCTTCTGGGATTTCCTGAGCTCTGCCTAATGTTTGGAAGTGGGTCTCTGCATGTGTTTCCATCAGTTGATGGCTGAAGCCTTTGGGTTAAGTACCAATCTATGAGCATAGCAGAATACTATTAGGTATCATTTCATTGACATTTTTTGTTGTTGTTGCTTTGCCAGTGTTTGGTCCTATTCTTGGTCTCTAGATCATCTGGTCTCTAGTTTCTGGTCCCCCAGGCAGTGTCAGGGGTGGGCTCCCTCTCTTGGCATGGGTCTCAAGCTGGCCCAGTCATTGGTTAGTCACACCCACAGTTCCTGTGTCACCTTTACTCCAACACATCTTATAGGCAGGGCATATTGCAGGTTGAAGGTTTTGTGGCTGGGTTGGTGTTCCAGTCTCTCCTCTGAAAGCCATGCTTGGTTACAGGAGATGGCCAGTTCAGGTTCTGCATCCCCTATTACCAGGAGTCCTTCCCAGGGTCATCCTAATACATTTCTGGGAGTTTCCATTACACTAGGTTTTTACTTTATCTCCAAATTGCACCCTTCCCCTCCCCGCTCCCCGCTAAATTCTAGTTGTTTCTCCCAGTACTCTCTCCCTTCATCCTCCCTCCACCTGATCCTTCCTATTCCATTCACACCTACCCCCCCCCCCAGTTCACTTGCAGTATCTATTCTATTTCCCCTTTCCAGGGAGAACCAGCACCCCCACCTTGAGTCTTCCTTGTTTCTTAGCCTTTCTGGCTCTGTGGATCATAGCATGTTTATTCTTTGCTTTACAGCTAATATTCACTTATAAGTGAATATATACCATGTTTGGCTTTCTAGGTCTTTCTATAGAATCTGCTATATTCTTACTGGGTTACTTCACTCAGGATGATTTTTTTTTCTAGTTCCATCTATTTGCCTGCAAATTTCTTGATAACATTGCTTTTAACAGCTAAGTAATACGCCATTGTATAAATGTGCTACATTTTCTTTATCCATTCTTCAGTTGAAGGATACCCAGATTGCTTCCAGTTTCTGGCTATTATGAATAAAGCTGCTATGAACAGGGCAGGAACTCAAGGCAGGAATTGAGGCAGAGACAGGAGAATATGGCTTATTGTCTTCCTCTCTATGGCTTGCTTTCTTATACAATCCAGGACTACTTTCTCAGAAGTGGCCCATCAGAGAATGGTCTGGGCCCTTGCACATTAACCACGAATCAACAAAGTGGCACAAAGATATACCCACAGGCCAACCTGATGTAACAATTCCTCAAGTGAGGTTCTCTCTTTCCAGGTGATTGTAGTTGGTGTGAAGTTGACATAAATTAACCAACCACACACTCTCACCAAGGCATTTGAGAACAACCTTGCCTTGGAGCTGATTTCAGAAGGCAACCTTGTAAAGAAATTGGGGGTTTCTTACCCAGAAGTCTAAATTCAGTTTAAAAGTCAAAGCTTAGGTCAGAGAGATGGCTCAACAGTTGAGAGCACTGACTGCTTATCCAGAAGTCCCAGACGCTTTCATGGTGACTCATAGACATTTGTAACTCAGTCCTGGGGGGGGGGGTCTGATACCCTGTTATATAGATATACACACATGCAAAATGCTCATGAAATAAATGAAAAAAAAAACCCAAAGATTTTTTTTTTCCAAACTAAAAAGAGATCTCTTGAGTATTTGCAATAAGACCAGGATCAAGGTTAATGAGCTCAGAGCTGAAGAACTGGAAGGGCATACAACAGCCCCGACTTCACTCTTGCATGTTTTTAGAGCTAGAACAGGGCAGACACAGACTAATTCTAAATGTTTGAAATTATCGTCTAGGCCGTACATCCCTCGCAGTCCCTCTTCTGAAACAGCAGGCTAAAGAAATGGCAAAAGATAATGAATGGATTTCAGATGTCAGAGATAGGTACAAAAGGTACCACACAATCTTATTGATCCAGCCTGGCTTCCAGGTTCAGTTGGCATGATATAATGAAAATAAACTTAGGATAATTATTGTTGAAGTCATTACAGTAATGATTGATTCAGGCAAAAATATCAGTTGGTGTTAAAATCTTAAAGTACAGTTTTGTGAAGAGTAAAACATGTATATCCAAGTATCTTCTCACACATGCTATGCCTCTAATCAACACAGACATTGTATCTGTTTATGAGAGATCATGTGATAATCTTTTTCTTTTGAGATGGGTTGGGTTCTTACTATGTAGCCCTGGCTGGCCTGGAGCTCACAATATACAGCAAGCTGGCCTTGAAGACATGGAGATCTGCCTGTCTCTGTCTCACTAGTGGTATGTGCCACCTCATGTGAGTCAAGTGGTATTTTATCACATGTATATATTGTGTATTGCTCAAATCTGGGTAAGTGTGCCTATTTCTTTATGATAAAGATGTTCAATATTCTTGTAGCTTTTTTGGAATGTTCAATACGCTATCTTGATCTGCAGTCATCCTAGTTTGCAGTGTGACACCAAAGCTTATTTCTCCTATCTCACCCTAACTTAGTATGCACTGACCAATCTTTCTTCATCCATCCCTTCCTTTTATTCTCCTCAGCCATTAGTAAGCACTCTTCTACCACTAGCTTTTATGATATCAATTCTTAGATTGATATTCACACGTGTGTGTGTGTGTGTGTGTGTGATTATGTGATTTTTGTCTGTGTGAGCTTGTATGTCTAGCACCTGTAGTTCCCTCAATGCAAATGACAAGATTCCATCAAGTTTCTGGGCTGAATGATATTCTCCAGTACATACAATCTCATTTTCTTCATCCATCTGTAGTCGATGGCCATGTGGGTTGATTTGGTTTCTGGACTAAGGCAGATACTGTCACAGTGAACATGGGTCTTCAATGTGCTAAATGAGTCTCCTTTGTGTACTTACCTAGTAGTGGAGTCCTCGAGTTAGATACTAGTCTGATTTCTACTTTTCTGGAAGAATCTCCATGTTGTTCCTTCTGCTGGTGGCCATCCTGGTCTTCATTCTTCCTGACAATATGCCAGGGCTTTCTGTTCTTTACCTCCTTACCGACACTAATTATCATCTGTCTTTTTGATATACTCATTGTAATTGGAGTGGAGTAATATTTCACTGTGGTTTTCATTTGCATTTTTCTTATCATTGGTATTTTTTTCTTAAGTGTGTCAGCTATTTGTATGTGTTCTTCTCAGAAATATCTATTTTGATTTATTCTCCATTTTTTTTTTTGGTTTTTTGGATTTGTTTTTTTTTCGAGACAGGGTTTCTCTGTATAGCCCTGGCTGTCCTGGAACTCACTCTGTAGACCAGGCTGGCCTCGAACTCAGAAATCCGCCTGCTTCTGCCTCCCAGAGTGCTGGGATTACAGGTGTGCACCACCACTGCCCAGCTCCATTTTTTCTTTTGAATATAAGGTCTTACTCTGTACCTCCTGACAGCCTGGAACTCACTCTGAGCTCTTGGAAATCTTTCTGATTCAGCTTTCTAAGTACTGAGGCTACCAGCCTAGTTATGTTGTTTTATTTAGCACTGGATGATTTAGCTTTATTTTATGTTATTTAATTTCTGAAGGTTCTTATATATTATATATTCTTTTTTTTTTAATTTTTGTATTCAGTATATTTTTAATTTACATTTCAAATGATTTCCCCTTTCCTAGCCCCCCCCCCACTCCCAAAAAGTCCCATAAGCCCCCTTCTCTCCCTCTGTCCTCCCACCCACCCCTTCCCACTTCCCCGTTCTGGTTTTGCTGAATACTGCTTCATTGAGTCTTTCCAGAACAAGGGGCCATTCTTCCTTTCTTCTTGTACCTCATTTGATGTGTAGATTATGTTTTGGGTAATCCAGGTTTCTAGGTTAATATCCACTTATTAGTGAGTGCATACCATGATTCATCTTTTGAGTCTGGGTTACCTCACTTATATTATATATTCTTAATATTAGTATAATCAACATCAGTTCTATATACAAATAGAGAATTATCAGAAATTAAGGAAACAATCCCATTTTATAATAAGTACACAAATATAGAATACAAAAAACCCTTTAACCAAAATGTGAAAGAGGTCTATAGTCACAAAACCTTGAAAGAATCTGAAAGAATGGAAAGATATCTCATTTTTATGAGTTGGAAGAATCAGTATTGTTAAAATGTTCATGTTACTCAAAGTGATATTTAGACACAATATCAAAAATACCAGTGAAATAATTCACAAAATAGATGAATAATGCTAAAACCTGTATGGAAATATGTCTTACTTGGGGTTGCTATTGCTGTTATGAAGCACTGTGACAAAAAAAGCTGGAGAAGAAAGGGTTTATTTGGCTTATACTTCCACATTATTGTTCACCCCTGAAGAAAGTCAGGATGGGAACTTAAAAATGGCAGGATCTTGGATACAGGTGCTGATGCAGAGGCTATGGACAGGTGCTGCTTACTGGCCTGCTCCTGCTTCTTATAGCATTCAGGACCACCAGCTCAAGAGTGACATCATCTGCAATGGGCTGGAATTCCCCCATCAGTCGTTAAGAAAATGCCTTACAGTTGAATCTTATGGAGGAATTTTCTCAATTGAAGTCCCCTCTGTTCAGATAACTCTAGCTTGTATGTCAAGTTGACATAAGACTAGCCAGCACAAAGCAAATAGTCAACAAAATCCCAATAAAAAGGAATAAAGCACGAGATATTCTATTACATAAATTCAAAACATACTGCAAAACCACATTATTCAAAACAGCATGGCAATTGATTTTTTTTGTTTTGCTTTATTTATCTTTTCTATTGTTTTATTAAGATATTTTTAAGGCACAATATACAACCAAGTTTACGCAAAGTATATTGTTTGATGCACTTTGACATATATCAAAATCATCATTGTCATAAAGAAAATAACCACATTCATAAAAGGTCTGACATGCTTCCAAGAGAAACATACCAGATGGTATTTCCTCAGGTTGGCAATTTGGGGATGATACTACCTTTTAGACACAGCCCGAGAAATGTTCATGGGGCTACCGTCCTTTCTAATTTCCTTAGGTGGAGTGTCTCTCATAAATAGTAGAAAGTGAAGTCTAAACCCTTTAGGATCTACCTCTCAAGCTGGAGTGCAAGACCAGCCTTCAGCCACTGAGTCAGGCCATGTGCTGTAAGGGAATGAACATGGACGTGAGGCTGGAACTGGACTGATCTAATCTCCTTTGCAGTGTAATGATGGTAGATCAGTTTGGTTGAAGGTGGAAGTAATAAATCTGAGTCATTACTGAAAGGTTTATTAGAGGTTCAAAAGAGAAAATTTTTGTGGCAGCTTAGTCCATTTCATAGATTCTCAGAAAATGTCAGGTCTAAGATTTCTGCTGTTAGCCTATTTTTAACTCATAGTTGGTTTGCAAAACTTTGAACGTAGTATAATAATTAATTTAGATGAAATAGTCTAAAGAAGCCAGCTCACACATCAGGCATAACCCACATTATTCTTAGCAAGCAGGGGTTGCATGCTAAGAACCAGGAACATTGTCTATGATTTCAACTTTTATTTTTTTTTGAATTTTATCTTACTATAGTAAAAACCTATAACATGAATCTATTTTAAGTTTTTAAGTGGGCAATAGAATAATAGTGATAGCTACACTCCTTGAGTCTTAGAATTTATTCATCCAACATAATATATGAGTTCAACACTTAAATCCAATGGTGTACCATTTTGAGTCTTAATAGGAATCTTAACGAAAGTTTCAGATTCCTTGTCTCATCTTGTGACTAAGCTTGATCATCAAATTGATTGAGAAATGTAGTTGTGGAGGGGAAGACCCAGCCCAAGCATGGGTGGCATTATCCAACGGGCTGTGAGAGTGACAGGAAGAAGAAGGAAGCCTTCTTTATGCACTGCTCTGCTTCCTGACTGCCAGGAACTGACCAGCCCTCTCCCATCTCATCGTTCTCTATGAAGGACTACCGCACAGTAGGTCCAGAAACATGGATCCCTCCTACCATGGACCCAAACCTTTGACACCGAAGGCTAAACAAAACAGCCCCATCCTTTATATTGTCAGATTGACAAAACTACTAATGCATCCGCAGGAGTGATTTTCCCTCCTTTATTTCTCTTTTCATAACATCAGCCTACTATCTTTCCAGCAGATCAAGGTCTGGGCTTAGAAACATCCTTAATTTCTCTCTCTTTCATCACTCTGAGTACATCCTAAAGGTTTATCAGCCTGACCCCAAATCTACCCATGTCTCACCCTGGCTATTATGACCCCTTCAGGCTTCTCTTATACCTGACAAGAAATAGCAGGCACTGCAGTGTCCACTCATATTCCCCAGGTTCTTCTCATCCAACTTTCCAGGGCTCATGCTTGTGCCTTAGACTTAGAGGATGCTCTCTTCCAATCTTAAAAATCCACTCTGTCCACTTAGTGCAGGTTGTAAGCACTGAAGAATTAATACCCACTATTTCCCAGCAGAAGCTCAACCAAGGACTTTGCAAGTGGGTGTGTGAACATCCCAGCTCCTTCTGGCAGGAACTAGCTCAAGGTGTATTTTAAACTCCAGACACTTCCCTTGTAGCTGGGTTAATAATATAAATAATAATAATAATATTTCTGAATCACTTCTCCATGTTTTGGCCAAGGTGTCTCTATTTCCTTAGGACATTAACTTTGCTTGGATCTTTGTTCCCATGCTTTGTAAAGAATCCAGACTAAGACTCTGGCTACTGAAATAGCTTCTTCCCCACCATGAATCTTTTCTGCACATTAGCCAGGCTGAAATTCTAAAAATGTGAAGTAGATCACAGGCTTCTGCTCACATCTCATTCCATTTAATATCCTGCTTTCCTAATATAGCTCAATGGGACAGACTTTGCCTTACACGCTCCGTTCACGTCACTGCAGGCACACTAACTCACAGCCTGCGAGCTTGAACTTATCAATTTGCTCATGTCTGAAACCATTTGTTCTTATTTCTTCTGCTGGAACGCTTTGGCTCTGTAACTCTCAAAACTGAGTGCCTGTCTAAACTATTGCCTGCTTTAAGCAGTTACTGATTGTGAACTTCCCTATTTAAAATTCTTATTTCTAAGTGCATTACACTTGCTTGTTGAGTGGGCATGTTACTGAATTCATGGGGATATCAGAGGACAACCCGTGGGTCTTGGGGATTTGAACTCAGGTCATCAGGCTTGGCAGAAAGTGCCTTAAGCTACTGAACTGTCTCTATGGATCACAGCTCTTGGGACTGCCTCGATGCCTGTGTCTTTACTTATTTCACTCCCTTTTATTGAACTGACTATTCAGACAGAAACATTGAATGCTATGTTTTCCTTTTGCTTCTACTACCTAGAACAGCCCGTGACATTTAGTAGGGGCTTGGTATATATTTATTGAATACATTGAGTTTATGTGTCTGCAGTAAATATTTCATTTATCTTTTGCCAAAATGGTGCTCTCTCTATTAAACATGATGATTTGAGGGCTGTGAACATAAGTCGGGTTGTAGAGTACTTACTTCCCATACTGGAATCTCTGGGTAAACTCAGCTTGCAGGAAGTGAAGGCAGGAAGATCAGAAGTTCAAGGCCACTTTTGGTTACATAGTGAGTTTGAGGCCAGCTTCAGATACATGAGACTCAGAAAGCAAAACAGAATAAAAAATCATTTCTCTTATAGCAATTCTACTCTAAACGTAACTGACTGGGGACATAGACCAGTGGTTAAAGCACTGGCCACATAAGCAAGAGGACTGGAGTTCTACTTCTTGGAACCTGCATAAGTGCCAACTTGACATAACTCACCCATAATTCCAGCTTTAAAAGGCAGAGACAGGGGATCCCCAGAGCAATTGGCCAGGAAGCCAGGCACATGGGTCAGTTCTGGGTTTGACTGAAGGGCTCTGCCAATAAGAATAAGGTGGAAAGTGACTGTGGAAGATCCTTCCATCAATATGCACAAGTACATGTGTACACATAGGCACACGTAAATATTTATGCCTACATGTATATGAACATGTGCATATACACCACACACTTATATGAAAAGGAAGAAAAACAATATTATGATCAATATGATAGCTAACTTTGGTTGTCAGTTTGATCACATCAGGAATAAGGTAAAATGCAAACAGCTGGGCATACACATGATTCATTTTCCTGACTGGAAAGACCCACCCTAAATCTGGGCCTTGTCTTCTGGTGGCAACCCATGTAAAAGGACATGGAGGAAGGAAGCTTTGCCTTCTGTCTGCTTGCACTCACTCCTGTTGGCGAGTTCCTCTAACCTGTTCCTGAGACATTTTTTTTTAGGTGTTTTTAGAACCTGCTTCTTCAGAATTCTAATGTAGACTGAAGACCATCAGCTCTCTAGTAATCTTCTGGGACTCCAGCATCAGATTGGGGCAGCTGAGACAACTAGTATGGTGGACTGGACTGAATTGTTGACCTTTTCAAAGGAGGATGACTATTGTTAGACTACTTGCTCTTCAGCCTGCAAACCAGGTTGAAGATATATGTATATGTATGTATATATATATATATCATATATTCATAATATGCATATGCATAATGTATACATCATATATATATACGTCATATATACATGATATACATATATGCATATGTATATGGATACATACACACAAACACATACACGTATATATGGTTGGTCATGTCATGAAGATAGAAGGTGAATGGGACAGTATCTGTGATATAATTGAAAGTGGAAAGCCCTACAGAAAGCCACATTAGCAGAGGTTGTCCTGTGTCTAGTGACAACTGCCTGAGGGAGTCCTTTAAGCTTTACCAAGCACATATATGTGCTTCTCTATGGTAACGCCGTAGTGCTGTGGGTGGCACCCTTCTTCAGATGAAGAGACTAAAGTTCAAAGGGGTGAATAGCTTTGCAGAAGCTCATACCATTTGCTAGAGGTAGCAGTGGGATTCTCACTAGAGAATCTTGGAGATTCCAGATTCCTGTGATCTTTCACTGTCTTTTATAGCATCCCCTGCCCATGCCCAGCCCAGGCACAGAGTAGATGCACATCACCTGCTTGTTGATAGGATGCAGGATGGGAACTGAGAGCATTAGGAACACAGTCCATGTGGGAATCTCCCTGATGCCTTGACCAAGAGATACTGCCAATTGTTGCTTATTTAGTGGTCCAGAATCACTGTCAGTGGGGGAGACTGTTTTTTTTTTCTGAAGCAAATTTACCACTGGCAATAAATATTTAATGCATGTGAACACCTGCTAAATTGATGTTACATCTTAATATATTGTTAGTTGACCCACTGAAGAAGTACACCAGTTAAATAAGTAATACGTATAATCTGCTAATGTGCTCTGATGCACCCTGTGGTAAGCCAATCTTTAACATTATTAAGACAGTCAACCTATCTAAGGCCTAGGTGTTCTCTATAGTAAACTGAGGACAGGGCATTAGTAGGTTTCTCCTTAGTTATAAATAATGGATTGATGTTTTGTTTTATGAAGTTGAATCTATAATTCAGTATTAGTCTGTCTATTGCTTAGACAAAGGCTTGCCATGTGTCCCTGGGTGAAGAAGTCAGTATGCTTGTGACTCATATGACGTTCCCTGCAGAGCAGAGATGACATGAGAGTGGGAGATAGTCCTAGGAAGAAGTTAGAATGAGATTAGAAAGGGTAGCTTTTTGCCAGTGTGAGAAATGAAGATAATGACAGGAGAATTCGATGTAATTCTTTTTTTTTTTTTTTGAGAGGAAGTCAACCCAGGACTATTGGGATTCCTGTTTCTCTTTTGCTTCATTACCAAAAATCTTGCCCAAAAGAAGACTCAAGATTTATTCTGACATCAAAAAGTGGTTTCTTACTTTTTATAAAATGTTACAAAATACAGAAGCTGAGATCCACGGAGCACAGAGGACGGCTACATCAGGAATGGATGCCTGAGTCCAGCCCAATCCACATGAGAGCCAGGCCTTGAACTTACGTCATTTTCCTGTGCAGTTTCTTCTTAGTGCCACTATGTATCTATTTGTGCAGGCCTTGTGTGTCCTGAAGCTGTATCATGTTGGCTTTTTAGTCCCACATTGTTCCAGGGGAATCAGGACAAGTTCCCATTTTGACCATCTGGTTGCAACTGGATGCAATTGACAAGGGAAATAATTGCAGCCTCTTCTACAGACAGTAGCACGAGGCATTCCGAAGCATGCTCTTATGTTCTTAGGCTGCCAAGTCTCTCTCTCTCTCTCTCTCTCTCTCTCTCTCTCTCTCTCTCTCTCTCTCTGTGTGTGTGTGTAGGTGTGTGTCTGTCTGTCTCTGTCTTCTCTGTCTCTGTCTGTCTGTCTCTCTCTGTCTCTGTCTCTTTCTCTCTTTCTGTCTGGTCCAAAAGCCTCAATTATTCAAAGTGACTCTTGTGAGTATGGGGGACATAGTGACTCACTGCCACCAAAGCTTAGAAATATGAAATCCAAGCATGATCCCCGACAGGTTTCCTACTGAGGTGGGAAGCCTGGATCCTTCCCAATCTCTCATTTAAGCCTTATGATCCTCATTGAAAACCATTTGCTGTCCCTTTCTGGGGCATTTTCTTTCCTCTGCTTAAGATGTCCCCACCTCTAAACTCCTTCTGACTCCTTGATCCCTTTTCTTGATTGGGTCCCACACCTGTGCGGTGAACACAGCAGAGCTCTGTCCACAGGTCTTCTTCAGGTGTAGTACAGTCATTCCTGCCTTCTGTGGCTCAACAGTTGCTCTAGTTCTGACAGAGACTTGCTCTGGTCCACACAGAGCTGCCTCTCTCAGGTCCTGCTCTTTCCAAGGAGATGGTGCTCAGTCGACAAGCAGTTGATGAAGGCAAATAGCGACTCTGCTTCAGTGTGGCATGACAACCTGTTCCAGAATTCTGTTAGACTGTTAAGAGTCTTTTTGGTAGCCTCATTGAGGGCTGGTGTCTCCCCCTGCTCCATTTTGTCTTCCTCATCATTGTATCACCGTGAGAATGTAGCTACAACTTTACACATACAATAGTCTATCTGTGCTTCCTAGAAACACAATTGAAGACCTTTTGTACTAGCCGTGGTTCTGGGAAGAAGATGCTATAGTATAATGTTAGGGACTTTACTTATCAGTCATCTGGCAATGAGAACCTCAGACCTGAAGATAAGTGGGCTGAAGGTAATCCCTGATGTGTGCAGTCCTAAAGCATATCATTGATTCCTTGAAACATTAATTAATTTTTTGAATCTGAAGATTTCTTAATTACTTTTATATACATTAAACCACTTTATAACCATTTAAGCTTTCACTTGCATTAACCAACCTTAAAATATTAAGGCACCACCTTAGGTCATCACTACTTAAGCTTTTCTTTCTTCAGCCTTACACAAACTTTACATCTTTTTCCTATCTAGTGATTCACCATGAGTCATAGATGGTTGATTCCTGGGAGCAGTCACTGTAATGTGAGTTCCTTTAGATAAAGGAATAGTAGAAAGTTAATTTTGAAACCTGTTTATCTTTAACATGAAGTCTGTGTGCAAGGCGAGACTGTTTGCCTCTTTTAATCAGAGACCTGGTAGTCTTAACTAGCTAATGAATTGACTAATGAACTAATGGGGTGATGGATTATCTCGGGGTAAGGAGCTAGTTGTCTGTTGGGCTCTGGATTAGAGTTACAGTTAGCTTAGCCATCAATGTTACCAGAGAGCAGAGAAGGATATATTCTAATGCCAATAGCCTAGGCATCAATTGAAATGGCACACTAGTCCATAGTCTGCTCCCTAGAAAGTTGTCCCAGTCTCCTGTGGTCTCCATGGCACCAAGGCCAGAGGCAGTCTTTGGCCATCAGGCCCAGAAGTTGAGAAGCTTTTTCTAGCATTCCCCTACACTGGGGCATCAGGCCTTCATGAAACCAATGGCCTCTCCTCTCATTGATGTCTGAAATGGCCATCCTCTGCTACATATGTAGTTGGAGCCATGGGTCCCTCCATGTGTACTCTTTGATTGGTGGGTTAAGCCCTGGGAGCTCCGGGGTACTGGTTGGTTCATATTATTGTTCCTCCTGTGGGGCTGCAAACCTCTTCAGCTCCTTGGGTGCTTTCACTAGTTGCTCCACTGGGGACCCTATGCTCAGTCTATTGATTGGCTGTGAGCCAACCTTCCAAGAAGGATCAAAGTATCCACTCTTAGGTCTTCCTTCTTCTTGAGCTTCATGTGGTCTGTGACTTGTATCTTGGGTATTCTGAGCTTTTGGGCTAATATCCACTTGTCAGCGAGTGCATACAGTGTGTGTTCTTTTGTGATTGGATTACCTCACTCAGGATATTTTCTCATTCCATCCATTTGCCTAAGAGTTTAATGAATCTGTTGTTTTTAATAGCTGAGTAGTACCCCATTGTGTAAATGTATCACATTTTCTGTATCCATTCCTCTCTTGAGAGACTTCTGGGTTCTTTCCAGCTTCTGGCTATTATAAATAAGGCTGCTATGAACATAGTGGAACATGTGGCCTTACTACATGTTGGAGCATCTTCTGTATAGATGTCCCAGAGTGGTATAGCTGGGTCCTCATGTAGTAAGTACTATGTCGAATTTTCTGAGGAACAGCAAAAATGATTTTCAGATTGGTTGTACCAGCTTGCAATTCTACCAGCAATGGTTCCTCTTTCTCCACACCCTCATCAGCATCTGCTGTTCCCTGAGTTTTGAACTTAGCCATTCTGACTAGTGTGAGGTGGAATCTCAGAGTCGTTTTGATTTGCATTTCCCTGATGATTAAGGATGTTGAACATTTCTTTAGGTGTTTCTCAGCCATCTGGTATTCCTCCGTTGAGAATTCTTTGTTTAGCTCTGTACTCCATTTTTAAATAAGGTTATTTGGTTCTCTGGAGTCTGACTTCTTGAGTTCTTTGTATATATTGGATATTAGACCTCTATTGGATATAGGATTGGTAAAAATCTTTTTCCAATCTGTTGGTTGCCATTTTGTCCTATTGACAGTATCCTTTGCAATTTTATGAGGTCCCATTTGTTAATTCTTGATCTTAGAGCATAAGCTATTGGTGTTTTGTTCAGGAAAATTTCCCCTGTGCCCATGTGCTTCAGGTTCTTCCCCACTTTCTCCTCTATTAGATTCAGTATATCTGGTTTTATGTGGAGGTCCTTGATCCACTTGTTCTTGAGCTTTGTACAGGGAGATAAGAATGAATCAATTTGCCTCCTTCTACATGTTGGCTGCCAGTTGACCCAGCACCATTTGTTGAAAATGCTGTCTTTTTTCCACCGGATAGTTTTAGCTCCTTTATTAAAGATCAAGTGACCATAGGTGTGTGGGTTTGTTTCTAGGTCTTCAATTCTATTCCATTCATCTACATGCCTGCCATTGTACCAATTTCATGCAGTTTTTATCACTATTGCTCTGTAGTATAGCTTGAGGTCAGGGATTGTGATTCTGCCAGAGGTTCTTTTATTGTTGAGAATAGATTTTGCTATCCTGGGTTTTTTGTTATTCCAGATAAATTTGGAAATTAATCTTTGTAACTCTATGAAGAATTGAGTTGGAATTTTGATGGGGATTGCATTGAACCTGTAGATTGCTTTAAGCAAGATGGCCATTTTTACTATATTAAGCCTGCCAATCCATGAGCATGAGAGATCTTTCTATCTTCTGAGATCTTCTTCAATTTCTTTCTTGAGAGACTTGAAGTCCTTGTCATACAGCTCTTTCACTTGTTTGGTTAGAGTCACACCAAGGTATTTTATATTATTTGTGACTATTGTGAAAGGTGTTGTTTCTATAATTTCTTTCTCAGCCTCTTTATTCTTTTAGAGAACATTAATTAAAAAAAGAATTATGTGTATTTTTTGTGTATGTGTGTCATGGTTTGAATATGCTTGGCCCAGGGAGTGACACTATTTTGAGGTGTGACCTTGATAGAATAGGTGTGTCACTGTGGGTGTGGATTTTAATACCTTCCTCCTAGCTGCCTGGAAGTCAGTATTCTGTTAGCAGCCTTCAGATGAGGATGTAGAACTCTCAGCTCCTCCTGCACCAGGCCTGCCTGGATGCTGCCATGTTTCCACCTTGATGATAAAGGACTGAACCTCTGAACCTATAAGCCAGCCCCAATTTAGTGTTGTCCTTTATAAGATTTGCCTTGGTCATGGTGTCTGTTCACAGCAGTAAACCCATAAGACAATGTGCATGACTGGTCGCCATGAAGGTCAGAAGAAGGCATTGAATCCCGTGAAACTGGAGTTACAGATGGTGGTGAGCCACCATATGGGCACTAGGAACGGAATTGGGCTGAGCCATCTCTCCAGCCCAGAGAACGCTGACTTTTAGAAGTAGACATTTCTATCTATAAAATTCCTTCATAGGGCTGCTTTCATTTTATCCTAGGGATTTTGATACACTGTGTCTTCATTTTCATTCAGTTCTAAAATTTTTTATTTCTTTGATGAGATATTTATTAAACAGTGTGTCTTAATATGTTCTATTTTAGAGAAAGGCCCGTGGGCTGCTGAGAAGAATGTATACTCTGCAGTGGGTGAAATATTCTGTAGAGGTTTGGTAGATCCGTTTCATTCTTTACTTTCTTTACTCAAATGTTTCTGTTTATTTTTGTTAGGATTCCCTGTCTTTTGGTGAGAGACTAGTATTGAAGTCATCCACTAATTATGGTGTTGGCATTGATCTGTGACTTTATATCTAATAGTCATGTAGGATGTAAAACCATGCCAAGAAGTTTGGTAAGGTAGAGCAGGTTGAGAACCGCAGTCTTGGCGGGCACACACCTGAGATGTAGGTGACTCCCCGCCTCTTGCCAGATTCTTGGCCTGGAACACATGCCACACTCATAAAGAAATGTGTCTTATGATCATGTAGGCCCAAAACAGAGTTCTCCATGCTAGTGAGGTACCTAGAGGTCTAGTGGGCTTAGCCAATAAGCTTCCCTTCCCAGACATTCCTCCCTGCAAAAGGTATTTAATCTCAGGTCTACCCTGAGAAGTGGGTATGGTATGGTATGTATTGGTTTGCCATGTTCATTGCCATGAACAACCAACAAACTGTTTAGAACCATGGACTGTCTCTTTCATCAAGCACCACAAAGCCTGCCCCAAGCACCACCAAGCCTGCCTCTGCCAAGCTAAGGACTATCACCCTCCACAGGACAAGCCAGACCTCCCCTTTTCCCTGCCCTGGGCTAGATGCTTTCACTATGTTCTTGGTCTTTTGTGACTCCTAGTGGTGCATTGCAGGCCTGGGGGTGGGGTGGTGGGTGGACGCTGACTGACAGTAGTGTTTAATGAAATTGGGTGCGCAAGTAGTGAGTACTAGGTACACAAATAGGTTTGTGTATGCTTAGATTGTAGTGACTTCTTGATAGATTGCTCCATTAATTAATATGAAGTCACCGTTGTCTCTTTGGAGTAGTTGTGGCTCAAAGTCTACTTTGTCAGGCATTAGGATAACAATACCTGCTCACTTCCTAAGTCCATTTACTTGGAATATTTTTTTCCATCCATTCAATGTAAGGCCATGTTTATGTGATAGTGAGATGTGTTTCTTGGAGGCAGCATATTGATTGATGCTGTTTATAATCCAGTCTGCTATGCATTTGTTGATTTGAGAATTGAAGCCATTACATTTAGAGTTCCTATGTATCATCTATCTATCTATCTATCTATCTATCTATCTATCTATCTATCTATCTATCTATCTATCTATCTATCTATCTATCTAATCTATCTATCTATCTATCTATCTATCTATCTATCTATCTATCTATCTATCTATCTATCTATCTATCTATCTATCTAGTTTTATTGACTGTATAGTGTCTGGTAGTTTCCTAATCCTTACTTGCTTAACTCCTGTCCTGGCATCATTTACGTCTTGCATCCTTTTGGTTATGTTTGTCTTTCTCCTCACACCAAAATGTTCCTTCTAGTATCCTTTGTAGATCTGATTTCGTGATCTTAACTTACTTTGGAGTGCTTTTAGAAAGATTTATGTTTAATTAAGCGTATGTGTCAGTGTACTTGGGGCAGGTGCTTGAGGTCAGAGGCATAGGATCTCCTTGAAGCTGGAGTTGTGGGTGTTTGTGAGTTGTCTGATGATATTGGGAATCTGCCCTGGATCTTCTGCAAAAGCAGTATGTACTCTCAGCCGTTAAGCTATCTTTCCACCACCCTATAATGTTTCCATTATTAAATGTTTTTCATTCTTTATCACTTTTGACAGATAATTTTGCTGAGTATTTGTGCTGGTTTGGTTTTTGTTGTTGTTTTGCCAACTTGACAAAGCAAATTGATAAAGTATTGTAGTCTAGACTTACCATTGTTATCTTTCAGAGCTTAAAATCTTCCAAGCACTTTATGAATCAGGTCACTGATGCGGAGCATGCCTCTGAGTGATCCCTCAGAACCTGGATTGTAAATGCCAGCCCTGCATCATGGCTGCCCTTCCCATTGTTGGGCATGTCACTTGGAATCTGTGGACTTTGGTTCTACATAGTAGGTTTTTGTGTCACAGAATGCTGTTTTTTTTCTGGTGTGAAGTTTCTTCCCTGTTGTAGAACATGGTCCTTCAAGCAAGCAGCCACTGTTTGCATCAGAACAACTTGACAACTCTCTGTCTCTGTCTGTCTATCTGTCTCTGCAGTGGGGACTTCCTCAAATTGATATAACACTGGAGATCAATCAGGTTTGTTGACTGTCGACATTCCTTTAGAGAAGGAGAGTGTAAGGAAGATCATTAGATCCTCTTCTGAGATTTTGGCCTCTACTGCTCCTCCCAGCCATTTGTATGCAATTCTCCCTAACTGCATGTGGTCTTGGGTCCTTTGGAGGTGCTGGGGCATGTGAGCTGGAGAAGATCGATTGGAGGGAGTGGGAACTCCATCTATGTAGCTTCATCATTTCAGGCAGGAGTTAGGCTTTCTGGTGGTAAAGCTGCTTTGGACTCTCCTACGCTCCTGGAAGCAACCCTTCACACCTCTGTAAGCAACACCCATGAACTCATTGATTCCCTTAGTTGGATTCCAGTGGAGTTGTACTTTAGTTTGTTGTTGGAATCTTAGAAGGAGGGGATAGACGTTTGTTTATGTCTCCCCAGGGAGAGACTTACCAGAACACTTTCCATAGAGAGGAAGCCTGTTGGCCTGGCTTCAGGTTTTCAACAGATATCCTCTTGATGCTTGCTTGAGTTTCCTAATAGTGCAGTAATTTGAGTATCTTGGACTCGTTGTTGTTTTTTTTTTTTTTTAAATGGCATTTTGCAGGCTCTCCAAGAGGAAAGGCTTTCTCATGGAGTCCTTCCACTCTGCTGCTGCACACCTTCTGTCTCTTATCATTTTTTCCTCTTTAAATGTCTATGGGAGTGAAGGAACACAATGCTTTTCTGAGGCTCTCTGCTTAAGTATGGCTCTTCTCTGTCTCTCTCTGTCTGTCTGTCTCTGTCTGTCTGTCTGTCTGTCTGTCTGTCTGTCTCTCTCCCTCTCTGCAATGAGGACTTTCTCAAATTGTTTTAGTCCCTCCAGGTTACATGCTGTATTTTTCCTGTTCTGCTTTGTAAAGTTTCTTAATTACTCTGTTATCAGACTAGGAATTGTTGGCTGCCATTCATTTCTTCTGGTAACTGTTTTCCTGTTTTCCCCAGTTCCCAGTTCATTCCCTGGAGACTCTGGGAGAATGTGCCTGCATGTAGTCTTCTAACCTTAAATCTCTTTAACAGCAAATCTCTTAGATGCAGTGACTTCCTGATTCTCATCATAACCACATAACTCTTAAAAGTAGGTATTTTTTTTTAAGTTTCCTCAAAGTCTCATGTGAAAAATACCGTGTGTCAGATCCTACAACATGATGAAAGAGAATAGTAATTTTAGTCACATTATGGTGAAAACATCTCAGGCCATAGATGAATTCACAGGCTCTAGGTTCAATCTTATGTTGTTTGTGAGGGTTGGGTTTGGGCTTTACATGTTTTGATCACTGGTGGAGCAATGTTTGGCTGTGGAAACTCACACTGAAGAGGTTGCAAGAGCCAAGTGAGGCCTTAGAAGCTTTGCTGATTCATATTTTTGTATGTATTTGTCAGTTGCTACACTGTCTTGATGAAGTGTGACTTTCTTTATCTCTTCTGACTAACTTTGATTCGAAGTCAATCTGCTACCTGAATAGCTACAACAGTTACCTTTCCTATTTCTTTCTGGGTGTCTTTACCAGTAAAAGGGCACATCCTGAAATGGATAGAAGGTTGGATGTAATGCAAGTCAGACGTCCATGTTTCTTTGTTGGTGAGTTGAGATCATATGTTTTTAAAGTGATTACTGACAGATGTGCACTCGCCCCTTTTATTTTGTTGGTTGCGTTTCTGGTTTGTTAGGGTCACCCTTGCTCCTGGATGTCCCTTACTCGTGCTCTGTCTATTTGGATTTCTAAAAATTTCTTGTGTTTAGATGTCTGTTTGTTTCTCTAGATTTGAGAAATTTTTCATTGCAATTCGTTGACTAGATTCTCTATGAGTCTAAACTATGAGTTTATGTTAGCTCCTTGTAGCCCATGTATTTTTGGTTGGATTATTATTTGTTATTTTCTTTCCTACTAAAACCAAGATTTTCTGGCTTACTGAGTTGGACATGACAGATTCCTTCCTGTCTCTCCTTTGTTTAACTGTTCCTCTCATGAAATCTATTCTCCCGTGCTTTTGTAATTGAGACTGTTTTTCTTCTTCCTCCGAGTATAATATTTCTTGAAGTATCGTCTGCAGTACTAGCTTTGTGCTTGTGAACTGCCTTACTTTGAGCTTGTCTTGAAATGTCCTTCATTCTCCATCAGTGCTAAAAGATAGCTTTGCTGGTTGTAGTACTCTTGGGTGGTAGTCATTTACTCCCAGGGCTTGAAATACATCTTTCCATGCTCTCTCAGCTTCAAGTGTTGCTGAGCTGATGTAAAGTTGATATTGCGCTCATGTTTCTGTCTTTGTAGGATGTATTTCTCTGGTAGCTTTGATACTGTTTCCTTGCTTTGTATTTTTGACATCTTGGCTCTAATCTGCTGTGGAAGTTCTTTGATCATGTCTATGTGGGCTTCTATATGTTTCCTGTGTTTTGTTGTCTTTTTTTCCACTATAGATTTAGAGAAATTTCTACTTTAACTTCATTGAGTAGATTCTCTAATGTGCTTAGTGTTTTTCTCGGCTGAGTCTGAGGTTTAGTTACTTGGTTATAAGAGTTCTTAGACATTGTGGTCATGCTCCTTTCTTTATTTTTCCTTGTTAGTGCCTGAAAGCAGTACTTCACTAACTGTGTCCCTCCATCCTTTCTATTCCTTTTGGCCCCTGATTGAGTGGACTGGTGGTGCTTCCCACTAATTGTTTTTTGATCTGTTGAATGTTTCATTCTAACGTCTATATTTGTTTTCCCCCATAAATCTCAGTTTCCTTGCTAAAATTCTCTTCCACATTGCCCACTCCCTTTTGTCCATTGCTCACTTTCTCATTCATTTGACTCTTTCCTCCATGACGGCGTCTTTTCTCTCTAGGGCGTGGGTTGAATTTATTTGTTTGTTTGCATCCTCTTTCATGTCATTGAAATTCTTTTAGCAGAAAACTTTGAAATATTCACCTGGCATTTTACCTATTTCAATGTCTTGGAGTTTGCACATTGCCTTGATGTTTATTTCGTGCTTCTTGTGTTCCTACATTGTGGTTTGGGCAAGTCTTGGTTTTTGTTGGTTCTTCTAGGTTTTGTGTGTGTGTGTGTGTGTGTGTCTGTGTGTGTGTGTGTATTATTAAACAGCTTACTCTTGAAGGCTCAATGCCTAGTACCATTTGAAGGTTCAGCATCTAGTACCATTTGGGAAGAAGAAGAAAGAAGAGGAGGAGGAAGAGGAGGAAAATGAGGTGTTGGAGGAGGAGGAAGAAGAAGAAGAGAAGAAGGAGGAGAAGGAAGCAGCCTATTGTAGCTGTGACAATATTGACTACACAAAACATAGAAATACACTTAAAATCAATTACAACCCACTAATTTGTTACCAATAACTACAGAACTGAATAGCAAACTAATACTGTAGAATGTTTGATGAAGATAGAAATGATTTAGGGTAAATATGGACCTAGTTATAAAAGAGATAAAGGAGACAGAAAAAGGAGAGAAAAAGAGGAGAACCAAAGTAAAATTGATGAAAAGAGAAAGAAGAAGAGGGGAGAAAAGAATGTTATGGAATGGAAGAGAAAAATAACCTAGCAATTAGAACAAATAAAGTAAGAAAAATAGGAAAACAAAACAAAACAAAACAAAACAAAGATTTCCCAATAGTGAGAAAGTTTAAAAGCAAAACTGCATCAATGTAAGACTAGGAATAAAAGAGAAAAATGTGGGGGCTGGGGCGATGGCTTAGTGGGTAAGAGCACGTGTGGCTCCTGCACAGGACACAGGTTCAGTGCTCTGCACCACACAGTGGATTGCAACCATCCATAATTCCAGTTATAAGGGCTCCAAGGCCATCTTTCACCTTCTATAGGCACTAGGCATGCATGTGGTTTACATACACACATGCAAACAAAACATATATGTAAAATAAAATAAATAAATTGAAAAAAAACCCAACAGCGCTGTAAGAGCATTTTTTAAGCTAAGAAGGTAAAATCACAATACCAAATGTGTGTGTGGGAACAGCATCAGAAAAAATATGAAGCTAAAGAAAAATATTACTCAAGAATGGAAAATTCATAAAAATTATATAAAAGTAAATAACAAAAACATAGAAAGTTTAAAATAAAACAATACTGTAAAAACAAAAAAACCCCAAAACCTGTTAAACATGAAGAAAAAAAAATGGGAGAAAGGAAGAAAAAAGAGGAACCACGTGGAAATAATAACAATGAGAAAGATGTCAGGAACACTAGGGCAGGGAGTGGACAATCAATTTCCTTTTTATTTCTTACCTGATTCTGAGCAAACAATCATTATTCACCGAAGGGTGGATTCAGTAAATCCCCCTAGGTTACATGAGGACCCTTAGGACAGGGAGCTCCTCTCTCTGGGAATAGGTGAGAAGGTCCCAGGGGCTGTACTATGTATGACCAGTCCTCTCTGTCTTAGGGTTTTACTGCTCTGAACAGACACCATGACCAAGGCAACTCTTATCAAGGACAATGTTTAGTTGGGGCTGGCTTCCAGGTTCAGAGGTTCAGTCCATTATCATCAAGACAGGAGCATAACAGCATCCAGGCAGGCATGGTGCAGGAGAAGCAGAGAGTTCTACATCTTCATTTGAAGGCTGCTAGCAGAATACTAACTTCCAGGCAGCTAGGATGAGGGTCTTATAGCCCACACTCACAATGACACGCCCACTCCAACAAGGTCACACCTCCAAATAGTGCCACTCCCTGGTCCAAGCATATTCAAACCACCACGGTAACCCATGAAGTCTGGGCTTCTTCTGCACTCTAGGTCTTTATAAGGATCATCAGGTCTAAAGGCGAGCCCTGATCTGTGTGTTGAGAAATGGTAGTCAGGGTCAACTTTGTTTCTCATTTCTGGGAATAAAGCATTTGTTTCCTTTCCAAAAACCATTCTGTAACTATTTCTCCCATATTTTTTTTCCTTCAGAAGAATCCTGCCCTGGAGAAAAATTATCACAGTGATCAGTATCAATAATCCTTTCTAGCAGACACTGTTCTGGAGAATTCTACACTGTACCATCCGGGCCCCTGTAGATGGATGGTACAGTTAGTGGAAGCTTCTTTGATACAGCAACTCAATCAGCATATAGACACTAACATATGGATACTGCACTTTCAGGGCTCTAAGTTCAACAATTTTTTCACATTTATCATCTCTGAAGTGGAAATACTTCTCATCATTGATATGTCAAAATTTAAACTGGAAATAATGTTTCCTTCTCAGTATTACATAAAATTGTGGTGTCTTATAATTGATGGTGTCTTAGATTAATAAAGAGTGAGAGTAAAATGTCACACAGCAGCCATGGTTGAAGGGAGGCGAGGAGCAAGAATGGGGTTTTCTCATTTCCAGCTCTCATCCAAGAAATGCTTGCTTTGTGAAGAGGTCCGTAATTGTGTGAAGCAAGGGAATCTTACCAATATAAAATTAAGAGGGATACTGGCACACTTGGAGGCCTTCCCACTACCCTCTAGTGGTCAGGGAAGCTGGTCCCCAGTGGGCTGAGCATCCTCTCTGGGTAATCCCCATGGACTTCTTCCTTTATTCTCCTAAAAACCATAGCCCACCCCATTTCCCAACCCCTTGGAATTCCCCTGTCAGAGCAACTTCATGAAAACATCCTGTAGCAGAGAACTTAGTGATTCTTTGTTCCATCTCTCTTTCTTTCTTCCATGTCTTGTGAACTCTGAGGGGATTTATTGCCTCAGTCCAATGTGGGGCTTTGGTGGTGGAAACCGTAGTCCTCCCTGACAGAGTGATGCTTATGTTTAAAGATGTAATTATTTTATGCACATGCATGTTCTGCTTGGATGTGTGTTAGAGCACCATATGCTTGGTGTGCCCATGAAGGACGGAAGAGGGCATCAGGGCCCCTGGAACTGGAGTTTCTGGTATGTGTGAATTGCCATGTGGGTACTGGGAACCAAACTTGGGTCTTCTGCAAGAACAGCCAGTGCTCTTAACCACCAAGCCATTTCTCCGGCTCTCTGATGTTTGCGTTTATAGCTTAGTAGGGCAGTTTGATTTTTATACTATACACACACACACACACACACACACACACACACTTTTTTTTTTTTTTTTACTAAAACCTCATAAAATCCTGTGAAGTAGGCAAAGCATATTTTATCACAATTTTTTTTTCCAGTGAGGAAACAGATGTCCAGAGAGATGACGTGAGCCCGGCTGGCTGGTGGAGGAGGTGGGATCACACTCAGGCATTCCTAGTCTAGAGCCATTGTTCCTCTTTCTAGGGAAGAAAGACTGTGTCACACCATCACACCATCCCTCACTACAGGGGCTTTGGAGACCAGGGACAGACAGCTCTGTGTGGCCTCAGGAGAGTTATTAGCCTCTGCTACATCCTAAGTATTGACATGTGGTATGAACTGGGCCACCTCACTTCTGAGAACTGTGGCTCTGCTCTTGAGTCGAGGGAGAGCAGCAGACTTCTTGCAGAGATTCTCTCTCTCTCTCTCTCTCTCTCTCTCTCTCCCTGGTGTGTGTGTGTGTGTGTGTAGCCTGCCACCTCACTGGCACCCTTGGATGCTACCCTTTCCAGGGCTCCTGAGGTCATTGCCATTTTTACAGCTGGACTTGGGATCTAGGACAAAACAGAGTCAAGAGCTCATGAAGGAAAATTCAGAGGGCAGCAAAAACCTCCTGAGAAGAAATTGCTTTGATGACAGCTAATGGAGGAGATGAACTTGGATATTACTAAACAACAAACAACACGATACAACACCCCCCAAACAAACAACAACCCCCCCAAAAGCAAAAAGCCCCAAACTAAAAAAAACAAAAAAATCAATTACATGTACCAAAGATTTAGAACCAGAAAACCAAAACCAACAGAAGTGGTGATTTTTAAATTTAAAAGTCAAAGAGGAGTTTATCGTTTTGAAAACAAAATTAACGATTTGGAAGTTCATGTGAAAGAGATATTTGGAACACATTTTTAAAAAAGCAGTAAGAGGAGCTAGAAGTCAGGAGAGAGAAACAGAGATCTGTGTACCAGCAGACCCTAGAGGAGGCAGATGATGGTGGAGGTGGGCAGGTGAGAACCGGATGTCAGAGGTGGGCGGGAGCTGATGGACAGGAAGCGCTGAGTTGTCTCTTCTCTTTTGCCCTTGGAATCTGGGTAGATAATGGTGCCATTATTTAAAATGGGCTTCTCTGAAGCACCAGCAGGTGGTAGGCAAGAGGGTGGGTGGGGAGTGGTGAGTCAGACTGGGAGTGAGAAGGCTGAAGGACTTACATACACAGATGTGGAGATTTAAATGGCTGTGGGTATTTAGGCCTAGCATTCAGAACAGCCTGGCCTGGAGATCAGTGGATTGGATGCATTCTTCCTAGGAAATGTCTACCTTGAGATAAAGGATGTGGATGAGGGTGTCCGAGTGAGTGGGGGAACAAGATACAACTGCAGGCTTGAGATCCCAGTCTGCTCAGCCTTTCACAACCCCACCCCCTCCCGCTCTCCCCTCCCCGGTTTACACTTTTGACTTTCCCTGCTTGACACAGCCTTTCTTGTGTCATGAGCTGGGACTGAGAAGGAGGAAAGAAAAGAGAACAAGAGAGAGAGGAAAAACATGAAGATGACAAGGAAGAGTAGCATGCAGACGGGTTATGTACGGTGACTACCAGCTTCCCATCTTCCCGCGGATGGCCAGCCCTGTCCAATAGAGCAGACTCCACAAAGTGGAGTCCGTTACTCTCAGCTCCCTCATAGGATGGTGCCATGGCTGTCGTCTTTCTGTAGAAGCAAAGCCTGAACTGGCATTTACAAAACCATTTAAATTTCCTTTTGTAATCCTATACTTACGGAAATTCCAAAAAAAGTTCCCAAGATTGGCCTTTGCTTTTTTTTTAATTAATTAATTTTTAATTATTTTTTAAAATTTACTTTATATCCAGATCCCAGGTTCCCCCCTTCTCTTTTCCCAGTCCCCCCCTCCACCTCTCCTCTCCTCCCCACTCCCTTTCTCTTCAGAGAAGGGGAGGCCTCCCATCGCTGTCAACCCCACGTTGGCATATCAGCTTTCCCTAGAACTAGGCAGCATCCTTTCCTATTGAATTTAAGAAAGTCTGTCCAGCAAGGGGAAAGGCATCTGAAGGCAGGCAATGTAGTCAAGAGACAGCTTCTGCTTTTTTACAGAACGGGGCAGCCTTGTAACAGAGTAGCTGGAGCAGCTGACAGAGCCAGCGGAATCATGTGACTTCATTGATGTTTCCGGTGGGCTTTTGTTATCTCAGGAAATTCAAAGATTTATGTGACCTCTTCTGGAGATAAGTACACCTTCCGGCTTGACCTTTCCATGCCGGCTGCTCTCGGATTCTTGCAGGTTACCAGCCCGCTCAGACAAAGGGAGAGAAATGAGATGCTGTTCTTCCTGAGCATTTGAGTGGCTGCTTTCTTGTAAATGCCTAGAAAAAAAAATCAATCTCCTGTGCATTGAACTCTTTCATCTGCTATTAGCTGGATTCTAAGTCATTGATAAGAAGGAAAATCCCTTAATTCACCTCAATATCTTTAGAGTTTATCAATTCAAAATAAAAGCAGCAGTGTCTGGGATGGTACACAGCCATTTCTCACAATGAGAAAAAGCAGGTAGATCTTGCTTCCAACCTGAAGTTGTCAGAGTTAAAGTAAGAGACATTTCTCCCAATTTTATTTATTACTGTCAGGGCTGGAGAGATGACTGTCTGGCTAAAGTCCTTGCTTCCCAAGTCTGAGGACAGAGTTCAATCCTCAGGACCCACATAAATGCCAGATGGATGTAGTCACCTGCATGTAATTCCAGTGCTTGGAAGGCAGAGACAAGGAATGTGGGAGGTGAAGCTGGCTAGCTAGGCTAGCTCAACCAGTGAGCTCTGGGTTCAACTGAGAGACCTAGCCTCAATGAATGAAGAGCCTCTCCATGCCAACCTTGAGCTTTCACATGTGTGCACCCACATGTGAACACTCATACATATAAGAGAAAGAAAAAAAACATTGACTCTAGTAGAATCTTTGTATATGAAGGTGTTGTTCAAGTGTCCACATAGTATCAGGTGTAGTCCTAAATTTCTTAGACCTTTCCACATTTAAGTGTTAACTTAAACAGCTCTCGCTAATGGACTAGACCTCCATTAGAAATATTATCCTCACTGGCTTGGAGACTGGTTATCATAAAATTGTCATTACAAGTCTCCTTAAAGACTTGGCAGTTGTCATTGGGAGAGAGAGTGTATGTAACAGACCCTGGGCACCTTGGTTTTTGTTGGTGTAGTGAATGGTATCGTGTGTGCTTACTGTGTAAAAGGCAACTGGTTCATCCTAATTACCACAGAGGATGTGATAGTTGAATCAGTTTGACACTTCTATTAAACTTAGCAGGTGTTTCATGGCTAGCTCTGCATCATGGCACTAAAGTTAGAGATGAAGAAACCCACCGGACTTTGCTCCTTGCTCCCCACAGTGTACAAACAGATAATGACCTAAAAAAAGCTCAGCTTCCAAGTCGGAGGAGCCGTGGATACAGCCTCTCTGTGCGAGAAAAGGTAAAATTGCCCTATACAGATGCAGTACAACCGTAAGGGAGTTGTAATCTCTCAGCAATATAAAGAATGGGAAATTTCAACAGACTTCTTTCATGACAGGACATGGGTAGCTTAGTTGCTAACTGACCGCTCTGACTGGGTTCGATTGAGTCCCCATTGTTGGTTAATTTGCATTCTCTGCTGGTTAGTGATGTTGAGGATTTAAAAAGCCATATCTATTAGCCTTTTTTTTTTTTACTTTTGTTTTTAGAAATGTCAATTTTTCAGGTTATCCATTCATTTTTAAGATCAGATTATTTGGATTTTTAATACTTATAGCTTCTGATGTCGAATCTCTCATGCATTTTGAATTTATTTCCTTGTCAAACGTTTGCAAACATTTTCTCCTTTTCTCCAGTTGTCTTTTCACTCTGGTAGTTGTCTTTCCAGCTATAAGGGACATTCTGGTCTTATGTAATCCCATTTGTTAATTTTCGCATCTGTTGCCTGTATCTTGGGAATTTCACTACATTTTTTTTCAGGCCAGTGCCCCAAAGCACTTTGTCTGTTTCCTTCTCTAGTTTCAAGGCTTAGATAGAACTTATGTAAGTTTTTAAAATCTATTTTAAGTAGACTTTTGACCTTGATGAATAGAGGCCTGGGTTTTTCTTCAGCACCATTTATTACAGAGACTTTCTCAAATGTTGTTGTGGGAAATTAGTTGGCTACAACTACACAGTTTATTTCTGGCTTCTCTGTTCTATCTATGTGACTTTTTAAGCCAGAACTGTGCTATTTTGGCTTCTACCATTTTGTAGTGTGTTTTAAAATTTTTTATTAGTATATATTAATTGTATGTAATGATGGGTGTCATGGTGACATTTTCATTACATGATAATACAGTTTGATACTTTCATTCCCTATTCCTCTTTCTTGTCCTCCTTTCCACTCATAAAATGTCTTTTTCTCTCCCCAATTAGTCATCTTCCTATTACGTGTGTGTGTGTGTGTGTGTGTGTGTGTGTGTGTGTGTGTATGTTCCCCTACCAGTTTCATTAGGGTGTTAACAGAAGCATGTGTACTTAATAAGTTTCTATACCACTGAAGAAAATGTCTCTCTGCATGCCAGCAATCATTAATTTTATATAAATCCTCGGGAAGAGATAGAGCCCCATAAGCCTCTACTCCTTCCATGACAGGGTGTGACCGGTCCAATCCTATACAGGTGATCACAGTTGTAAGTTCAAGGTGCAAAAGCCATTTCATGCTCAGAACTCAGTGTTCCTCCCCATTCCTTGTCTTCCTCTGGCTCTTAGAGTTCTTTCCACCCTTTCTTCAATGTTTCTTGAGCCTCAGAGGAGGTGGGTAGAACAATCCTATCTATGGCTGGCCGCTCAACAATCATTTATTCTCAGGATTTTGGCCAGTATGCATCTCTGCAGAGCACTGTAAAAGCTATTCGTCTTTCACTGAAGATTACAGCAGCATGAGCCTATGGCCATAGACATAGTAATTTAGAAGGTAATTTGATGTCGCATCATGTTGGTTCAGCACAACACTGGAAGCTTTCTCACTAGGGCCTATGAGTTCCCAGATAAGGAGATGGACAAACTCCATCAGGGAACAGCTGGCTAACTCCACAACAGTCTCTCCCCTATCACATGAGGGGGCTCGCCTTGCCTGACCAATGGCCTTCCTCCCTTCCTCCCTCCCTCCCTCCCTCCCTCCCTCCCTCCCTCCTCCTCCTCCTCCTCCTCCTCCTCCTCCTCCTCCTCCTCCTCCTCCTTCTTCTTCTTCTTCTTCTCTCTCTCTCTCTCTCTCTCTCTCTCTCTCTCTCTCTCTCTCTCTCTCTCTCCTCTCTTTTTTGAGGCAGTGTTTCTCTTTATAGCACTGGCTGTCCTGGAACTCACTATGCAGACTAGGCTAGCCTTGAACTCAGAGATCTGCTTGCTTCTGCCTCACCAGTACAAGGATTGATCACCTTTGGAAGAGTTTTAATGCTTTGATGTATATAGGTATGTCATCTACACTTAGGACTAACTTAATCCACTCATTTTGCCTTTGAATGTCATGAAGTTCCCTTTCTTCCTTTATTGCCTGTGGAGGTAAGAAGAAGACATGGAATTACTGGGATGCTGGGAACCAAACTCAGGTCCTCTGCAAGATCAAGAACAACAGTCAGTCTTACTTGCTATTCCATCTCTCTAACCTCTTGACTATTATTGAAGACTTTTCCTTTATCTATTGAGATGATCATATATTGTTTGTTTGCTTATTTATATTAATTAATTAATTAATTAATTAATTAATTAATTAATAATACTGGAGATTGAATCTGGGACCTCATGCATGTTAGGTGAGCACTATCCACTGAGCTGTATAGCTCAGCCTTAGCATTTTTTCTTTTGTATGTGTATATATGTGTGTGAGGGCTGAGGTGAGAGGTAGATAGGTATGCATATCTTTTAAGCTAAAATTCTCTATCCAAAGTAAAAACTGAAGATACAGTTAAGAACTATAAAATGTAATACTTCATACAATCCTTCTCAGAAAGTTCTTGAAGGTAGGCTTCATTTAAATGGAAGGCTGTCCTCAAAAAAGAAAAAAAAATAAGACTGAAGATGTGGTAGGTTCAATCTAGGAAACTGACAAAGTCTATTAGGGTTGGGACCTGACTAATAGGTGTGGAAGGACCTTTTGAAGGTAAACATCGACACTACAAAGCATGACTGAGAACTCATGGAGCCTCAGCTTCTTTTCTAGTAATGATTTAGGTGAATACTTGATACTAGAGATGGGATTTCTCTGTGTAGCCCTGCCTAGTCCTGGCACTTGCTCTGTAGACCAGGCTGGTCTCAAACTCAGAGATCCACCTCCCTCTGCCTCCTAAGTGCTTCAATTAAAGGCATGTGCTGCCACTGCCCAACTAATTATAGTGTTTTTATATAGTTTTAAACTATATAGTGGTCCCTCAGTGTCCTCTGGGAATGGGTTATAGGACCTGTTATGGATGTTCGAGTCCTTTACATAAAATGAGATATTTTAATATAGTCTGTATACATCTCTGTATGTGTTTCATACTTTCTAGATTACTTATAGTACCTAGTAACAATGTAAATGCTATTGTTTACTGAATAACAAGCCAAATATTCCTTACATAAAATGTAATATTTTATATAATTTATGCAGTCCTTCTCATATATGTTAAATACTTTCTAGATTATTAGAATACATAATAATAATACAAATGCCATTGCTTATTGAAAAATGACCCGACAAACCCTGTACATGATCAGTGTACATTGAGCCATTGCAGTTTTTGGTTGGCTAAATTTGTGGATGCACAGCCTGTAGATACGGAAGGCTGACTGTATTCTCATATTTATTGTGATTTCTTTAGTAGGTATTTAGATGGTGTGTTTCTTAATTTTCAAGACATATGGGGCTTCTAGTAATCTTTTTATTGATTTCTGGCTTAATTGCCTGGTAGTTAAAGATAGTCAGTTGATTTCTATCCTTTGAAATTTGTTGAGACTTGCTTTAGAGCGCAACATATGGTTAGTTTTTGAAGAGTGTTCTGAATGTGCTTGCCATGAATGTGTGATTTGCGGTTGCCGGTACAGTGTTCTAAATATGTCAGTTAGGTTAGGCTGGTTACACACACTGCTCAGATTTTCCATCTCCTGATCATCTCTTCTTGTTTGTAGTATCAATTTCGGGGAGAGGTGTACTTAAATCTCCCACTGCTTTTATAGATCCGTTTATTCTTCTAGCAGTTGAGTCAGAGTCTTGCTTCATTTATGTCGAGGCTAAGTTATTAAGTACATATAAATTTTAAAGTGTTATGTCTTGCTGGAAAATTAAGCCTTTTATCCCAGTGAGGTAGCCTCTTAGTGCTTCTTGTTGCCGGCTCTGTAACAGGGCTCATGAGCCTTTTCTGTAGAAGTGTTTGGGTGATGTGAGTTGTCCTAGTGTTCTACGTCAGTCTCCCGGTTCCCTCCTGTTCCCATTGAAGCTCCTGCGGAGAGGACATGTCCGTGCCCATTTTTATCTCCAGTTGGATGATTTTTGTTGATGGGAGGATTCATCTGACTCACATTTAATATGATCACGATCCATTTTGGTGTATCTCTACCGTCTGTTTTTCTTCATCTTACCTGCTTCAAATTCCTTCCCCCACCCTTCTCCTCCTTTCTATTAGATTGACTTTTAAAAATTCATTCCCCCCTTTTAGCTTTGAAGTTAGAGATTTTTATCATTATGTTATTGAGCACCTTGATATGGCACAGCCCAGAAGTCACTGATACTCTTACCCTGGCCCAGATAATGTGTTCCTTGATCTTTGCTGACTTACATGCTGTGGTCATCGTCATGGTTTTGGCATATGCATACTTTAAACTGTACAAGGCACATTTATGATTAGTTTCTGTCCCCAAATATTGCACACATACTTTAACTTTTCCTTCCATGTTTTCTCTTGCTTCATCTATGTCAGTTCATCTGGCATGATTTCTTTTCAGTTTGGAACACTCCAAAGTTTCCTCTAATGCATGCCTGTGTGTGTCAAATTCCCTTGGTTTGGTTTATCTGAAAATGCCTTTATTCTAATTCCATTCAAAATATTTTATTGATTTTTTTTTTGTGAGTTTCACATCATGCACCCTAGGTCAACTTAACCTCTCCAAAAAATAACACACACACACACACACACACACAAGCAAACAAAAAACATAGAAAAACTACTCATCGTGGAAGCTGTAGTATGTCACAGTGTGTCCCACAGAATATCCCTCTGTCTGCAAACATTGCAAGTACTCATTGCATTGATGGCTTCTGTGACACCATCAATGTTGGATCCTCATCGCACCCCACCCTGCCCCTGATCCTGGAGTCCTCCCAGTTAATCCTATTGCTCCCCAGTGTCATAGGGACCCTACAGCTTTGGATCAGTAAGACTGGCCCTTTCGTGAGTCCCAACCATTTGCAGATGGTATATATTTTGGGGTGGACCAACTCAGAGCTCTGGATCTGGACCTGGATCTAGCTGAGCTCATCACCCTGTTGACCCTTTATCTAACACCACGAGGGCAAGCTCTTCAGCACTGCTCCAGAGAGGCCAACTAATGCCGCTATCAGCAGATGACAGGGTCAGCTCTCCTCCTCTCTTGCCCTTGGGCTGGCTTACCTGCACCCATGTTCCAGAGCCAGCTCTACTGTGCTGCCCTACCAAGGGCCCACTTTCCCAAGGCTGCAGCTAGTGATGGGGCAGGGCTAGCTCTCACACTCTCACACCCCTGGGGTTGGCTCACCCATGCCTTAGCCATTAGGGATAGCTCCATTGTGTTACAAGGCCTGAGGTCCACCTTTATGAGCACTACAGGCAGTAAGGGTGGCAGGCCTAGCTCTCCTGCTCTCCTGCCCTTGTGCCAACTCTCCCAACTACCTCTGGTGGTAAGGGGGTGAGGGGAAGGGCATGACCCCTGCACACATGCCACTTCACAGCAGTCACGTGGCAGGCAGGTGAGAGATGGGCCAGCTCTCTAGAGTGTAGCATCCTGTGTGGGCAAGGTCTGTTTTGCATAGCCCCTGGCCATCCACGTGATTCCCCCATGGCTATCCTGATCAGGGACATCCCCTTGTTCTTTACTGGTAATATAAGCCATGGACATCTGCTCGTATTACCAATAGAGAATCACATCAGACCCCTGCCACTGCAAAGCCACAGACCCAGACATGGCTCTCAGTGGCAGCTTGGGCTGGAAGTTCACCATGGCCCCAGGTAGCAGGGCTGGACATTCACAAGAGGCTACTCCTCTCCTCCTCAAGTTTCCAGTTCCATCTCTCTTCATAACACTCAAGCTTCTCCACTTCTCTTTCTTTTCTGTTTGTCTATGCCATAGTCTCACATTATGGTGGCTCCCGCTACAGGCTGGTCATGAGGCTGGCAGGTCCCTGGGTAACAACCTCAGTCTGTGCTATGTGGTGTGGCAGCAAGCAGGTGTCTACAGCCCGTCGGTGCTGTGTGCCAGAGGGCAGGTCTCTGGGTGGCACAGTGGTCCAAAGGTCTCTGCCATTCTTCCTCTTCCCATGCTGTGCTGCATGGTGGTAAGAGGGGCTCTATGTGTCTATGGCCCACCCCATCCCACACCATGGGCAGAGAGTAGGTCTGTGGGAGTTTTTTCCTACCTGCATCGAGTGGCATGGTGGAACATAGATCTTTGATCATCTATAGACCATCCTCCAGCCACAGGGCTGCATACCCAGGTGGTGTTGGGAGATAGCAGCCTCCCAGGAGTGTAGACAGGCCTGAGAGTGCAGGTAGGACCAACCTTGCTGCTCAGAGGAACCGGCCCGAAACCCTCAGGACAGAAGAACCCAGGGGCAACAGGAGACAGGAGTCTTCTGATTTCCATCTGCACCCAGAGTTGATCCTGGGCCACAGAGCTACATACACAAATATCACCACAAGGGAGCTGGTCTCCCAGGAGTGCCAATACACCTGTGTACACAGAGAGAACTGGTCCCCCAGGAATACTGATGCATGGGCTTGCAGGATTGTCAAGCCACAGTCAGAAACAGCAAGACCAGTCAACACCAGAGATAACCAGATGGTGAAAGGCAAATGTAAGAACATAACCAACAGAAACCAAGGTGGCATGGCATCATTTGAACCCAGTTCTCTCACAACAGCAAGTCCTGGATACCCCAACACACCAGAAAAGCAAGATTTAGATTAAAAATCACATCTCCTGATACTGATCGAGGACTTCAAGGACATAAATAACTCCCTTTAAAGAAATACAGGAGAACACGGGTAAACAGGTAGAAGCCCTTAAAGAGGAAACATAAAAATAACCTTAAAGAATTACAGGAAAACACAAACAAACAGGTGAATGAAATGAACAAAACCATCCTGGATCTAAAAATGGAAGTAGAAACAATAAAGAAATCACAAAGAGAGAGAACCCTGGACATAGAAAACCTAAGAAAGAAATCAAGAGTCATAGATGTAAGCATCACCAACAGAATACAAGAGATAGAAGTGAGAATCTTAGGTGCAGAAGATACCATAGAAAACATTGACACAACAGTCATAGAAAATACAAAATGCAAAAAGCTTCTAGCCCAAAACATCCAGGAAATCCAGAACACGATACCAGGATTAGAGGTATAGAAGAGAGTGAAGCTTTCCAGCTTAAAGGACCAGTAAATATCTTCAAGAAAATTATAGAAGAAAACTTTCCTAACCTAAAGAAAGAGATGCCCATGAACATACAAGAAGCCTACAGAACTCCAAATAGATTGGACCAGAAAAGAAATTCTTCCTGTCACATAAAAATCAAAACAGCAAATGTACTAAACAAAGAAAGAATATTTAAAGCAGTAAGGGAAAAAGGTCAAGTAACATATAAAGGTAGACTTACCAGAATTACACCAGACTCCTCACCAGAGACTATTAAAGCTAGAAGATCCTGGGCAGATCTCATACAGACCATCAGAGAACACAAATGCCAGCCCAGATTATAATACCCAGCAAAACTCTCAATTACCATAGATGGAGAAACCAAGATATTCCATGACAAAATCAAATTTACACACTATCTTTGGGCAAATACAGCCCTACAAAGGATAATAGATGGAAAACACCAACACAAGGAGAGAAACTACACCCTAGAAAAAGCAAGAAAGTAATCTTCTTTCAACAAATCCAAAAGAAGATAACCACACAAACATAAAAATAACATAAAAAATAACAGGAAGCTACAATCACTATTCCTTAATATCTTGTAACACCAATGGACTCAATTCCCCAATAAAAAGACATATACTAACAGACAGGATACAAAAACAGGACCCAGCATTTTGCTGCATGCAGGAAATGCACCTCAGTGTCAAACACAAACACTATCTCAGAGTAAAGAGCTGGAAAACAAATTTCCAAGCAAATTGTCCCAGGAAACAAGCTGGAGTAGCCATTCTAATATCAGATAAAAATCGACTTTCAACCAAAAGTCATCAAAAAAAGACACAGGACATTTCATACTCAACAAAGGAAAGATCTACTAAGAATAACTCTCAGTTCTGAACATCTATGCTCCAAATACAAGGGCACCCATCTATTGCCGGGCAGTGGTGGCGCACACCTGTAATCCCAGAACTCTGGGAGGCAGAGGCAGATAGATTTCTGAGTTCGAGGCCAGCCTGGTCTACAGAGTGAGTTCCAGGACAGCCAGGGCTATACAGAGAAACCCTGTCGTGAAAAAACCAAATCCAAAAAAAAAAAAAAGAAAAAAAGAAAAAAAGAAACTTTATTAAAGCTCAAGGCACACATTGCAACTCACACAATAATTTTGGGGGACTTCAACACCCAACTCTCATCAATGGACAGATTAGTGAAACACAAACTAAACAGAGACACAGTGAAACTAACAGAAGTTATGGACCAAATGGATTTAACAGATATCTATAGAACATTTCATCCTAAATTAAAAAAAAATATATACCTTCTTCTCAACATCTCATGGTACCTTCTTGAAAATTGACTATATAATTGGTCACAAAACAGACCTCAACAGATATAAAAAGATTGACATAATCCCATGCCTCCTATTAGATCACTACAGATTAAGGCTGATCTTCAGTAGCAATAAAAACAACAGAAAGCCCACATATACATGGAAGCTAAACTATGCTCTACTCAATGATTCCTTGGTCAAGGAAGAAATAAGAAAAGAAAGACTTTTTAGAATTTAATGAAAATGAAGGCCCAACATACCCAAACTTATGGGTCACAATGAAAGCAGTGCTAAGAGGAAAACTCATAGCTCTGAGTGCCTCCAAAAAGAAACTGGAGAGAGTACACACCAGCAGTTTAACAGCATATCTGAAAGCTCTAGAACAAAAAGAAGCTAATACACCCAAGAGGAGTAGATGACAGGAAATAATCAAATTCAGGGCTGAAGTCAACCAAGTAGAAACAAAAAGAACTATATGAAGAGTCAACAAAACCAGGAGCTGGTTCTTTGAGAAAATCAATAAAATAGATAAACCCTTAGCGAGGCTAACCAGAGGGCACAGAGACAGTATCCAAATTAACACAATCAAAAATGAAAAGGTAGATAAAACAACAGTAACAGGGGAAATTCAAAAAACATCATCAGATCCTACTACAAAAGTCTATATTCAACACATTTGGAAAATCTGGATGAAATGGACAATTTTCTAGACAGATGCCAAATACCAAAGTTAAATCCAGATGAGATAAACCATCTAAACAGTTCCATTACACCTAAAGAAATAGAAGCAGTCATTAATAGTCTCCCAACCTAAAAATGCACGGACCAGATGATTTTAGTGCAGAATTCTATCAGACCTTCAAAGAAGACCTTATGCCAATACTCTTCAAACTATTCCACAATATAGAAATGGAAGGAACACTACCCAACTTGTTCTATGAAGCCACAATTACACTGATTCCAAAACCACAAAAAGATCTAAAAAAGAAAGAGAACTTCAGACCAATTTCCCTTATGAATATTGATGCAAACATACTCAATAAAATTCTTGACAACCAAATCCAAGAACATATCAAAATGATCATTCACCATGATCAAGTAGACTTCATCCTAGGGATGCAGGGATGGTTCAATATATGGAAATCCATAAATGTAATCCACTACATAAACAAACTCAAAGAAAAAAATCACACACTCATTTCATTAGATGCTGAAAAAGGATTTGAAAAATTCAGCATCCATTCATGTTAAAAATCTTGGAAAGATCAGGAATTCAAGGCCCATACAGAAACATATTAAAAGCAATATACAGCAAACCAGTAGCCAAGATCAAACTAAATGGAGAGAAACTTGAAACAATTCCACTAAAATCAAGGACTAGACAAGGCTGCCCTTTCTCTCCATATCTATTCAATGTAGTACTTGAAGTTCTAGCTAGAGCAATCAGACAACAAAAGGAGGTCAAAGGGATACAAATTGAAACGGGAGAAGTCAAACTATTACTATTTGCAGATGATATGATTGTATACTTAGGTGACCCCAAAACTCCACCAGAGACCGCCTACAGTTGATTAAAAAACTTCTGCAAAGTGGCCGGATATAAAATTAACTCAAACAAGTCAGTAGACTTCCTATACTCAAAGGGTAAACAGGCTGAAAAAGAAATTAGGGAAACAACACTTTTCACAATAGTCACAAACCATATAAAGTATCTTGGTGTGACTCTAACCAAACAAGTGAAAGATCTATATGACAAGAACTTCAAGTCTCTGACGAAAGAAATTGAAGGAGATCTCAGAAGATGGAAAGATCTCTAATGCTCATGGATTGGCAGGATTAATTTAGTAAAAAATGGCCATCTTGCCAAAAGCAATCTACAGATTCAATGCAATTCCCATCAAAATTCCAACTCATTTCTTTATAGAGTTAGAAAGAGCAATTATCAAATTCATCTGGAATAACAAAAAACCCAGGGTAGCTAAAACTATTCTCAACAATTAAAGAACTGGGGGAATCAGCATCCCATACTTCAAGCTGTACTATAGAGCAATAGTGATAAAAATTGCATGGTATTGGTACAGTGACAGGCAGGTAGATCAATGGAATAAAATTGAAGACCCAGAAATGAACACACACACACATATGGTCATTTGATCTTTCACAAAGGAGCTAAAACCATCCAGTGGAAAAAGATAGCCTTTCCAACAAATGGTGCTGGTTCAACCGGCAGTTAGCATGCAGAAGAATGCAAATTGATTCATTTTTATCTCCTTACACAAAGCTCAAGTCCAAGTGGATCAAGGACTTCCACATAAAACTAGACACCCTGAAACTAATAGAAACGGAAGTGGGGAAGAGCCTCGAGCACATGGGCACAGGGAAAAAAAATTCCTAAACAGAACACCAATAGCTTATGGTTTAAGATCAAGAATTGACAAATGGGACCTCATAAAATTAACAAAATTTCTCTAAGGCACAGGACACTGTCAATAGGAGGACAAAATGGCAACCAACAGATTGGGAAAAGATCATTACCAACCCTACATCCGATAGAGGGTTAATATCCAATTTATACAAAGAACTCAAGAAGTTAGACTCCAGAAAACCAAATAACCTTATTAAAATATGGGGTACAGAGCTAAAATAGAATTCTCAACTGAGGAATACCAGATGGCTGAGAAACACCTAAAGAAATGTTCAGCATCCTTAACCACCAGGGAAATGCAAATCAAAACAACTCTGAGATTCCACCTCACACAAGTCAGAATGACTAAGGCCAAAAACTCAGGGGACAACAGATGCTGGTGAGGATATAGAGAAAGAGGAACACTCCTCCATTGCTGGTGGGATTATAAGCTGGTACAACTGCTCTGGAAATCAGTTTGGCAGTTCCTCAGAAAATTAGACATAGTACTACCAGAGGACCCAGCTATATCATTCCTGGGCATATATCCAGAAAAAAAAATAAAGACACATGCTCCACTATGTTCATAGCAGCCTTATTTATAATAGCTAGAAGCTGGAAGGAACTCAGATGTCCCTCAACAGAGGAACAGATACAGAAAATGTGATATATTTACACAATGGAATACTACTCAGTTATTTAAAAAAGTGAATTCATGAAATTCTTAGGCAAATGGATGGAACTAGAAAATATCATCCTGAGTGAAGTAATCCAATCACAAAAGAACTCATGGTATACACTCACTGAGAAGTGAATATTAGCTCAGAAGTTTGGAATACCCAAGATACAATTCACAGACCAAACTAAACTCAAGCAGAGGATGGCCTTGTTGGTCATCAAAGGGAGGAGAGGCCCTTGGTCATGGATGCCCCAGTATATGGGAATGCCAGGACAGGGAAGAAGGAGTGGGTGGGTTGGTGAGTATGGGGAAGGGGGGATGGGATAGTATGTTTTTGGAGGGGAGTCCAGGAAAAGGGACAGAATTTGAAATGTAAATAAAGAAAATATCTAATAAATAAAAGAAAAATGGAACATCATCAAATAAGGTATCTCTTTGCCCATTGCCAGGGTGGAGACTCCATTTTTTCTTCTTCCTTTAATGGGCTCCTGCATCTGCTCTCTGAGGCACTTGGGCAATTGGAAGACTCCTTAAACCTCTTTCAGTTTGAGAAAATTAGAGGTTGAGCTGCTTCTGCAAGAATGGGATCACCCGTGGTTCAGTCTCACTGTTCTGTAGGTTCCTAACAGAGGCCTTGAAGACCACATCAGCCAGAGACTCCCGTAGGTCATCAAAATCAGGGTGGTTTTTTCTCTCTCACAAAAATGGTATTCATCTCCAACTGTACAATGTAGTAGTCACCTGAATATACTGCTCAGAGAATCTCCAAGATAGGATGCTTCTCCAAGTCAGACCCTTGCTGACTCGTAGTGTAGCATACACAGAGGAGAGTTGTCTTAGGGTTTTATTGCTGTGAAGAGAGACTATAATCATGGCAGTTCTTATAAATAAAAACAGGTAATTGTGGCTGGCAGTAGAAGGGAACTGTGTCCCACATTGGGCAGAGCTTGATCATTGGAGACCTCAAAGCCTGCCCTTACAGTGACACACTTCCTTCAAATAGACCACTCCTACTCCAAAAAAGATTACGCTTCCTAATATTGTCACTTCCTGTTGGCCAAGCGTTGAGTCTACGGAGGCCAAACCTACTCAATCTGCCACAACAGTCTAAGCATGTTTGGACCTATAGACCTCTAGGAGGGCCCACAGGGAGACATTGGTTATATTCTGACTCAGATGATATCACAAATGAGTTCTTAAGCATCCAGCATGACCAAGTAAGAACAAGAGAAGAAAGTGGTCCTGGCATTGCTGTTGCCTTCTGTCAAATGCTGGATATAATGTTTTAGGCCTCGTCAGGGACTGCTAATGAGCTGAGTTAAAACCACTAATTAGGAGACCATATGATATCTTAAAACCCATAACAATTAAATAAGTAGAGAGGACTGCAGAACTTTCAGTATTTCAGTGAGGTTAGGCTGAGGCAGATAATGTGATCATCTTAGTGAAGATGGCCTTCATGACTCTTCCCTAACATTGTCAGCAGATCTTTCTTTCTATTCCTACCATTTGGCCCTAAAGAGTATGCTATTTCAATATAGTGCTTGTAGTGGCCATTCCTTGCTGTCAACTTGACTATATATGGAATGAACTCTGACCTCGGTCATGGCATGGTAATCTTGAGGCATAGTGGCTAGGAATCCCAAAAGATTAAGACAGGGAGATCCCTGAGTTCAAGGTCATCTGGGACAAAAGCAAGTCACAGATTCAGGCATGGTGGCACACACCTTTGATCTGCACCACACCTTCTGCTGGAGACCTACATAAGGACATTGGAAGAAGGAAGATTTGCTCTCTCTTCTTCACTTGCTTGCCTTGTGGGACTGAGAAGCTACTAGATCCTTGGACTTCCATCCATGGCTGCTGCTGACCATTGTTGGGGAATTGGATTACAGACTAAGTCATCAACAAATTCCCTTACTATAGCGAGACTACCCATACCTTCTGTGACTCTAGAGAACCCTGACGAATACAGTGCTCTAGAACATACCACAACATCTTTGAAGTTAACCTCCCCCATCCCAAAATAATCAAACCTCACTCTAACCACAACTCATGGCCTATTTAGAGTTGACAGAACAGCCAATCTCACACCCAATGCAGAATTTGTATGACTAGCTACAGATCTGAGTCGTAAGCTCATGCTTGGTAGCCTGTGTTCCTCTTACTACTTACAAACTCTTGTCGTGTGCATTGTCTCATTTAATTTGTCCCCATGACAGCACTAATTCCCTTTCTCAGGTGGACTTAGAGACAGTTCAGTATTTATTTCCTTAATGAAATTTTCCGTTGACAGTGCCATGCATGTTAAATGCATTTGTATTATTCTTACCTCACTGCACTCCCTTATCTTCCTCCAACCCAGTCAGCCCCCTCTCTTCCATGTAGGTCCTTTCCCATACCTTCTGTTTTGTTCTGTGACCCACTGAGTTTAACCAGGGCCATCTGAATGACCATGGGTGCAGAGCTATACAATGAAGCCTTCAACTCTGAAAAAAAGTTAGAGGAGAAATATTCTGCCCTCCCCCAGAATCCACTAGTAGCCAATAGTTTAGCAGCGAGGGAGCAGGGCCCCATGAGCTCTTGTCTTCCTTGACTAGATAAGGACAAACACAGTTTTGTACAGGCCCAGCGCAGACATGAGAGCTGCTGTGAGCTCTTGACTGTGTCTTGCTCAGAAGATAGCATTTTGTACTCCATCTCCTTCCCTCTCTTTCAGCTCCTTAATTTTCCTCCCCTTTTTCTATAATATTTTATGAGCCTAGAGGAAGTGGTAGAAATAAATGTCCTGCCTAGGTCTGAGAACTCAGCCATCCCTTACTCCCAGCACCTTGGACAGCACACGTCTCTGAAATCACCTCTACTCATTGTACAAAGAAACTTCTCAGATCAATGTTGACAGTAGCATTTGTCTATAAGTATAGGCAAAGATGTTTTGAAGTCATCAAGACCCATGTTGATTTGACTAAACAACAGTAGTAAGTTCTCATCTAGGGTCTATGATTTTCCCCATCCATAAAGAGAGGGAGTACATGGGAGTGGGGAGGTTTAAAGAGGGGTGAGGGTAGGGAGGTGGGGGAGATGAGGGGATGGGGTTTACCAAAAGCAAGAGTACATGAAAAATCCACATGGAAACGTGCTATTCTGTAAGACAATTACAAAATAAAGGTTAAAAAAAAAAGTCAGGGCACTGGAGAAATAGCTGGAAATTTAAGAGTACTTGCTCTTGCAGAAGTCTTGGCACCCACATGGCTGATCACAAACATCTTTGTAACTCCAATTCTGATGCCTTTTTCTGACTTTTCAGTCAGTGGTTTTCATGTGCTATACATATACACAGGCAGACGAAACACCTGTACAATACAAAACAATACAATACAATACATTACAATACAGTACACTACATCTTAAAAAAATCTCTTTAAAAATTTAGAAGGGAAACAGTCTACTTGGCTAGATAATGCTATTTCTAGAATCCATAAGCTTTTGAGTAAACATCCCAGTGTTAGCTGTGAGGTACCTCTTTATCCCCAAAGATGCCCTCAAATACAGGCTTTTTTGCTTTTGCTCTTGTCTACCAGAACTAGATGTTATGATCCAATTGTTGATGACTTAGTTGGAACATATGTTAAATTAATCTGGGCCTGAGCTGGAAGCTTCCTGTCTGGCTGTCATAATGCTGACACATGCTATTCAGACTGCTGGCGAGAAAAAGCATCAGTGGCCTTCCCCAGCTGTGAAGCTTGTGAGCTATGGTACCAACTGGCCCGGCATGGGGAGCCCAGCGGTACAATACTGGTACAACTCTTTTGAGGATAAGTAGATGCTTTCTTATTAGATTTGGGGCCTTCTCCTCAAGAGAGAATTCATGCCTGGCATTGTAAAAAGACTAATTGTTGTTTAGAGTGTCAGAAAGGGGAGGCAAGGCCACATGATGACTTGAGCCAAGTCACAGATCCAGAAAATGTCAATGACCAGGCCCTTAAACTTGCCCTTCAGTTTCCTGCATCTGTATCACACTGTGGCCATGAAGATGGGGCAGCTGAATTAGTCACCGTGGCTGAGGGGAAGGGACAGTGATGGGTCCCTTCATTGGCTATTCATGTATTTGAACCATCCAATTTACCATTTAAATAAAATCAATTTTAAAATAAGATTTATTGGGGCGGCGGCGGCGGCAGTGCAGCAGTGGCTGGTCCAGCTGAAGGGCCATCAGCAGTGGAACCAAGGCGACACAGGGTCCAGTTAGGCCCTGCGCCCACGACCACTGACCTTCGCTGACCAGCCGGGCGGCAAGCAGCTGCGGGGCGCCTTTCGCTGCACGGAAGCCACTTCAGAACTCGGCATCTGGCCAGGAGAGGCTCATCTCCATCTTGGTTTCAGAGTCCAGAGACATCGGACAGACTGAGGTACATAAACATAATCCGAGGCCAACACCGCGGGTGTCTGAGCCCGACGGGCATTGGCCTGCACCCAGGCCCTGGGCTGTTCGGGGGGCCATCGGGGTGCCAACCCAGCCAGGAGGTTTTTTGCCCGGGCCTGCGCGTGCGCCGCCATTTTGCCTGCAGGACGACAGAGAGCTCTGGCGGGCAGAGCCGGAACAGGCATAGCCTGAGGCTAACAAAGCGCAGGGTCTAGGCCCCAAAAGGCACAGGACTGACCCTGAGAACTGGGCGGCCTGGTGGGCCATCTGTGAGTCAACCCGCCCAGGAGGTTGTTAGCACAGCAGACTCTCCTGGCACTTTCAGGGAGCGAGGGTGCGCACGCCGGCCATCCGGGTCACCTGGCGGACCCAATTAACAATCATAGCCCTAGGGGAACTTTGCTCAGACCTTGGCCTCCCAGGCTTTTGCCTGGACTCAGGGCCTGGGCGGCCAGGCTAACCTTGTGTGCGCCAGCCCGGTTGGGGGATCCGCTGCCCAGCGGAGTGAGCGGAACACAGGGGAGGTCCCGGCAGCATACACCATCGGCACTCCCTGGGGGTGCACACGGGCTCCATCTGGTCCACAGACACAATCTGGGGCACGGCCTCAGGCAGGAGCCCTCAGCTCAACTCTCTCTGCTTCCGGATCCAGATCAGCCTGGGCGGCCGCACCACATCTCCAGGTCCTGCAAGAGGCTAGCGGGGCTTCCGGGCGGCCAGCTGGGAGAAGTCAGTGTGCCCCAGTGAATCCAGCAGGCCACAGCGGGAGCCTTCGGGTGCCTGCTTCGGGATCTGAACAGCCTGGGCAGCAGCACCCTGTCTACAGGTAGTGCAGGGGGTAAGCTGTGCACCAGAGGCCACCTGGGAAGGGGCAGCTTGCACTGGTGAGTCCAGCACTGACAAGACCAAGTAACACCAGTGAGAACTAGATGGCAAAAGGCAAACGCAGGAACGTCACTAACAGAAATCAAGGCAATATGGCAACATCTGAACCCAATTCTCCTCTACCAGCATGTCCTGGATACCCCATCACACCAGTAAAACAAGATTTGGATTTAAAATCACTGGTCATGATGCTGGTACAGGAACACATGAAGGACATACTTAAAGAAATTCAGGAGAAAATGGATCAAAAGTTAGAAGCCCTAGCAAGGGAAACACAAAAATCATTGAAAGAAATCCAGGAGAATACAACAAGGAAGAAACGCAAAAAACACTTAAAGAAATACAGGAGAACTTTGGTCAACAGGCTGAGGTCATGAAAGAGGAAACACAAAAATCTCTTAAAGAATTACAGGAAAGCACAAACAAGCAAGTGAAGGAGCTAAGCAAAACCATCCAGGATCTAAAATCAGAAGTAGAAACAACTAAGAAAACTCAAAGGGAGACAACTTTGGAGATAGAAAGCCTTGGGAAGAAATCAGGGGACAGAGATGCAAATATCAACAACAGAATACAAGAGATAGAAGAAAGAATCTCAGATGCTGAAGATTCCATAGAAACCATGGACTCAACAGTTAAAGAAAATGCAAAATGCAAAAAGCTTGTAACCCAAAATATCCAGGAAATCCAGGACACAATGAGAAGACCAAACCTAAGGATTATATGCATAGATGAGAGTGAAGATTTACAACTTAAAGGGCCAGCAAATATCTTCAATAAAATTATGGAAGAAAACTTCCCTAACCTAAAGAGAGAGATGCCCATGAATATACAAGAAGCCTACAGAACTCCAAACAGACTGGACCAGAACAGAAATACTTCCCGTCACATAATAATCAAAACACCAAATGTTCTAAACAAAGAAAGAATACTAAAGGCAGTAAGAGAAAAAGGCCAAGTAACATAGAAAGGAAGACCTATCAGAATCACAGCAGACTGATTCACCTGAGACTATGAAGGCTAGAAGGTCCTGGGCAGATCTCATGCAGACTCTAAGAGAACACAAATGCCAACCAAAACTACTATATCCAGCAAAACTCTCAATCACCATAGATGGAGAAACTAAGATATTTCATGACAAAACCAAGTTTACCCAATATCTATCCACAAACCCAGCACTAAAAAGGATAATAGGAGGACAACACCAATACAAGGAGGGAAACTTCACCCTGGAAAAAGCAAGATAGTAACCTTTCATCAAACCCAAAAGAAGTTAAGCAATCAAATTTTAAAAATAATGTCAAAAATGATAGGAAGTAACAATCACTATTCCTTAATATCTCTTAACATCAATGGACTTAATGCCCCAATAAAAAGACACAGACTAACTGAATGGATACGTAAACAGGACCCTACATTTTGCTGCATACAGGAAACACACCTCAGGGTCAAAGACAAACACTACCTTAGAGTAAAAGGTTGGAAGACAGTTTTACAAACAAATGGTCTCAGGAAACAAGCTGGAGTAGCCATTTTAATATCAGATAAAATCGACTTTCAACCCAAAGTCATCAAAAGAGACTCTGAGGGACACTTCTTGCTGGTCAAAGGAAAAATACAACAAGAAGAACTCTCAATCCTGAACATCTATGCTCCAAATGCAAGGGCACCCTCTTTGATAAAAGAAACTTTATTAAAACTCAAAGCTCACATTGCACCTAACTCAATAATTGTGGGTGACTTCAACACTGCACTTTCCTCAATGGACCGATCAGGAAAACAGAAACTAAACAGGGACACAATGAAACTAATTGAAGCTTTGGACCAATTAGATTTAACAGATATATATAGAACATTCTATCCTAAAACAAAAGAATATACCTTTTTCTCAGCACCTCATGGTACCTTCTCCAAAATCGACCATATAATTGGTCACAAGACAGACCTCAACAAATATAAGAAGATCGAACTAATCCCATGCCTCCTATCTGATCACTATGGAGTAAAAGTGGTTTTCAATAGCAACAGAAACAACAGAAAACCCACATACACGTGGAAACTGAACAATACTCTACTCAATGATACCTTGGTCAAGGAAGAAATAAAGAAAGACATTAAAGACTTTTTAGAACACAATGAAAATGAAAACACAACATACCCAAATCTATGGGACACAATGAAAGCAGTGCTAAGAGGAAAACTCATAGCCCTGAGTGCCTCCAAAAAGAAAATGGAGAGAGCATACATTACCAGCTTAATGACACACCTGAAAGCCCTGGAACAAAAAGAAGCTATTTCGCCCAGGAGGAGTAGAAGGCAGGAAATCATCAAACTCAGGGCCGAAATCAATCAAGTAGAAACAAAGAGAACCATACAAAAAATCAACAAAACCAGGAGCTGGTTCTTTGAGAAAATCAACAAGATAGATAAACCCTTAGCCAGACTGACCAAAGGGCACAGAGAAAGTATCCAAATTAACAAACTTAGAAATGAAAAGGGAGATATAACAACAGAAACTGAGGAAATCCAAAAAATCATCAGATCCTACTACAAGAGCCTGTACTCAACACAACTGGAGAATCTGGAGGAAATGGACAATTTCCTTGACAGATACCAAATACCAAAATTAAATCAGGACCAACTAGACCATCTAAACAGTCCCATAATGCCTAAAGAAATAGAAGGAGTCATAGAAAGTCTTCCAAGCAAAAAAAGCACAGGACCAGATGGTTTCAGTGCAGAATTCTACCAGACCTTCAAAGAAGAGTTAACACCAATACTCTTCAAACTATTCCACAAAATAGAAACAGAAGGAACACTACCCAATTCCTTCTACGAAGCCACAATTACGCTGATACCAAAGCCACACAAAGATCCAACAAAGAAAGAGAACTTCAGACCCTTATGAACCCTTATGAACATCGATGCAAAAATACTCAATAAAATTCTTGCCAACCGAATCCAAGAACACATCAAAACGATCATCCACCATGATCAAGTAGGCTTTATCCCGGGAATGCAGGGTTGGTTCAATATACGGAAATCCATCAATACAATCCACTACATAAACAAACTCAAAGAACATAACCACATGGTCATTTCATTGGATGTTGAAAAAGCATTTGACAAAATTCAGCATCCTTTCATGCTTAAAGTCTTGGAGAGAACAGGAATTCAAGGCCCATACCTAAACATAGTAAAAGCAATATACAGCAAACCGGTAGCCAGCATCAAACTAAATGGAGAGAAACTTGAAGCAATCCCACTGAAATCAGGGACCAGACAAGGCTGCCCCCTTTCTCCTTATCTTTTCAATATTGTACTTGAGGTACTAGTGCGGGCAATTCGACAACATAAGGAGGTCAAAGGGATACAAATTGGAAAGGAAGAAGTCAAACTATCATTATTTGCAGACGACATGATAGTCTACCTAAGTGACCCAAAAAACTCCACTAGAGAGCTCCTACAGCTGATAAACAACTTCAGCAAAGTGGCAGGTTATAAAATCAACTCAAGCAAATCAGTGGCCTTCCTATACTCAAAGGATAAGCAGGCTGAGAAAGAAATTAGGGAAATGACCCCCTTCACAATAGCCACAAACAGTATAAAATATCTTGGGGTGACTCTTACCAAACATGTGAAAGATCTGTATGACAAGAACTTCAAGACTCTGAAGAAGGAAATGGAAGAAGACCTCAAAAAATGGGAAAACCTCCCATGCTCATGGATCGGTAGAATCAATATAGTTAAAATGGCCATTTTGCCTAAAGCACTATACAGATTCAGTGCAATACCCATCAAAATCCCAACTCAATTCTTCACAGAGTTAGAAAGAGCAATTATCAAATTCATCTGGAACAACAGAAAACCCAGGATAGCTAAAACTATTCTCAGCAACAAAAGAAAATCTGGGGGAATCAGTATCGTTGACCTCAAGTAATACTACAGAGCAATAGTGTTAAAAACTGCATGGTATTGGTACAGTGACAGGCAGGAGGATCAATGGAACAGGATTGAAGATCCAGAAATGAACCCACACACCTATGGCCACTTGATCCTCGACAAAGAGGCTGAAAACATCCAATGGAAAAAAGATAGCCTTTTCAACAAATGGTGCTGGTTCAACTGGAGGTCAGCATGCAGAAGAATGCGAATTGATCCATCCTTGTCTCCTTGTACTAAGCTCAAATCCAAATGGATCAAGGACCTCCACATAAAGCCAGACACTCTGAACCTAATAGAAAAGAAACTGGGGAAGACCCTTGAGCACATTGGTACAGGGAGAAAGTTTCTGAACAGAACACCAATAGCGTATGCTCTAAGAGCAAGAATTGACAAATGGGACCTCATAAAATTACAAAGTTTCTGTAAGGCAAAGGACACCATCAAGAGGACAAATCGGCAACCAACAAATTGGGAAAAGATCTTCACCAATCCTACATCAGATAGAGGGCTAATATCCAATATATATATAAAGAACTCAAGAAGTTAGACTCCAGAAAACCGAACAACCCTATTAAAAAATGGGGTACAGAGTTAAACAAAGAATTCTCACCTGAAGAACTTTGGATGGCGGAGAAGCATCTTAAAAAATGCTCAACTTCATTAGTCATTAGGGAAATGCAAATCAAAACAACCCTAAGATTTCATCTTACACCAGTCAGAATGGCTAAGATTAAAAATTCAGGAGACAGCAGGTGTTGGAGAGGGTGTGGAGAAAGAGGAACACTCCTCCACTGCTGGTGGGGTTGAAAATTGGTACAACCACTCTGGAAAGCAGTCTTGCGGTTCCTCTGAAAACTGGGCACCTCACTTCCAGAAGATCCTGCTATACCACTCCTGGGCATATACCCAGAGGATTCCCCACCATGTAATAAGGATACATGCTCTACTATGTTCATAGCAGCCCTATTTATAATTGCCAGATGCTGGAAAGAACCCAGGTATCCCTCAACAGAAGAGTGGATGCAAAAAATGTGGTATATCTACACAATGGAGTACTATTCAGCCATTAGAAACAATGAATTCATGAAATTCTTAGGCAAATGGATGGAGCTAGAGAACATCATACTAAGTGAGGTAACCCAGACTCAAAAGGTGAATCATGGTATGCACTCACTAATAAGTGGTTATTAACCTAGAAAACTGGAATACCCAAAACACAATCCACACATCAAATGAGGTACAAGAAGAAAGGAGGAGTGGCCCCTGGTCCTGGAAAGACTCAGTTAAACAGTATTCGGCAAAACCAGAACGGGGGAGTGGGAAGGGGTGGGTGGGAGGACAGAGGAAGAGAAGGGGGCTTACAGGACTTTCGGGGAGGGGGGACTAGAAAAGGGGAAATCATTTGAAATGTAAATAAATTATATCGAATTAAAAAAAAGTGTTAAGAAACAGGAAAAAAAATGATCATTCACCATGATCTAGTAGACTTCATCCTAGGGATGCAGGGATGGTTCAATATATGGAAATCCATAAATGTAATCCACTACATAAACAAACTCAAAGAAAAAAATCACACACTCATTTCATTAGATGCTGAAAAAGGATTTGAAAAATTCAGCATCCATTCATGTTAAAAATCTTGGAAAGATCAGGAATTCAAGGCCCATACAGAAACATATTAAAAGCAATATACAGCAAACCAGTAGCCAAGATCAAACTAAATGGAGAGAAACTTGGGCCCCCTATTGTGTCTCACACAGCACCTGACCACGTGTTTGTGTGTTTAGTTGTGCTTCGTTTATAGACCACTTATAGGACATTAGACTTGCCGCACTGGAGCAGATTTCTCTGGTAAGTTAGAAATACTTCTTTATTTACTCAAATTGTTCATGCAAATCTTTTCCCGAGGTCTTTGATGAAGCACCCCCACTTCTTTATGTCCCTATTCATATCGTCTTCACCCTGACAACAACACCAGATCATAGTTATTGGCTTATCCTAGAAACCTTGCGCACTTAATCTGTGTGTACGTGTATGATTACTGTACCAATTTCACTAAACTGTGCATCCTTGTGTCTTTTACTTCTTTTTGTGTCTTGGCACAGACTATGTAAGAGCCAAGAGTATAGGAGGAAGGGATGAGTAGAGGGAGAGGAGGGATGAGAGGCAGAGTGAAACAGACAAGGCAATGGGGAGGAGGAAGGAGGAAGGATGGAGGGGATAGGAGGGATGTAGAGAGCCTTACTGAGGTGCCATGCCACCTAGCAGGAACTTAACATCGACCAAACTGACGTTCTTCTCCCAGCCTTTGAGAGGGAAGTCCTGTGTTAGCCATAATCCCCTCCACCTAGGGTGGAGTGCTCAGACCAAGGTGAAACCCATTGTTCTTCAAGGACCTGCAATTTCCAGAGAAACACTAGCCACCTGCTAGTGAGCAGCTGAACTGTTTCTGCAGAGAAGCTTCCAGCCTTTGGGGGAAGGGTTTTCCTCTGCCTATATATTTGGAGTTCTTCATTAAACTTTGAGACCTTGAATAGCAGGTGTTGTCTTGGTCTCCATTTCTTTTTGCTGCCTTCCCATACATCCCCAGTTTCCCTTCCAGGTAACCAGTTCAATGTAACTGTGGGCAGTTATAGAGGGAGAAGACAGGAGGGAGGAGGGAGGAGGGAGGAGGGAGGAGGGAGGAGGGAGGAGGGAGGAGGGAGGAGGGAGGAGGGAAGCAAGAATCCTGTGAAAATAATAAAGTGCCAAGAAGATGTAATGAAGCCTCAAGTTCTAGATGATTAGAAGTGCATGGAGGTGATACCATCGCCTCTCCTTTGAGGGACTTTTCTAATTCCAGAGTTTTGAAAACCTTCAAATAGCAGTTGTTAGTAAATGTGAGAATAATGATTCTGTAGTCCTTGGATGCAGAAGCTGCTGATCAGTTAGATCCCTAAGTCTGAATGGGATGTTCTAGTCCCAGGACAGGAAAGGACAGAGTGAGAGGGCATTGAATCCCCATTCTTTCCAACCTAGCTTCACTTCTGTCTGATATTCTCAGCTGGAGCCGGAGCTCCTGGGCACATGGTGTTCATTACATTATTTTGAAAAGCTTCTGACAGCCTGATATAGCTATCTCCTGAGAGGCTCTGCCAGTGCCTGACAGATACAGAAGTGGATGCTCATAGCCAGCCAATGGACTGAGCACAGGGTCCCCAATGGAGGAGCTAGAGAAAGGACCCAAGGAGCTGAAGGAGCTTGCAGCCCCATAGGTGGAACAACAATATGAACCAACCAGTACCCCCAGAGCTCCCAGGATTTAACCACCAACCAAAGAGTACACATGGAGGGACCCATGGCTCCAGCTGCATTTGTAGCAGAGGATGGCCTTGTCTGACATCAAAGGGAGGAGAGAGAGGCTCTTGGTTCTGTGAAGACTCGATGCCAGGGGAATGCCAGGACAAGGAAGTGGGAGTGGGTGGGTTGGTGAGCAGGGGAAGGGGGAACAGGATGGGGGTTTTCGGAGGGGAAATGAGGAAATGGGATAACATTTGAAATGCAAATAAAGAAAATATCTAATAAAAAAGAAAAAGAGAAAAGCTCCCGACAAAGCAAATTTCCTGTTTTTTTCCATAAGTAAAAAAATTTTCAGAGTTTTCTGGGACTTACTTATTTTGATTTCGTTGAGACAGGGTTTCTCTATGTAGTCCTAGCTCTCCTGGAACTCACTATGTAGACCAGGGTGGCCTTGAACTCACAGAGATCCACCTGCCATGGTCTCGTGGGTGCTAGCATTTAAACTGAGTGCACTCACTCCACTGGGCTTCGCGGCATTTCTTAAGACCCCCTTGCCCCAGTCGAAGCCAGTTCTTCATAAAAGTTTAAGCTAGAACCAGGGCCCTGGCTGGGGGAACTGGTTGAGAACAACCTGCTCTTGACACACAGCAGACGTTATTGATAGTGAGACGGAGCATGGCGTTAAAGAGTATTAGAAATAGCTGGGACCTTAGATGCCAGCCACTTTGCAGCAGAGAAAATGAGCTCGGATGACAGGCCATTTCCTCCACCACAGCTTTCAGAGGCTGAGTTGGAGAGAGTCTTAGGTTATCTCCAGGGCGGCTTGGCACAGTAGAAGGATAAGATGAAGTTTTAAAGGTAGAAAGGTCAGAGATGCTAAACTCTGCTTGCACATGCTCTTTCAGGCTGTGTGTGTGTGTGTGTGTGTGTGTATGTGTGTGTGTGTGTGTGTTGGGGGGTGGGGCGGCGGGGTAAAGGTCTAAGATTCAGGAAGCTCAGGATTTTTAATCGCACCCCCTGCCCCCCCACGCACCCCAAACCTCTCCCCCCCCCCCCCCCCCCCCCCGTGCTGCGCGGGCAGTGAGGCCACATAGGCCGAGCTGTCTGGGAATTGGGCAGGCAACTGCAGGGATTTGGCTTTCCTGGCTCATCACCCACGCCAGAGGGGGCCTTTCGGTGGTGCACTTGCTTTCCAATCACCCATGTTCCACTAGGTAACTCCGATGAACTCATTTGTTTGCTGAGCTAGAGCTGGGTGGAGCCTTTGGTCTATTATCGCTACACTGTTTGGGGTGACTAGATGCTCCGTGTGGGGAAACCCACAGACTGGAACCAGTACTTGTCTGGGGTTTCAGCTCGTGGCCCCATGGGCCTCTTCAAAGGGGTGCTTGAGTGTGCTCACTGCATGGCACGATCCAGGTCCCCTGGTTAGTCACCCAGAAGAAACAATAGGGAAACTGCAAAGCCAAGCCATCGATGATCTATCTTTGAAACTCTCACACTTATATTGTGTTTTTTTTTTAATTATCAAACAGGTCCAAACCCCCAATTCACACAACATTAAGAATGATGAGACTGAGGACACATGTGGGGGTGGGGTGGGGGTAGGGGTAGGATGCCTGGTGCCCAGGAGTTATGGCTAAGATTTTTTTTTTTTTTTTTGAGACATATTCTGTCTTCTGCTCCTGCCTCAGCCTCCGGAGTGCTGCTGATTTCCAGGTGTCTTGACTATTGTGCTGGTGTCTTTCAACAGTCACACCCCAATCTTCAGGGCACAGAGGGTGGCTATGCCCCCTCTTAGCATCTGCTAGAGTCTGACAGCGCTGCTTATAATTAGCCAAACAATAATCCCCACTGCTGCGCTAACTCCAAGGCTCATCTGCTTGCTTCTCTGGAGAGTTTTAAATAGACAGGGATGTGTTAATGACACAGTGCATTATCTGTCTGTTACCGTGTTGGCAGGCGCCGTCGTGGAGACGTGAGTTTCTTAAGGAGGAGTTAATCGGCATGAAAGCAGCAGAGCGGCTGCTTCTGTGGTACAGACATGAAACCCCAGTACCCAGATGGCTTGGGAAGACTGGGGTCCCAGAACGCTAGGAGCCTGGTGCCCTTTGAGTAGCGATTGTGGGATCAGAGGTGGGTAAGACCCGTCTGAGACCTCATTGGAGCTCTCCTGGTACCTCCTGGTAGCCTAAGTTTTTACTGATATCTCAGGTCCATTTTACCCCAAAGCACTGAAGCAAAGGAGAGAAAGGGTGAACTGTGATTATTGCCTATTTTCAAATCTCTGTCTGTCTTGTGCCGGGTGCTCCCCAAACCGATCTTAGGAATCATCCACTCTCTGCTCCTCATTTGCATATGAATGTCCCTCCCACACGCATTTTCTTTTTCTCTCCCACTCAGACTCATGCATCTTCCTGTGTGCTGCTGTCCCTCAGGAAATGGTGCCTTCATTCTCTCCGCTGCCCGAGTCAGAAAGCTCAATAGTGTGACGTGATGAGTAAGGGAAGATTGGTACTTGAGTGCCAGATCTGCATCTCAGCTCTGCCACTTACAAAGCAAGGTGCTTCTGCTTGATGCCCCGCCTCTGCTTTGAGAAAAATGCAGATAAGAAAGGCAACACCCTTGGGGGGGAGTAGGTGGAGAATTCAAGAAGACAGTCCATGGCTAGCACACGGCAATAGGTCAAGAAATGCCGCAAGATTCATTAGGCTCTTGAGATTCATCACCTTAGTGACATTTGCCTCCCCCCCCAGATCCCCCAACTAGCCCGAGTTGGAGTTGCTAACATGGCTTAGATGAATAAATGCTTCCTAGAGAGGATCTTGCAGGCAGAGACATTTCAAAATTATAAATATAGTGATGTCATGTGCCAACGTAGCCATCTCCACATCCTCTTGTTCTTAGGAACTGTGTTGTGTTTCTGTCACAAACCCAAGGGTTCTGTAGGCTCTGATCCATCTTCTCAACAATATCTATCCTTGCTTTGCTTTGAGTTTCTTTCATTTCCTCTACACGCAGGACAGCAACTCTTCCCTTTAGGTCTATACATACTTTTCCTTTTCTTTTTTAAAGATTTATTTATTATTTGTAAATACACTGTAGCTGTCTTCAGACACCCCAGAAGAGCACATCATATCTCATTACCGATGGTTGTGCGCCACCATGCAGTTGCTGGGATTTTGAACTCAGGACCTCTGGAAGAGCAGTCAGCGCTCTAACCACTGAGCCATCTCTCTAGCCCCTACTTTCCCTTTTCAATGAAGAAGTCCTTCCTATCAAGCTCCTTTGCCCTAGTTAACTTTGTCTGTCAACTTGACATAGCCTAAAGTCGCCCGAGATGGGAGTCTCACTTGAGGGACTGACCAGATCCAACTGGCCTGTGAGCATGTCTGGGCGTGAGGATTCCTTGATTGTTGATTACTTAGGAGGGCCCATCCCACTGTGGGCAGCACCGATGCCAGCCAGATGGTCCTGAGCTGTCTAGGAAAGCTAGCTAAGCATGAGCTTTCAATTGAGCCAGCAAGCACCATTGCTTCATACAGGTTTTGCTTCAAGTTCATGCTTGAATCCTTGCCCTGACTCACCTCAGTGATAGATGGTGGCCCGGAAGTCGACTCGCTTCGATGATAGACGGTGACCCAGAAGTATAAGCAAACAAATCCTTTCCTTAATAGTCAGTGTTTTGTCAAAGCAACGTAATGAAGTGAATGACTTTTCATTAGTAATGAAGTACTTTACAGGGTCTACTGTGGATCATTTTGAGAAAGAGAGGGAGAGATGGAAACACCAAATTGGCTCTAGATGGTTTATTTCTTCCCTTCAGCCTTCTCCTAGGCCTTCAACATAAGGATTGAGTCCTATGGCCTCCAGGTTTCACAGCTGTATGATCAGCTCCAGATGTGACATTTCTCAGATTTGATCAGAGGCTCTAGGAAGCTCTGCCCCTTTTGCATGGCTCTCAGTCTTTATCTTTTAGTGTCTCTTAAATATCACTCGTACATAGTATTGTCAATGTATAACATTATTAATAAATAAGATTAACAATAATATAACATTATTTATATATTTATATTTATGTATAATATTTTTATTTTTATTATATTATATATACAATATACATAGTAATATTTTAAGTATTCTAGGGAGCTGGCTCCAGAACTGAGGGGCATGGTCAGCTCCCCACCTCCCCCATATCTGTACCCATGGATCTCTCTTTTTCTTCTTCAGTCAATATGACTTAAGGCCAGGTTCAGATCTGCATCCTCCATCCCAGATTAATATAAGAATGGGACCCTTCAGCTTTTCAAGTCTATGTGCTTCACATATCCAAAGGGCCACCAAGGCTGTGTCTGTGCTAATATTTTGCTTTGTTTCAGAAATGGTGCATACGTCAAGTTCTTAGCTTGAGTGTGTTTGGCATGTCCTTGAAAAAGAGATGGCATGTAGGACTTCCATTTCCACCAAACAAATATTTACCGAGCACTTCACACAAACTGGCAAGTACTGAAGATGCAAGGTTGAGTGTGATGTGTTCCCTGGACTCCATTTTCGCATGGGAATTAGGCGAGGTATTGAGTAAACATTTGTAAAAGATGGATGAATAAATAATGAATACGAGAATTTAATCTCAAAAGAATCAAAGCGTTTTGACTTCATAATTGTTTAGAGACAGTTGAATGTGAGTTGCTCTTGCGAAGTCGTAAACCTATCTTCAAACTCATTCATTCATGTATTCATTCATTCAAATTACAGAGCATCTGTTGTATTTTGAGTACATGAATAAATACTGGTTTCTGGATGGGAGCCACTAACCCCACCCAAACCGTGGAAAAATATTATGGGCCCTTCAAGTCCAAATGAAATGTCAACACAAAAGAGTCATTTGCAATGCAAATGTGAAGTCACCAGCCTTTGTAATAAACAGGCTGAGGCAACAAACCAGGCAAGCTTCTTGTGAGAGGACAGGGCTTAGCAGTTTTGATGAATTACAGAGGCACTAAAATCAGAGGGCTTCTAATTTGTTCACCTTCTGTATCTAAGGTGATCAGCCTCACCCTATACCTTGCGAAGGTCTGCAAGATAACTGGTCTGTAAACCAGCCAACCAGTTTCTGCCTGCAGATCACTGTTTGCTTTGCTTCTTTGTTGTTTATCTATCATTTTGTAATACTGAACCCATAGCCTCACACACGCTAGGTGAGTGTTCTGTATGAGTTACACCCACAGCTTTTCATTTAATTTGTGTATAAGTGTATGTGTATGATGTCTTTATACATGTGTATGTGAATGTGTATATGTACATATGATGTCTACATATGATATGTGTATATGTGAATGTATATTTGTATGTATGTATGATGTCTGCATATATGTGTATGTGTATATGTATGTCTACATACGATATGTGTGTGAATGTGTGTGTATGTATGTGTGCATTTATGATGTCTACATATGATATGTGTATGTGTGAATGTGTGTATGTATGTGTTTATGTTGCTGCCTACATATGATATATGTATGTGTGAATGTATGTATGTATGTATGATGTCTATGTATGATATGCAGGTATATGTATGGATGATGTGTGTGTATGCATGCAGAGGTCAGAGAACAATATGTTTTAGTCTTCCACCTTGTTTGAGGGAAGTTCTCTCTTGTTTATGTCAGCATGCTGTGTGCTCTAAGCTAGCTTGCTTGCCTGCCTCTGGTGATTCTCCTGTCTCAACTCCATCTCACTGCTGAAGTGCTATGATTATAAATGCACACACCCAATTCTGGTTATTTATTTATTATTTATGTGGGTTCCAGGGATCAAAATTCAGGCAGTCAGGTTCACACTGCCGCACTTTTACCTGCTGAGCCACCTCCTTGGTCCCCAGGCCACAGTCTTTGAATCATTATGGCACCATTCCTTTTGGAGAATGTGCTCAAAGCAACGATAGTGCTTTTAAGGATATTCCCTCAGGAATCCCGAGTCAAGGTTGAGGTCCTTGAAGTGGAGTCTCATGCCTAATTCCAAAGGTGGTCCCACCTGACTTGTTTTCATTATTTTGGAGATAGAATGTGTATGCATGTGTGTGTTCCATAATTGTACTGAGCCACAGGTCCATGTGGACACCTATCATTTCAGTTTCTGGTGTACCTCAGAGGCACTCCCTGATAAGGGGCTATCCTTGGATCTATCATTAAGCATGAAAATTCCAGTACGTTTGTTAAAGTGCAGTTGGTCTCATTTGTGGAGGTATCCACTTTTAATCTGGGGTGAAGTCTTTTCTCAGTTATCTGCTGCAGAGTCTCACTATACCATGAGAAAACCTACACTGGGGTTGGGGGAAAACCGGTAGTCATGGTGCCTGCTTCTTCCTGTTGTTCTGCTGCTCACTGCAAGGGGAGGGGAGGGTGGGAGGATCTTCTTTGTGTCAGTGTCCACAGAACTCTCAACACTTCAGATGCCACAAGTCTTTATTTGTAGCTTTTAATCACAGTTCCCTTCTCCCCAGGAGCCTGGCATGGTCTCCTCAAAGGCCTGAGTCAGAAGCTAATCAGAGGGAATCTCCATTTGTTCTGGCACCGCCTCCCTGCCTCCCTCCACCACTCAAGTTCCTTCCTTGTAGCACTGAAAGGTGTGGAGCTGCATCTCCCCAGCCCCTTGGTCAGGGAGGAAGGTCTTAGAATGACATGGCTAGGTGTCAGACTGCCCTGTTTGGTCACTGTTTCAATCAACAAATCTAAACCATGGCTGGCCTATTCTCTACAGGAACTGGTTAGAAAACCCAGTTGTTGTGTCCTTCATTTGTCTGAGTCTCTCTGATATTTTATTATTTTATTTTGTTTTGTTTTATTTTATTTTATTTTATTATGTTGTTGTTCTGTACTCCTTTGGAAATTTCCAGCTAACTCAAAATGCCTGGTGGTCTTAGTGACACTGCTCCTAGCAGATATTCTGAGTCTTCACTCCAGGTAGAGGCCTTCAGGCCAGGCTAGTGAAAGGCTGCTATCTAATGGGGCTGCCGGGGCTCAAGGCCTGTGGACATGAGCACCTAGATCATGCCAACCAGGGGCATTCACAATTTACCATTTTAGCTTCCCAGGGTTTGAGCAAAACCCAGCTTTTACAGTACGAGTGTGTGAAAGTGGCTGTTCGAAATATATTAGCAGCTGTTGTCGTATCCAGCTGGCAGGGAGCCAGAGAAGGAAATTAAACTTTGCGTTTCCCCAGCCCGCCCCACTTCCCATTAACCAATCAGTTTGGTTCAGGATGCCTGGGAGGACTAAGTCGTGCCATTTGCCAGGACCAAGGCACTCAGTGTTCTCAGGGAATTCAGAAAGCTTCTGCCAACTTATCGACAGGCTCTGGGAAATCTGATGTCACCGGATGGAGAAGGATCCTACCCCCTTCCTGTGTCTGACTCTGGAGTGAATGGAGACAGAGGAGAGATGGGAAGCCAGTGTGATTGCCAGCATCCCGATGTGTCTTTTTAATGACAGAAGGAAAATGATTTGTAAAAGTTGTAAAAGTGACATATGTCAACAGTTTAAGAAATCAGCACGCACACCATAAAATTCCGGTTCTATTCCACTACGAAATTATATCTATATTCCAGCCCAGAGAGTGTAAGAAACCTGCTCTGCCTTCTTACAAAGACGCGTAGCATTGCCTGGCTGAAGGAATCAGTCTGCCTCTCCACTATTTCTTCCAGACTACTAGCTGGGTCTCCGAGAGGCCACAGAAGCACGAAGAGGGCGATTCATCCCTTCCTAGGAGGGAGAAGGCATATTCCTTATGGCCAGAACATTACATTGCAATAAATGCTTCTTTGCAAAGTATCTCTGCTAAACTGCTTTTCCAGAATGATTTGTGTGTGTGTGTGTGTGTGTGTGTGTGTGTATGTTCAGGACTCAAAACTTCTACTCCCAGCTCTGTCTCCCTCTGAGCCTCCATTCTTTCATCAACAAAATGGAGAAAGATAAAACCTCGCTGAAACTGATGGCCCAAAAGGAGCAAAATAAGACACACGTGCAAGTGTGGTGGGAAGTAGCAAACACTGGATAAATGGACTCAACCTGGACCACCACGTGGTAGGGAAGAAGTTCAGCTGAGGCCCTGGCTTGCCATCTCTTTGTGGGACCTGACACCTGCTCCTGCTGGGACCAGGGAACCTCAGACTGAAGGCTGGGATCCTGGGACACTCTGCTGCTCCCCTACCTGGTCCCTTTGTGTTCTGATGAGTCCTCTTATGTGTTGTACCCCCCTTCCCTGTTCCTTTGTCTTCTGATAAGATGAGTTGTACCCACCTACAGCTGTGCCAAGGCATCTCAACTCTGGGGGAACACTTCTAAGATGCGATCTAAAGCCTGCTGGCCTCTTCGTTCATTTATCAATACTTATAACTAGAAAATTCCAACCATATGTAAATGTGAGGAAACACAGGTTGAATATCCTTTATCTGAAATGTCTGAGACTGAGAGTGTTTTAGACTCTTTTTTTTTTCCAGGTTTGAGAGATATTTGCCTAACATAATAAAATATTTTAGAAATAGGGATTCACATCTCATCTAGACTTCATTATGTTTCATATATGTCTTTGTGATAGCTAGTTCTGATTGTCAACTTGACACAATCTAGAATCATCTAAGGAAGAGAGTCTCAGTTAGAGACTGTGCAAATCAGGTTGCCTTTGCAGGACTGTCATGACTATGTTTATTGTTGTGGGAAGACCCAGTCACTGTGAGCTGCACCATTCTAAGGGATTGTACAGTGTACAGTGGTCTGAGCAGAATAGTTATACACACCTTCACTTCTCTCCGCTCTTGACTATGGCTCTGATGCAATTAACTATTTTAATCTTGCCTTGACTTCTGGGTCATAATGGACTGTAACCTGGAACTGGGAGCGAAAATAAACCCTTTGTCCCATAAGCTGTTTCTAATAAGAATTTTATCATGCTAACCGAAATAAAATGAGGACAACTGTGTACACAGAGCTTGACAGTAATTTTATTCTGTATTTTAAATATTTTTGGTCAAAGAAACAGAACTTCATGGTGTTCAGTTTTCCATCCGTGGCAAACATGTGGACCCTCAAAAATTCTGGATGTTGGAGCATTCCAGAGTTTGGATTTTCAGATTAAAGATGTCCTACCAGCATCACAGTACAGCACTATGTACCCACCTGTCAAGGTGACGATAACCAGTGCATGGTCGGCATAGTTTTATGTGTGCTCCCACCTATCCCTTCTGTCTGTTCAGTTACTTTATTATTCTGTTTTGTTTTGTTTTGGAGACAGGTCTCACTATGTATCCAAGACTGGACTGCAACTTACAATCCTCCTGCTTCAGCCTACCCAGTGCTAAAGTTATAGATGCATGCCACCGCACGCCACTTTCTTGGATTATTTTAAAGAAATAAATATCTTTAGAAACATGTCAGCCAGGTGTGGTGATGGCTCACATTCTGCAATCCCAGAATCCAGAAGGCTGAGGCAAGAGGATCGCTATGAGTTCTAGGTCACAAAGTGAGACCTTGTCAAACCAACCAGTCAACGAAACATACAATTAGCAGTCACAGTAGGATGATCAGACCTAAATTAAAGAAATCTATAATACTATTAAATACTTACAATTCACTTTTTTGTTTCTGTTTCATAAGTGCTTTTATGGGGTAGATTTAAACTTGGGGTTTGCATATCAGATATGCATACTGTTCCTAGTTCAGCTTGCCTCTGTCCGTAAGGTCAACACGACTCTGTTGGTAGTTCTCACGTCTCTGTGCTGACTGGAAGAGGACGAAGTCTCTCCTACAGGAACGTGAGAGAGAGGCTCATGCTAGGACCCACATGCTCTGTGAGACTTGGCGGTCAGAGCACATGCAGAGAAGTGGCCTCCAGCAGAGGGACAGAGGCAGGTGCTTCTCTATTCCAGCAAAGGAGCCGGCAGAGTGAGAGCTTCAGGGGCAGGAGGGGAAAGTGAGGCCCTGTTCATCTGATTGCTTCAGTGTCCTCCATGGAGCATGAAGGAAGAAAGGGAACTGACTGACAGGGGAGATGAGGACTGTTCTGACAACTTACCTTACCAGATGCTCTGGGAAGTAAAGGGCTAGAGAGGAGATTTACTCAAGACTTCAGAGTTCCTGACTGACAGACATCGGAGCTGACCTTAGGTCTCCTGTTTCTGAGTTTGGCATCCTTACTGACACTATTAATAAAATTGGAGACTAGGTGGCCTCTCTCTAGTGTTGGGTTCAAGTAGGCTAACAGGGAGAGCATATTCTTTAACGACTATTTATATTTTCAGGATTAGTTAGATAAGGCTGGATACTGGATAGTGTGACAGAGCTTGGTCAAAGATGAAACTTGGAATTATAGGACTTTGGATTTAAAGAGACATCTTCAAGTGACCCCTGAGGTCAAAGCTCATTGGTAGGATTTGTCACACTCTAGTCCTCTGGTATAATGGTCATCCAGCTATTTGTTTTTAATCCTGTGCAATGCTTGGGCACTCTTCACCTTTCAAACAGTATGCCATACTATGTGGTATCTCTAATGGCAAGACAACATCAGGGTAAGAGTGTATTGAGATCTCTCTCCCTATAATTTCTACCCGTGGAGCCTAATTCTGCCCCTGGAGTTATACAGTGAGATTCATTCTTCTTCTTTCTGACAGTCATTTGTGACATGGAGCCGCCTCTCAAGACCCCCTGCTGAGAAGTGAGTTGCTTTTGAATTGGTTGGATTTGGGGAGAGGGAGGGAGGGAGAGAGGAAGGGAGGGAGAGACAGAGAGAGGGAGAGGGAGAGGGAGGGAGACAGAGAGAGGGAGACAGAGGGAAGGAGGGAGAGGGAGAGGGAGAGGGAGAGAGAGGGAGACAGAGGGAAGGAGGGAGAGGGAGAGGGAGAGAGAGGGAGACGGAGGGAGGGAGGGAGGGAGAAAGAGGGAGAGGGAGGGAGAGGGAAACAGAGGGAAGGAGGAAGGGAAGGAGAGGGAGGGAGAGGAAGGGAAGGAGAGGGAGAGAGAGGGAGGGAGGGAGAGAGGGAGAGGGAGGGAGGGAGAGAGAGAGAGAGAGAGAGAGAGAGAGAGAGAGAGAGAGAGAGAGACTGCCCAAAGGACACAGCCTCTTAGTTTTTGCGGCTTGCTCTGTGAATTCTGACAAGCACACTTTGTTGCGCCTTCTGTGTTCTGTGTCTCACAGAGCTTTCTTCTCACTTCATTTCAGAGCTTGAGGATGAGACCTCCGTCAAGCATCTCACTCCATCTCCTTTCTCTTCCATGATCTTTCTCTTTCATGGATCTTTTCAGGGACTCCAGGCATGGCCTAGGATTGCTTGAACAAGACACAAGATTCTCTGTGTGGGGGCACCACAGGAATCTAGACCAACTATCAAAGCTGCCTCCTAATCCCACCCATTTTGGGGGAAACCAAGGAGGACTCTTAGCTTTAGAAGATGCAGAGTGGTATCTAGATGAGTCTCTATACGGTCCCTTGATTTTCAAATACTCGTCACAGGTCAAGGCTTTACATTGATCTCTCCTTATCTAGAAAGTCTTCCCAAATTATTAAAATCCAATCTACATTAACTCCCCCATCCATTTTTCCTTTCTAATTAATTAACAGCAGTGACAAATGGGGGGAGGGTGTGGTTAGGCCATCTGTTGCTGTGTAGAGGAACAATTTATCACGGACATTCTGGAGGTGAGATATACCTTCTGTAGGCTTAGTGTTTTTAAATTTTCTAGGCACACCCCAATCCCCAGGACTCATGCTGGGTGGGGAGATTCTCCCCTGTACCCACCCCCTTTGAATGCCACTGCTGAACAAGCCACTCCTGGCCTGCCATCTGCTTGAGTAATTCTTTCATATTCCTTGGTTTTTCCCTTCAAACTTAAGAGCTAAACTATCAATGTCTGGGGGGACACTTACTGTCTTTGCCCACTCACTGCTTCTTATCCTGACACAAATCAGGGCACACACTGCTGCTCATAGACTCACCTGACATAGACTCACCTGATTTTCTGCCTGGATTTTCAGTCTCTCAGAAACTCCGTAGCTATACACAGTGATGTTCATGTTTTATTTTGAAATCCTCACTCCTAACCTGCTTCCAGGAGAGATTAGAACATGTGTGTGGTACAGTGAGGAAATAAGCAGGACATGTATAGAAATTGTGCCCTTGTCACTCTCCATGTGAGAAGTCAGAGACAAGATGTTATTGGCGGGCTGGGTCTACATCATCCCAGAATCCCTTGAGTTAAAGTAGAGGCAGTGTATTATTATTATTTTTTTTATTGCCATGCTAAAAACACCTTACAAAAGCAACCCTGGGATGGAAGGTTCCCCTTGGTGCACAGTTTGAAAGCATCACAGTCTCTCATGGTGGGGCAAGCCTGGTGTCAGCAGCTGGTGGTGTGTCACATCGGCGAGGAGCTGTGAGGAGCAGCAAGGAGAGAGCTTACGGTCTCTCTATTTAGTGCCACCTATGGTGAAGTTGAGTTTTCTGACCTCAGTCTAGAGACTTTCATGCACACTTGCCTAGAGGCTCATCCACTAGACGATTCTAGATCCTGACAAGCTGACAGTCACCTCAGGCAGGAGTTGGTCCTTGACTGTTCCTCTCCCATTCATCCCCTTACTCCCCTCCCCTGTCCTTTCCTAATTACTTTGATGGGATTTCAGAAACCAGGGCAGCTCTTTTCTGACCTCAGCAGTCAGTATGATTTCATTTGGTTTTGCCCAGGCTGAGCTCTTGACCTGTTATAATTATTTTCCCAAAGTGTCTGTGGTCCCTAGTGCATACAAGCTAATTATCGGCTGAGCACACATAGAGCGATCTGTCAGTTCCTGATGGGATCCGGGGCTCTGATGGCCCTGCCTGTCTGTTGGGTCCCAGGGGCTCTGGCCAGATAGCTCTGAATCTCCTTGCAGGGTTTCTGCATGTGAGATGTCCATTAGCTGTGACCTAATGTCCACTAGCCACACCTAGGAATCAAGAGTAAGCTCTTTGTAGGGCTGCAGAGATGATCCGGTGGATGGAACACTTGCTTGTCATGCAAGTATGAGGACTGGGGTTCATATTGCCAGTGTCCATGTAACAAGTAGGGGAGAGAGGAGGCAGCTGTGGTGCCATATGCCTTTAATCCCAGCACTTGGAAGGTAGACATCTTTATGAGTTCTTGTCTAGTCTGGTACAGATAGTTGTAAATCAGCTAGGGATACATAGGGAGACCTTGTCTTAAAAAAAAAAAAAAGCAAACAAACACAAAACTATACTATGACCAACCAAATACAAACACTCAACAAAAAATGCCAGGTATGGGCTGAGGTATTGGCTCAGTAAAAATGTTTGCTGAACAAATGGGTGGAAATGAGTGTGAAGGCCCCAAACTACTGAAAAGCTGAACACGATGAGTCATCACTATAATTCCAGTGATCCTAAAATGAGATGGGAGGCAGGCTCAGAAGAATTCCCAGAAGCTCACGGCCAGCAAGGCTGGCACATGCCGTGGTAAGCAACAGAGACCCAGTCTCGAGCGACGGAGACTGTGAGGACTAGCATTGAGATTGTCCTCGGGTCTCCTGCACACACACAAACATGCATACACATGTACATGCACACACTAAAACACACTCATCCTACATACATATGCATCCACACATGCACAGGTTCTCTCAACACACACAACCTCCCCCACTGTCCTCCCATACACACATACATGCATATCATAGACATAAAGTTTCTTAGGCAATTCATTATGAGGACATTATGTGGCAAGTCTGTCTTCTGGGACTGAGACCATGATGGGAAATAATTTCATTCAATATATTCCCTCCTTTATCCAACATCTTTTAAAGCCCCTACTATGTGCTAGATAGTATTCTGTCTATCCATGTGCCTCAATCAAAGATGAATGAGGTATACCTTCTGCCCTTAGGATCTTTGGAATAGCTAGCGCAGAGAGAGATATGTGATACCAGGGAAGCACACAGTAGGTGCTGTAGGAAGCTGAAAGACAGGAGGAGAGGCTGGCTTCTAAGTGAGGGAACAGGGAAATCCTGAGAAAAGAGTATATATCTCTTTCAAGGATATATCTCCCTTGAAGAATGAGATTGTGCAATAGGAGATGGGAAAAGCCACTGTTAGACATATGTACAGGGTTCTACTGAAGCCAGTCAGTGGACCTGACTTCCCCAAGGCCAAACTACTGGGCCTGCCCAGGAAACTTCACCAATTTTCCATCTCAACCCCCTCTCCCTCAGTGCTGGAATACTGCTTCTCATGAGGTAGATGCATGTTCAAGGACAGACTCACTGTCATAGGCCAACAGTTGTCTCTTATTCTGGGTTTTCTGGCCCAGCACACAAAAACTGAGAAAGTGCTCTACCTCTCCCCCATCTCATAGTTACCTCCAGACAAGCTTGGGTGGGGCACTGGAAAACATCAGTGGTGTTTCCAACAGACCAAGGAACGACAGAAACTCACCTTCTCTGCTCTTGGGCCTGCCACTCATGAATGTTACCCAGTGTCACTCTAGAAGTTTGTCTCCCTTCCCCTACACTCTGAGCCACCTTCAGCTCCAGTGTCAACAGTCCTCAGGCTCCCGTCCCTTGCCCAAGAGTCACAATATACACAGTGCCTAGAACCCAAGTGTGTTATAATTACGGGCTTGTGTTTGCATCTCTGTAGTGTCAGTTCCTTGAGGACAGATACATGGTGGTGCAGACTTAGCTGGTGTATGTTGGATGAAGAAATGAAGCCAGAGAATTGTGAAAAGCCTTTGCAGTATGTGTGGAAAATTCTGTGGTGAGGGATTTAAAAGGAGTACTCTGTAAACTTTTCTTTAAAAGCTGCCTTGGTATTTGAATGATGTCATCACCTTGGCTATGTTTGGGCTGGCCAGAGGACACTGGGGACAGTTCAAAGTGGAAGAAGCTTCCAGGATATGATGAAAGATGATGGCCAACTGGGACCCCATAGAACTGGGAGCTCTGAGCTCACAGAACCATTCATCTACCCATTTCCTCCACTGTGTGGACTTCATCAGAGGCAAGCTTCAACATTCCTCAGAATAGTGGCTCACAAAGTACAGTCTTCAGATCATAGGTATTCACACCTGGGAAAAACTGAGGAAATACAGATTTTCAGGTATTCTCAAGCCTACAGAATCAGAAATCCTGGTGGTAGGCCAGTGAGCTGCTTCTTACAGGTTGTTTGGGTAACACTGAAACAGTGTAAAGTATCACTGGGATAAAAGCACCCTGTGCTTTTATGGGGGGTATTTATATAAAATGGAAGTATCTGGGCCTAACTCCAAAAGCTCTGGTTCAGACAGCCAGAGAGGGGCCAGGGATCTATGCCTTGAACTGGGTGGTGGTGGTGGGGTGGTGGTGTTGGTGGTGTGTGTGTGTGTGTGTATGTGTGTGTATGTGTATGTGTGTGTAAAAAAGCAGGGCCACACTGGAATACCCAAAACATAATCCACACATCAAATGAGATACAAGAAGAAAGGAGGAGCGGTCCCTGGTTCTGGAAAGACTCAGTGAAACAGTATTCGGCAAAACCAGAACGGGGAACTGGGAAGGGGTGGGAGGGAGGACAGGGGAAGAGAAGGGGGCTTACGGGACTTTCGGGGAGTGGGGGGGGGCTAGAAAAGGGGAAATCATTTGAAATGTAAATAAATTATATCGAATAAAAAAAAAAAAAGCAGGGCCACAGGTGGTCATTTCCTGAGCCTAGCATGCTGCAGGAGGTGATGTCCCTGTGGTAGGGACAATGTTTGGTTCTGACTGGCCAGGAGCTGTTGTCATAATGAGGAGCAGGCTGGTCTGCTTCACAAGTGAATAGACTTTCCTCTCAGGGATCAATGGCCTGTACTGTGGGACAGGACTTCACCTGAGAGGGGGCAGCCTTTTCCCAAAATAACAGAGTGGTACCAGGGGGTGGGTGTTGGACTTCCGCCCCTTTAAACACCCTTGTAATTTACATTTAAAAATAGAAAGCTCATGAATAATTTGTGAGTCATGAACAAGCCCCTTCAAAATACAGTCATGAATAAAATATCCCGCTTTGCCTCCTCTAACAGTGCTGGTCTTTGATGTTTTATTGATGGGTTGCCTGCCCTGAGTGCTGGCAGGCTCCTGGATTAATTCATGGACTTGGCCCCGACCACGTCAGGTCAGTGGGCCTGCCCTTACTAACACATACACACACCATCCTGCTTTAGACAGTTCAAGAGGCGGGCTCCAGATCCCCTTGGAACAGAAGTATAATTACAGCATGTGGGAAGCCCGGCCTGGACCCAGGGTGAGGGCAGGACCTGAGAAGCCTTTGTTTGCAGCCAGGTGAGTGTTTGGAACAGCCAGAGTCTGTCTCCTGTTTTAATGCTTCTTAAGAAGCCAGGAATGGAAAGTAGACATTAAGGAGGTGTAAATAACAGTCTCCCAGAGCCTGAGGAAGAGCAAGGTTCTGGGGCCTGCACCTTATCTGAGCCTTGCCCGCCCTAAGGAGCTCTGTGTGCTCCAAAGGCAAAGGCCCCAGGAAGGCTATTAAAGAGAGGCCCTAATGCAGGGGCCCTCTGTATTTGCCTAGGAGCACATAGGCTCAGACAGTTACTAGAGACCCTATTTATAGGCAGAGCCCAGAAGGCTCTCTGTAGAGGTACATGAAAGTGTGTGTGTGTGTGTGTGTGTGTGTGTATGTGTGTGTGTGTGTGGTGGTGGTGGTAGGGTGTATGACTGGATGCATGCTTCATTGAAAAAAATAGATATAATTTAGTATATACATTTGGGAGGTGGAGGGAGATGAATCTCTGAGAGCTTGAATCTAGCCTGATCTATATTGTAAGACCCCGCCCCCACACTGTGTGTGTGTGTGTGTGTGTGTGTGTGTGTGTGGTGTGAATGCATATATACATTCCGAAGAGTTAGTACAGTGGTTAAGGGCATTTGCTATTCTTGCAAAAGATCTGGGTTTCTAGTACCTACAAGGTGGCCCTCCAATGCCTGTAATTCCAGTTCCAGGGGAGCGGATACCCTTTTCTGGCCTCCATGGGCATCAATCAGTCACATACACATATGTGGAGACACGTACATATACATAAAATAAAAATAAGGCCTTAAAATTAAGCTTCTATGAAGAAAAATTCCAATGGTTTAAAAGAGACACTAAGAGCCAGACTCCAATGAACTGGGTAGAGATGTCTTGAATGGAAGAGGCTCTAGCTTCCCTAAGAAGGCCTTGGTGGGCTAGTTGGAACAGTAGGGAGTTGAAGGCTTTGAGACTGTTTTGACATTCTTAATAATTCAGATCCTAGGTCATGTTTCAGTTTTGTGGGGGAGGGGAAGGAGAGGGAGAGAAGGAGAGGGAGAGAGAGGATATGTAGAAGTGCAGAATTTATATATAACAGAATCTCTCTCTCTCTCTCTCTCTCTCTCTCTCTCTCTCTCTCTCTCTCTCTCTGTGTGTGTGTGTGTGTGTGTGTGTAAAGATACAGCCTGTCAGAACTCCATTGCTATCAGTATCTGAACTGTGGCTTCCACTGCAGTTCTGAAGCATATATCAGACCTGGTATGAACGAGAAGAGCTCAGGACTATTCCATCCAGGGTGCAGCAGAGCAGATAAAGGTATTGAGGCTGAGGAGTAGGATTTTCTCCCTAATTTGAGGACTATGGACATCCAACACCCACCAGGAGAGCTTCTTTGGGCCTGCCGGAATGGGAGAAGGATTCTGGTCTTAGTTGTGGAAGGACTCAGAGATGTTTTTTTCTGTTATCATTTGTATATTAGGGAAGGTTGGTCACAGCTCTTCAGTGTTTGGGAAGGCTTGTCTAACCTGAAGTTGAGTACCAAGCAGCACGTACAATTTTTTGCTGTCTCTGGGCACACACAGGTGTCCCCACTCCATCAAGTAAAGCCCAGTTTGCTCAGGTCTTGCAGGAATAAGGGAACACTAATATGTTACTACTGCCCTCAAGCCAGCCACCACTTTACTTACAGTTTTGTAGGCACCATCCCCAGGCCAGGCTTCACCAAAGGGCAGGAGTTTGAGGTAAGAGGTAAGAGACGAGATTTTGAATCCTAGGGATGACTGAATATTAGGGCAGAGTTACACCGAAGTTTCACCTTGGCCTGGCTTTTCAAAGGCTCTGAAGGAGAAGGGGACAGTGGGCCAGAGAGACAGGACTGTTCTACACATTTCCCCTCCTAACATCTGAATTATGTCAGCACTCCTGGAGTTTTGTATTTGAGATTCTTTAAAATTTGTTCAAGTGAAGGGATTGAAGAGAGGCCAAGGGAAAGGGCTAGGCCAAGCCTGACTTAAAGCATGACTGTAGAACCAGGCTTGCTCATGATACCCAGACCTCACAACATCCTTTTTCCATCCCTTGACTTCCTGATCTTCATCTCTCCAGGAGATGCTCTGGAAGACAGTTCTACTAAGGAACTGAAGACTGCCTCACACCTACAGCCACTGCTGCTTCCTGCTTGAGTCTTCCAGATGAAATACAGCTGACTCAAGGATAGCCACTGTCAACTGACCCACCCTGACAAGCCACAACCAATCAGAAAGCTTTTTCCAGAAAACAGAGCCACCAACTCAAAATGGGAGCAGATAGAAAAGATCACAAGGAGACCAAAGCTGGATGAGACTTGTGGCCCATGGATGGAGCGAATTCATGAAGGACCTGGAGCTTAACAGGAAAATGGGATGGATTCTTGAAGGGAAGAGTAGAAACTGCGACTGAGAAGGCAAAGTAGCTTACGACGAGGCGAGAAGTTTGGTCCCTTAGAAGTTTCTAGCTCGAAGCTTGATTTCCAGTAATGGTGCTTCTTGTTATCAATTATTCCTTATTTGAGCAAATGTTTGTCATAACTGGGGAGGAGGAAAGCTTAAACTTGTACACAGTCTCCATTTCATATGCATGCACACATATATACATAATTCATACATACATACATGCACACATACATGTACATACATACATACTGATGAAGTCTACCTTTTAAGTCAGACAGAGTAAAGAATCAACAATAATTTGTAATAAAGCAGAACAATTAAAACAGCAAATGATAATACAGGTTATTTAAACCTTATTAACTATTTCTGGAATGTTTTGATTTGGCATTTAGAAACATATCTGATTGCTAATAACCATAACCTTAGAAAGCAAAACGGTGTGTAATGTGAGCTACTGTGTCCCTCTACTTCTGTATGACAGTCATGAGGAAAGTGAGGGCCATAAGCACGGAACGAGATGACCTGCAGGGATACTGATAGAAAACAAACAAAAGCTGCCAAGTAACCAACAAGGATGCCCTAACCAACAGGTGTGAGCAATGTTTGCATCCTTGGCCCATGGGGAGCACAGGTGACACGCTTTCTCCTGCTTGGGGAGATGTTCCACAGGGGTAGGGTGGCCAGCCAGGGGAACTCGGAAAAAGCACAAGCTTGCTTGCTCTCGTCCTGAAGGCGCAGGCTAGTTGGGCATTCAGATGTGGGGTTCTCCAGACCTCTCTCCAGTCTCCTTCCCCACTTGACCAAGAAGGCCTGCCTAGAGTCCCCGGACATGATCTTCTGGAGAGGATTCCATAACTGGTTCCTGTCAAGATGCAAAAGCAAGTCATAAGGTAGAAGCAAACTGAAGCCGCACGAGGACAACAAACCCGGAAGGAAAAATGGCAGATGGGGCTTCCAGTGCCCATGGCTCTTCAACATGGAAAGGCAGACAAGTAAAGTGAGCCTGTCTTGTGGTGGCAGGACTAGGTTTTTGACAGCCCCTTGCCTGAAACATATTACAGAAAGATGCCTGACACTGATGAGTCCAGTGTCAGTGGCACCCTCTGAAGCATACAGGTTCAGGACTCTATAACACAGGGTGTGCTATAGCACCCCAAGGGCAGTGGAAGGGGGTGTGTCACATCCTAGTAGGCTGCCCTTGTGTTAGCTAGTATGTTTGGACAGGATCAAAGCCTTAAGGGAAAAGAAACCATGGTGACTCTCTTTGGAGTGGGAGATGGATTTTGGAGGAGTAGTGTGAGATAGAGTTTTAAGATACTTTTTGGGGTCTCTGAGAAGACATGCCATTAGGTCTGTGCACACAAGAATGCAGTCTAGCTACAGAGCTCCTCATTGTTGATCCAATGCATTTGTTCTGCTACTCCTACCTCATTCCAGGGCTAAATCCAGCCCATAAGTCTTAGTGCAGAGACATTCTGGTGTTAAAGTATTGGTTCAACAGATTTGAAATCCTAGCTATAAGCTTGAGTTATGACACATGCCGACATGAGATGCTCACAGGAGGTAAAAAGGCTCATTGTGGGCTTGTCCAGGAGATAACAAAGAATGAGAAATCCATGTCTTTTCAAAAAGAGCAAACACCCCAAAGGGAATCTGGGGGAGATGTAAAAACAAAACAAAACAAAGCAAAACCAAACCAAACCAAACATTTTTGGGCCAGCAGAAGGAGAAGATGCTTGCTTTTATCTTTAAACCACTTAGTTAATATTATGCTGAGTATCTTTTTTTCTGGGAAATTATTATCTTGATTAGACGGTTTTTGTTCAGGATTTATATGGAAATGAAGAGTGTGGTCAGATATGTTGTCATCATCAGGATTTTAAGTATGATACTGCTATGTACTGACTGTGTGCTCTGCCATGAGTCAACACTGGAGAGGCTCAGTTTCCTCTCCAGGAAGGTTGATCGGTTCCTCTGTTGTCTTGTAGGATCATCTGGAAGATGAACTGGGGGCTGTTGAAGCAGTTAATACTCAGGGAATCCTGTGAATGGTCCCCCTGCTTGTTGAAGAAAAATGACACAGAATGGTATGGTTAGTTCTGTGGCTTAGATGGACTGTCTCTCAAGGACAATAAGCTTAGGCCATGGACTGAGGTGCTATTGAGAGATGGTAGAACCTATAGCGCAGTGGTTCTTACCTGTGGGTCTTGATCCCTTTGGCAAACCTCTATCTCCAAAGATATTTACATTACAATTTATAGCAGTAGCAAAACACTGCTACTGTAGTTATGAAGTAACAACAAAAATAATTTTGTGGTTCAGGGGAATCACCACATTAAGAAGGGTTGCAGCATTAGGAAGGTTGAGAACCACTGTTTAAATATGTGGGACTCTGTGGGAGGATGTTAGGTCATTGAGAGGTAAGTGATTGAAGGGATTGGTACCCCCTCTTCCTCTCCTAGCCACCATGAGGAACAGTCTATTATCCCACAGAGCACAACAAACAACTCATACTACCACAGGCCCAAAGCTACCAGGTCCTAACAATCATAAACAAAGCCCTCTGGACTCAAGTGTCCAAAATACAACTTCCCTCCTTGTATAGTGATTGTCTCAGGAATTTTATCATAGTAGCAGAAAGCTATAGATAACAGCTACTGAGAAGCGGGTCATTGGTGTGGCTGTACCTGAGATGACACGGAGAAGCCTTCAGAATGGGTTTGTGGAAGGAATTCACAAAGGTGTGGAGAAGCAAGTTAAGAGAAACTTTGGACTGCTGTAAGTGTGGATGAATGGACAGTTTTAGCAAGGACTCAAAGGATGCTGGGAGCCAATTAGACAGAAAGGCTGTGCTGTGAAGTTTCCAACAGAGGTAAGGAATCTACTGGAGACTAAAGGCTGCCTGCTGTGGTACAACTTCAGCTGAGGTTTTGCCAATGCTGCTATGTAGACACTCTTCCTTTCACTGTTGTGCTACATTCATTTGACTTACAAGGCTTTTTACTCAGCTTCTCTTGCCTGAGAGCCAGAGCCATAGGAAACACGGTCTGAAATGGGCAATGGGATAAAAGCATTCGCTACATTTATCCTGCAAAGGGTTTGCTTCCCCACACTCCGATGACCTAGAAAAATCTATTTGCCTCCCTGGCACCTGGAGTGGCTGCTGGTGTGCTTCTGTGTGGTGGTTGTAAGCCAGAGGCTGCTCTGTAAGTTTGGAAAGGTTTAAAAGATGGATGTCACATCAGAATTGGCCTCCCTGGGCACGTGTGAGGAGGCTGTGGATGCTTCTGTCCTACTGCTTCTTCTCAAAGAGTGACTTTCCCTTTCTGTTGCTAAACAGTCTTCAGTGCTCAGATGCCTTAGACTCTTGTAGTAGCAAATAGCATAGCTCAATTCTCCCTTTGGCAACAGATAAGTAAGACTGAGAACGGTTGGCCTAGAGTGTGTTTGGCCCTGTCACTTCAGTTGGGGAATACGTTGCAAAACCTCATAAAAATGCCATTGGCTAGAGCTTCATTTATCTTCTCTGTGGCCACTGGGTACCACTTTCTCCAAAGAGCTAGTGACTCCTGTTGTGTCCTTATGAAGATGAAGAGATGTGCTGGGTCCAGTTGGCCATGGTTCTGGGGATGTCCTGCCCCACTGCAACCATCTCACATTCTAGACTTGTGGGAACAACCCAGGGACCCTTGTGTAGCTCCCTTTCTAGTGCTTTCTTCAGCTGTCTACACTACTCATTCCCTTCTTATGACTCTGCTCCATCATCTCAAGAAAACTCCCTCCACCATATTGTTTTAAGCCCCCATCAATATACACCTCTCAGCTTCTATTCTCCTTTCCTTTAGAGCCCTCATCGCCAGCACAGCATACATTGTTCCAATTTTCTTTAACTCTTCACCTTTAAGACCTCCATCCAGATTGCAAGCTCCCGATGAGAGTTTGTCTGCATTCTTCATTCCTGTACCCTGGTACTTGAATTTGCGTGTCATCCTTGCACAGGGGCCATGCTAATCTTCTCTGTATCACCCTGGTACCTGAAATACTTTCTGTTGCAAAGTGTATAAGGGCTCATTGTTCGCAGAAGAGTGATACCCCGGCCTCAAATAGTATGCAAAAGCAAGGAGCGTTTTATTCTGTACAAGTCCGTCTTGTTCCAGGATGGAGGGTCAACTAAGTGAGCTCACAGGCCTGATTTAAAAGGCATTAGGGGATTCTGGAGTAGGTGACCTTTATCTTGCTCCATCTCTGGGTATTCCATTACCAGGGCGTGGGGGCTGGAAACTGTTGCTGTGGAGGTCTGGAAACTGTTGCTGTGGAGGTCTGGAAACTGTTGCTGTGGAGGTCTGGAAACTATTGCTGTGGAGGTCTGGAAACTGTTGCTGTGGAGGTCTGGAAACTGTTGCCCTTGCTTCAGGCCAGGTGGCAGGACAGGTTCTGATGGCAGAGCAGTTTTTTGATTAGCTGCCTGAAGTCTGGGGTTTTTCCTAGTAACTGACTTGCCTGGGCTTGCCCAGTCCTTAGGCCTAGTCTCCTGAACTGCCAGTTTGAAGCCTGTCATGGAGTCAACCTGTCTGACTGCAGATATGTCCCACATTTTTTTTTTTTTTTGATAAAGAGAACTGTGCATCCTTTGTTTCTAGGACCAAATGAGGAACATAGGCTCATTCTATGTGTTTGCTGACATGTGCTAGGTGGTACTTATACACCAAGGGAGACTAACTAGGAAATCATCTACCTGGTCTCCAGGCAACATTCCCTGGGCTCTAAGGGGCATGGTCCTTTCCTCAGGGCATCACATCCCTCTACCAGATGCTAGTCACAGGCTCACCTAGGTGCCGCAGGGCTGAGAGAGGGCACTCTTCTTTTGTTCTCCTTTGTAATGGGTGCCTGCTGATGTTTTTGAATGGAGTATCCCTGATGTTTTTGAACGTTTGCATCCCCCTCCTGACAATTTCTGAGAGCTATCTTACTATATGTGGTGGTATTTTCCTACTGCAATGAAGAAGAAAGGTGCTAATGAGCAGCAAGAAGGTATTTTGTTGGCAGGACAGAGAGAGGCAAGAACAAACTGCACACTCTATGAGCACCGCTTCTTTTTCTTTCTTCTTGGCCCCTTGAATTCAGGCTGTCTGGTTACTGAATGGCACGTCCCTGGACAGACTTCTGTTACCTAGGAATGATTTTGATTCTAATTCTGTCAACTCAGAGACTTCCCCAGTCTTTTGGGGGAGAATGAGGATTGTATTGTCAGAGCATTCTCAAGGATAAACTATGAAGAGCTAGACTGAGGAACTGGGATGAGTGTTGTGATCATAAAAAGAGAAAGTGGCGTAAGAATATGTTCTATGGGCATGTGTGGGAAGGTGGTGCCTCAGCGAGTCCATGCCGAGGCATCCATTCCCCCTGAGGGACCACACACATGATGGTATAGAATAGAATAGAGTTTATTTAGGGCATGGGGAGGAAAGTTAAGAGAGTAGTAGAGGCAGAGAAAGGCAGAAAGGAGAGATTAGAGAAGTAGAGGCCGGCCATGACCATATGGAGAGAGGAGGGAAGGGAAGAGTCCAAGAGGGCAAGTGAGAACAAGAGAACAAGAGGATAAGAGAGAGAGGAGGGGCAAGTAGCTCCTTTTACAGTGGGCCAGACCTACCTGGCTGTTGCCAAGCAACTGTGGGGTGGAGCTTAGACAGAATCCTAACAATGAGGACCTTCCTCAAGATGCATTTCTTTGTAGATGGCACCAGCCAACCTGGAGTTTCTTTAAAATCAAACATCCTAGAACTGTCTCGTTACACCCAGATATCCTGGAGGTCTGATCCAGCTTCAGCATCCACTGTTCGTGGCAGAAAGAGCCTTAGTTTTCTGGGAGTCTGAAGATAGAGAGGAGCTCAAGTGGGGCTGGGGCCCAGTCTTTGAGCAAGCAGTCATGTGGATGAGCTTGGGAATCTATTGATTGTGACTTGGGTTATTACTCCATCTATCTTCAGTGCTATTTATGGGTGGTTGCCGGGAGGGGCACAGACATTGGGAATCTCACGTCCAAAATGAGACACCATTAAATATCAGTTTAATACCTTGCGATTTAGAAGAAAGAGCCAGTGTTAAGCCAGACATGATCAGGACCAACTCTTTCCCTTCACTGTCTGTCTTCTGTTCTCTTCTCTCTGTCTTTCTGGTCAGGAGGAGGCTGTAAGGCAGGGGCAACTCAGATTCTCCACCAGGAACCATTTTTTTTTTATCCTCTCAAAACCTTAACAAAAGCTACCAACAGTTTCACTGGGAACCCTTTTCTCTGTGCCTTTCCCAAACGATAGAAAACAATATAGACAATCTCCCCAGGGAGAATAATTGCTACAGCATACTTGTTGGCAGAGATAAGGAGATAAGGAGAAATCCTGAAATTGGGAGCAAGCGCTTAACCTACATTTTCTTTTAGGCTGGGACATGAATTTTCAATTTGGAGACTCCGGTCACCGTGACTTTTAGCATCTCTTGTTCCCTGTTTGCTTGATCCAGGAGCTGTCCACCCATCTTCTACCTCTACCTTCTCTGCCCTGGAGATGTTCTCTGTCTGAAAGGGAAACTCATCCATGGTTTTCATTTACACCATTGTCTTCTGGGTGCTTGTTTTCTAATTTCTTTTGGAATCATGATCAGGAGAGACTCACATAAGGCAATGCAGACACTTGCGTCCATCTCCACACTGGCAGGATGATGGGGAGGTTGACTTTCTTTGTTGTAGAGTCCCATGCTCTGACTTTGAGGAGAGAGGGTTGGCAACATTTGGCAGCAGTGTGAAGATGAGATTTACTTTCATTTTTCTGTGTGTTGTCTGTATGCGTGTTCTCTCTCTCTCTCTCTCTCTCTCTCTCTCTCTCTCTCTCTCTCTGTGTGTGTGTATGTGTGTGTCTGTCTGTCTTTGAGATTATAATATAGTTTTTCAAAGGCTACGATATTTCTCTCAAAGAAGCTAGCTCAATTTCAGGACCCTGTCAGAAAGTAGAATTGGTTTTCTTAGAATTTGTTTCTTCTGAGCCTGCCCAGATGCAGTGTGGTCTTATTTAACAGCTCGGATGATGGGCTTGGCACCAGCTGCCTTCAGCATAGATGACTCGGGTAGAAGAGAGGAAGCAGGGTTCTGCAAAAATACAGCGCATTCCATTGGGCACTCTCAGATACACTTTCTTTTCATGGAATAGTCTCACATGAATGTTCTTTTCTTCGCTCTTGGGTGCTGTGCAAAGAGCTCAGAGACTCATATAAGGCCATGTGCTGGTGCTTCCTCCATATATTTAGGGCAATTACGCACACACTTTTAGAAAACACCTTGGGAGTGGGCTTGCTTTGAATCCATGTGACTCAGATAATTAGTTTATAGACAGAAAATATATAGTGTTTTAATTTTTTCAGCTCGACTAAGGATTGCTTTGGGAATTGTGTGCAGCATGTTATAAAAACAGCTCCCTTTAATTATATTTACTTAATGAATCACACAGACAGTAGGTTAAGTGGCATTTTGAGACAGCTTACAGAGCTGCCCGAAAACCTTATATTTGTTCTGTGTCTTATAGTTTATATTGGAATTTCATCTCTTATCTTATGTTTGCAGGGAGCCCATCAATGCTTTATACACTTTAGAAGCCATTCTGGGTCTCAGTTTTAGAATGTTGGGCTATCACTCCATCCACTGAGCTAAATGCCTAGCCCGGGTCTCTCAATTCTGGAATTGTGTCTTGTTCTCTTTACAACTGCATTGAAAAAAATCATATAGTAAAGTCGCAACAGCCATACCAGGATCCTTGTTCCAATGTGTGACTTTTGTGTGACTTTGACAGAGTCATTTTATCTCTCTTTCACTCTCAACTGCAATAAATGGAGTCTGCATGGGTTGTTGCCGTGGTAAGAGGCAATGAACTTGTTTCTGCTTTGTAATGTATAATGTATAATGGAGCTGAGGCTTCTATGGAATATGATACTCACACCTGCAGAGATTAAGAAGGGGACCTGAGGAAGTGAGCATCATTCTTAGCAGTAAGTTTATTTGACAACTACTTTTAGTAGAATTCAAACTGAACATCCCCAGTCCTCTCCCTTCTCCTTATCCGGCCTTTCTTCCCTTCCCATACTCTCTAGTATATATTTTTCTAGTTGTATAGATTTTTTTCTTCCCACTCGAAAAAGAGCTTCTCAGAGGGATAGATTCTATCTGTTTAGAAGGCAGTCCTATAGAAGGGTGGTACTTCCACTCCATAGATCACACTAGGAGTCTTTAGGTATGCAAATGTAGGATCCCCAGGAGAAGGAGAGCTCCTGGGGTGTGGAAGAAAGAGATTAACTTGCCAAGGGAACCTGGGATTTTCTGGGAGGCAAAAAAATGAAAGCTTAATTCATCTTCCCAAGGTTTGAAGTTGGGCTGGACATTAGAATCTTCCAGGGGACCCTGGACTTGGGCTCAGAGCCTAAGAAATATGTTGAGGGTCATGGTGTTGTGGGGAGGGGAAAGCTCAAGCTTTTGACTTGATAATGGATGTCTCTTGACATCCTTATGCTTTGAGGATGCGACTGTTCTAGTGGCCTGGTAGGCCAGTATCCTGAGCACTGAACTGCCATGAACTTCCGTCCTGCTTCAGGCAGTAGGTGGGGAAGGTACAGGTCAGAAGGAAAAGCTGACCGAACCCTATGCTTTCTTTCTCTGGAGAGGGTCAAGGGCATAGGGGGTTGGGGAAAATGGTGGTGAGTGGGTAGAGCAGCCTCACAAAGGGATTCTTTGCTGTGTTTCTAATGAGAACAAAAAAAGTCTTGGTAATTAATATATAACATACTTTATGTGACAATATTTGTAGCCCAAGATATTTAGGCGTGTTATGCCACTTCCTTGTGTTGACTATTTTTTTTTTAGTTCTTAAAGTGTTTTCTTTCAATATATGGTAGTTTAGTTTCTTGAAATCAGGAACATACTTGCTCTTCTCCCAAGTCATCACAGAACTCAATGCAAAACTTTTCAGCTCCTTTAAAATGGGAAACAGATACTACTTATATTTTCAGTTTGCCTCAACTGTTGCTACATTTCCCTAACCCTTGATCTTACAGTAGAGCTTTGTGTACACACATAATACATGCTACAGTGGGCTTGGTAATTGGATCACTGGTGATTGCTTAATATGAATGAACTAGAAAAATGTACAAATGTTCTTTAAATGTGTGTGTGTGTATGTGTGTGTGGTGTTAAGAATTGACCCCAGGTCTTATGCATATCCAGCAAGTGTCCTTTCGTGGAAGGCATACTTCAGGTCATGCTTTCTGGCGAGGATGACACAGGACTCCCTTTTGTAAATTGTTGGTGGAACTGCTTTCTACAGATTCAAGCCTATGATACTCTGCTGGCTTGGGAGGATAGGGCTATTAGCTTAAGAATACAAATGCTTAAAACTATGCCCTCGTCCATTTGAGCTCATGATTTGTGTCTGACAGAGGTGTGTGATTAGTGGAAATTATTATCTTTTTCTCTGTATCTGTGTCTCCTTGCTATTTTGATGCATGTGGGGGGTGGGGGTGGGAGGGAAGGAGAAAGAGAGAGAAGAGAGAGGAGAGAGAGAGGGAGATAGAGAGAGAAAGAGAGAGAGAGAGAGAGAGAGAGAGAGAGAGAGAGAGCGAGCGTGGATTGAATATGAATTAGTATCTTAGGCTTCTTAAACTACTGTCCCTAGAGAAGGGTCATGCCTCTTGTGGAAAATAGCCATAATAGATTTGACTGTAAGAGAGAGCAGCTATTAGCTGGATGACACCAGCCACATACCAGCTGGCAATGCAGGACTAAAGTTCAGGTGGTGGAAGAGGTAGGAGAAAGATCTGATAGAGCTGAGGACTTCAGTTTCTTCCCAACTACACTTAATCCTCAGAATTCAAGAGTCTGGAACAGCCTCACTCCCAACTCCTAGAGGATATCTGACCTTTTAAAAATTCAACCTTCTGAGAGAGAAGGTAACAGTGCAGAAACTTAACTGCCTTCAAGAACTCAATTGCTTCAAAATAACTGGTTTTGGGTTAGCTCCTTGGGTGGCAAAGGCCAAGGGTTCTCTGAGAAGGCGGGGTGGGTGGGTAGCAAGGAAAAGCCTCTGCATTTCTGGATTATTTTTCCAACTTTTCCCTGAAGCAGAGACTAGGAGACTGATGTGGGCTGATACTATGGTCTCCTCTTCCAATTTATATACTTAAATTCTAATCCCTAAGGTGATGATGGCGGAAGTGGGGCATTGACCGGTGACTGGGTCATGAGAATGGGGTACTTGTGATCTGGATTAGTGCCCTTGTGAAGAGGCCTGAAGGAGCCTATTTATTCTTCTATTATATGTGAACACAGGAGAAGGCAGTCCATGGACAAGCAAGTGGATCGTTAACAGTTTCTAAGTGTGCAGAGAACTTGATATTGGACTTTTCAACCTCTAGGTTTTTGGGAAATAAATGTTGTTTGTGTATAAGCCTCCTAGTTAGGGGCATTTTGTTATGGTGGTTCAGCAGATGAAGACCAATAGTATACCATCAGGGAGAAGGGGGAATCTTTTTCTTTTCCTTGCTCAGAATAGTCTGTTTCTTTCTCACTGCAAAATTGCCCACTGAATGGAACCTGGCTGTGGTATGTGGCCTTTATGGGCAGAGTTTTCTTAAATATGTATGACCTGACCCTTGTACCTGTCCTCTTGTATGTGTCTATAGCTTTTCCTTGTTCTTTGTGAAAAATCAATAATCAATAAAAGGTTTTATTTATGAGTATGTATATCAACCTCCCAATTTCCTCTCTCCCCACCCCTGTGCATGTGTGTGTATGCATAGGTGTCTACATAGCCTTTAGAGCTAGCACTACAGGTAGCTGTGGACTACATGATATGGGTGGTGGGAAATGAACTCTGGTCTCCTTGAACAGTAGTAGCAAGTGCTTTTAACCCCTGAGCCATACATATCTCCAGTCCCAGAATCCCAGACCTCCTCGGTACTAAATCTTTTAAGGACCAAATTAAAGAGAAAATATACTTGATTGTCATTGTTGAATACATACTGTATTTAACTTTTTTTTTTAATCCCAGAGAAGTGAAATGCAACATCCATTGAGTTTATGTAACATCCAAAGACTGACGACTCAGAATTTCCTAATTAAAGTCATTTTTAAGGCACTCTGCAGAGCCAGCTTTCATCTCTTCCTTTGTGGCGTTATTCTTCAAACTGTAGCAGAATACCTGGCTTCTCCATCTTCAGTGACATACATACATGCTCATGCTCTTAGCCTCCACTTCTGTCCTTCACAACACCGAAAACAACACAATTCCAAAGGGGGAAAATACATTTAGGGGGAAACAAGGGAAGAGCAGAGGACATTTACACATAAATTAACTGATAGGCCAGTAGCTGAAAAGAGAAGGAGCAGGAAGGAAATGGAACAGGGTGGGGTAGACCAGATGGCTGGTGGCCGGTGGGAAAAAATAGGCTGCATTTCCCAATGAGGTTTAAATTAATTTAGCTGGTTCATTTTTAATTTATTTTTATGTTTAAAGATAGGGCCAATGCAAGGGAGGTATTCCAAAATTATGGGATGTGGATGTAGGTAAGTGTGCTTGCTTGTGCTCGTGTATTATGAGCTGACTTTAAAGATGGGTATAGGGGAGGCTCTAAAATGCCCTCCTAAGGGAAAAAAAAACTAATCTCTCTTACTGGCCCACTTCTGCACCTGAAATTCCCAGCATTCAAGCTACTCCTTCAGATTAAGGCATTGTCTATAGCCCCAATTAAAAGGTAAAGGTCAACCAAGAAGTGTAACACTCAACTCTTTAGCACCCACTGACTGAACTGTTGCCTATCAGAGAGCAGGACCCTGAGAGATGGGACTTGGTGCAGGACAGTCTGATTAATGGGGCAAGAAGGCATGGTGCTATGAATGCAGGAGAAATCTACTTGTTCTGGGAACCTGCTTAGATGCTGGAGGTGGAATAGGAAAATGAACTCTTTCTATTCTGGGCACTCTCTTGTGCATATAACATATACAGTCTCTAACACACCCAACAGTTCTCAGACATTACACCATTCTGCATAAAGCACTACTATGGAATTCACTATGAGTCTTTGAGGAAAGGAGTGAATTGAATACACTGAGTGAAAGACAGCACGAGTTCTTGATTGTTCTCAAGTAAATGTCAAAGCCGTAAAGCTGAAGTTCAGCATCTCCATAGGTCCATCTAGTTTATATGAAGATAGTACAAACATACACACACACATACACACACACACCTTCTATTCATCGTTTGAGAACTTGTCAACATGAGGGGTGAGAAGTCTCAGTCATCTATCATCTGTATGCTAGGGGGTTGCTATCAGGTCATTGGGTAAGGGACTGTTTTGGGGACGTGATAACCCTTCCTGTTACCAGGAAATTACCCTCAGGTATTTCATGTTGCTCTACAGAAACAGCCAACCCTTGGCTTATAAAGACTGGAATCAGCTTTTCCTTGAGATTGCAATGCAGGACCAGGAATAACCATATTAACATTTAACCTTTGGAGGGAGGCATGTGTGATGGGGAGAGTGCAGATGGAAGGTGAGTCTGGGCCGGGAACAAGTTTTTGCTTCTAAGAGAGGCAAGTGCAGACATCAGCCTCTGGTGTGACTCTCAGGACCAGTCACTTCTTTGAGGTCTATTCATGTTGATGGTGCCATTGGAGGGAAGGGAAGGTTTCATGAGGAAAGGGGACTGGAGAAATGGGAAGTCCAGAGGAAGTTTGGGAACTAAAGGAGGGAGGGAGCTTAGAGGTGGTTTAGGATGAAGAAGACAGTAGAAAATTTTTTTTTATCAACTGCATTTACAAGTTAGAATAATCTGGGCAACTAAGAAGACCTCTGCTGCTCAACCCCTCAGAGATTCTGCTCTGGGCACGTCGAGGTGGAAACCAGGCAGGCAGATTTAATCACCCAATGTAGATTCTAATGTGCATCTGGTGTCAAGCATTCTGCACCAGAGCAGAAGGAGAAGCCTAGTCTTAACAGTCAGGCTGGAATCAGGTGGTTAGTCTTGCATGAGTTTGTGAAGGAATAGAAGGAAAAACAGTGTAAAAGCAGGGGTTGGAAGACTGTTTCTGCCTGGACAGTGGAGCCTGTGCTGGTTTGTGTGGCCGAACAGCTTACGACTAGCTGGTAGATTCTGATCTCATTTTGGGTTGAAAATCTGGCTAGGATAGAAGTATTTGGGACTAGGGAGAAGAAATTCCCTCTTTTTTGTGGCTTCAAAGAGGAATCATTTACTGTGCTCTGTAGGGGGACCAACAAGACAAATTTGGAGCTGATGTTTGAAAGATGGAAGAAGGTATATAATAAATACAGGGTCCATAAATAAATAAATAAATAGGGGAGTATACCAATAAATAAAACAATCAACAGAACAGCATACACCACTTTTGCCCTGTTGGGGAAGTTCTGCTCTCATTTTACTGATCCTGGTGATATAAATGCTGCTCTTGGTTATCTTGAAGTCACCAACCCTGTCCATGGTAGAGCAAACAGTTGCCTTCCAAAGACCTTAGAGACACCTCAGGGGATGATTGACATTGGCTATCCACATAGAGAAGAGAGAGGAGAAGGGGAGATATATATTCTCACACCCAAAAATGTGGGTTTGGGTGGCAGGCTTGGGAGCCAGGGCTGGGCTGTGTGTGGGGTCTCTTCAGTCCAGGATGACCAGCCTTGTCCTTGGGAGGCTTCATGTAGAGGGAGGGGATGAGCAGGAGGAGGTCTAGGTGAACTCAATCTTTCCACACACAAAAGGTGCTGCAGGCACAACTTCCACTTCAACAAAGCTCCCCCATGAGCCAACCAGTTGGCCTGGTTGGACACATGTGCTGGGGCCAGGAGGTACTGGTCTCAGGATAGGAGGGTGGTGAAGAGACTGGCAAGATGGCACTCTTGTTCAATAGGAAGTCAGCTGTCCAGGGCATCAGCTTCTGGAGCCACCAGCCATTGCTCATCCCCTCCTCCTCAGTGTCTTGCCATGTGGTTCTGCTTGCTGGGTGGGCTTGCCTTGTCTACTAGGAGACCTGCATGTAGACACGGAAACAGGCAAACAGTGTGCATTAATACAGTGGCCAAGGAAACACTGTTCCTTAAAAGCAGATGTTCATAATTCAGGTGTTGTAAGTAAATTTTCAAAGAGATAATAGGCTAAAATTTGTGCAAAGTTTTGAGTAGCTTCATGTACATTTTTCTATAAAGGAGGTCTGTAACTTTCATCTATTCTTAAAAGATTAAAAAACTAAAACAATATAAAGGGATTCCAAGTCATTTGTGTGTTCAGCCCATTATGAAAGCACAAAAGGATCTACAGAAATGGGTGAGAACTCATACACTGCTCCTTAGTATTCGAGGCACAGAGACTTGTAGAAACCAGGCTTATTGGACACACTGGAGCTCTTCGGTATAGCCAGGATTTCTCTCATTGACTCATGCCAACGTTGCCAAAGCCTCCTTCTTGACTATGTGTCTATATTATTCAACTTAGAGTAGTCAATCAAATTTTCTTTAGAAAGAAAATATATAGCAGCTCTTTTTTGGGGGCACTTGTACATACTGCTTTATGTAACAGCTGAAGTCCTAAAGAAGTGGATGAACCCAATTTTAAAAATAAAACAAAAACCATTTTTGAATGCATGACGGATGTTGTTCTGAGATAAAGCCAAATTATGGGAACCCTTTTTCTTTCCTGAATTTTTGTTTGGTGTGTGTGTGTGTGTGTACACATGTATGTGTATGAGTGCATGTGTCTACATGTGTATGTATACATGTATAGCATATGTATACACATGCATGTATGCACATATAAATGTGGAGGCTGGAGTTCTATATTGGGTGGCTTTTTCAGTAGTTCTACAACTTACTTTTTGAGACAGGATCTCTCTAAGCCTGGAGCTCACAAGTCTAACTAAACTATGTAGCCAGCAAGCTTGTGAGTGATCGTCCTCTCTGCCAGCTTCTTCCATCGCTGGGATACAGATGCGTGTTGTCATCCTGGTCTTTAGATGAGTATTTGGTATCTGATCTCAAGTTCTCATGCTTGTGAAGCAAGCACTTCCCCAGTGAGCCATCTAGCCAGACCCCTGTCTAGATTTTGTGTATGCTGGACCTGCTTACAGTATTGCTGTGGCACATATGTCTTTGTGATTCCACATTAAACAACATAATTTTGCCTTTTATGATTATATATATGGCTTCAGTTTTAGGAAGAAAAACCCAAAATATTTAGGTAGCTGGTTAAATAAACCTGCCCTGATGCTCTGAAATTAGAAGATAAACCCATTACATATATGAACAGGGGCTGGTCTAAATTGTGTTTTAGAAAATGTTCCTCTGTGTACCCCATTCACAAGAATAGCAACCATGCAATTCTGTAGATGCCACTTCCCATTTCTGCAGGAATGTGATTAGTCAGAATGGGTCAGCTGTACTGATTGTGCCACACTCTACCAGGCCTAGATACCTGGCATTGGACAGAAGGACAAACATGGCAAGATAGGGGAGGAGGTTGAGTACAAGGTAAGCACATGTGGGCAGAACTCATAGTGTACGTGATGTTCACAGAGCACACCACGCAGATAGATACTCATGTGCAAAAGTCATATCACCAAGAAGACTGCTCTATCAATCACATCCTTTATTATTTATCCTTGATATTAGTCCTTATACCATTAGTATATTGATTCCATTATATGTATTATATAATGGTGATGCTTTAGGCAGCATAATTTTTGTATAGACATCTTCACTGTGTGGTTAACTTTTGTCTCTTAGTTTTCCTAAGGCAAGGCACAAACAGCTTGTAGCTCTCTGTGTCATGCTCTCCTAAGCTTAAACCCTTTGTGGGGTACAACGGCACTGAGAAGGGGGCTCCTCCTTGTGTCACACAGAAATAATGAAGGTCAATATAATTCAAAACCAGGCCTCAGGGAGTTCAGGTCCCCTGGTCTCCAGGTTAGTCTGTGCCAATAAACCTTATGTTTGGTATGTACAGGGCTGGGTGGAAATTCTGACTTTACTAAAGGCAAAAAACCACAAGACCATTATTTTTCTGCAGAAAGTTTGTAAATTAACCAACTTTAAAGCTGTTTACTTTATTAATAAAAATTGCCCTGTTTCCTTTCTCATGAATTTGTTCAAGGAAGGAATTCTTTGATCTTGTTCATGGCTCTTGGAACTAGGAATTTTTTTTGTCTAAGAAAATCCATGGCATGAGTCAGTCAGACAAAGTCCTCAGTTTTATGGTATGTGTCCTTGTGTGCACGTTCATGTGCGCGTGCAAATATAAAGAGACAGGCGGGGAAGTATCTCTGTCTCTGTTCATCTGGTAGGCATGTGCATAGTCTTTCTTTCTCTAATTAATTAGAAGTATTAGCTTCCCGTAGTTTCTGGTGCGTGAGGGAGCAGAGTGAGAAATAATTTAATTGGCTATCTTGCTTTCCAAGCCCAGTTTAATGAAACAGTTCTCAGCCTGAAATGCATATATTATCTTTTCTGGTTTTTTTAAATTATTTTTTACAAGTATCATTTCATTGGATCACATCTGTGTGGAATATTCTAATTGGTTTCTAGGGTGGGGCAAGGGGAAACACTGCGGATGGAGCGGTAACTACTGTATCTTCCACCCAAGTGCTGGGTATTCTGATGGGGTTGCAGGGTTTCTCTGTGCTTTTCTTTAGAAGAGCATGCTTAAGAAGTTTTGCCCTGTCATTTATCTACCCTTAGGGACTAGAGAGGGGTCAGACCAGCTCCTGTAAAAAGGTAACCAGGCTGATGCACTGGATACAGAGAGATGACCCAATGTATGGCCCAATGGGAGTGATTGCCTCCTACAGCTTCCTATGAGCACTGTCCCTGAAGGCAAGGGACTCTGTTTGGTCAAGTCGGTAGGACACTCTATAGAAAGGCTTGCTGGAAGAATGAGCTATTTGGAGATATCCCATGATACCTCCTCTACTTTGCTTTTCTTGTGTGAAAAGCAGAGAATGAGAGGAAGATGTGAAGTGGGGTAGAGTAAGGAGGCAAACCAGGCACTAAGGCAAACGCCGCATAGGCTTGCTTTTATAGAAACTTGCAAGTGCACACACCCAAGAGCAAGCACCTTCTTAAACTTTAGATGTTCTAGTGCCTTGCTTGGCTTACCTTTGCCCTAGGCCTATTGAGTGACAAAGCAACCTGTCCTTTTAATCTCCTTCTTGTTCCAATAATGCTGGCATTTATCCAGCCTCCAATTCAATGCTATCATTTAAATATCTCACAGACCTGTCCATATTCCTCAAAATGTCATGTGACACTGGGCCTTGTTATGTGTTTTGGCTCTTCCCCAGCTCTGTGTATGTATGTGTGTGTGTGTGTGTGTGTGTGTGTTTGTGTCTTTTCTCTAGGTATTTCTGAACAAGCATTCAGCAGTTTTAAGGACCAACCCACATTTTTTAGGTAAGCTAAAGACAAATGTGGGCCTAGAGGCAAAAGAGGCCCCATGCTTGGCCAAGTGGCCTTCTGCCCATAGGCCTGGCTCCATATGTCTTGGAAAGAAGAGCTGGGTAGGTTCTCTCAGGCAGTACCCTTTGGCCCAGTTGGTAGAAAGGAACAATTTGAGGCATGGGAAAGGCACTGTGGCAGGTTTAAAGAAAACTATGTAATTGGCCCAAGAGAGACCACAGATAATGGGTTCACTACAGGCAATGCAGAGAGAGGCCATACCAATCACAACTCCATCATTGTGAGATAGCCTGGGATGTGTGTGTATGTGAAGTTTAGGGAGAAGCACTTCCTCATTTTATCTGCTTCAAGATGACAAATCTGTAAAATGGCTGTCAAATTTTAAGTTCCTAGCCAAAACTGTAGGGATGGACAGGTTAGTAGAGACCCATGCAAAGGTTTGAATATATGTGTGTGAATATATATGTGTGTGTGTGTTATATATATATATATAAAACATATATATAATACATATCATATATATTATATATATACATATATATATATGTATATTATACACACACATACATTCCCCTCTGTGTCTCTGTTACATTAGCACAGAATGATGAAGAGGCCACTGTTTATGGGATGATGGATTTTGTGTCCATTTCAACCCAGCAAAGTGTGCTGGGATTTTCCATCTGGCCCTGACACACAGCCACCTGTCCCCTCCTAAAGACCTCGTGAAATTTTAGCTACCTGTAAGACCATGTGGTGCTCTCCTTTTCTTCCTTTTCTGCCTCTGCCTGGGTATATAGGCTTCACTGAGCCAGCAGGCTAATGCTGGGGAAGACGAAGGATTCCCAACCTTCCCAGATACCAGATACTTCACAGAGACTGAATGAGGTTTCCAAGTTGATGATGCCCGAGGGTTCACTAACTAGTAGAGTGTCTACGAATCTGACAATGTCTCATGTCAGGCAATGCTTAGTTGAGATCCTCCTGTACATTTCAGAGATCATTCCAATGTCTACTGAGGCTAGTGACAGGCTGTTATAGGAGAGCGTGTGGCTGACCTGGGGGTTGATGATACCGCATCTCCCCACAGGAGTTCCTATAAAAGTGCTTGGGAATGGTCAGATAACCTTGGGTGTCGCTGAACGGGCAACTCTCTCGGAAGCCTTCTATAGGCAGATGTCCTACCAGGGAAATGGGGACCAGATGTACTCAAGATCTCAAAAGAAATTAATGGCAATAAGACTCTGTGGTAAAAATATCTGTGTGCCTGCTCACTGAGCTAGTTCACTCAGCTCCTGATCTAAGGATCATTTAGGCTTAATTATAGAGTTCAGGCATTCATTGGGTTTTTGATTAATTTTCTTTTCAGCCTGGAAAGTGTGTGTGTGTGTGTGTGATAGGTCTTTGTCCATGTATATGTGTGTGTGTGTGTGTTTATGTCTTTATTTTTTTTCAACTCAGTTGGGAGCTGACTCTATCCATGTTTAATTGTGCCCTCTGCTCTTAACAAGAACATTCAATGTGCCAAGAAGGCCTTGGAAAGCCATTGTTTCCACGGCCTCCGCCCCATGGGCTGCTCCTGTGTGCGCATTGAGGGACTGCGGGTGGCAGGGCAGTGCTCAGCTGGGACCTCAGCTGTAGGATGCATTCTTCCTGCCTGTCTTTGTACTTGTGGTGTTTAAGGGATTCAGAGACCAGGGGAACAGCTTTCTTACTCCATTAATTACAAATGACAGCCACCTCCCCCACACCACAGTCCCTGACAGGCATTTTTCTGGGCCAACCTCCCTGGGGATTACAAGGTTCTTTGAGGAAGAAAACAGCTTTCATTCTCTCATTTTTAATGACTCCACTTGGTAGGCAGGGGAGGACTACATGATTGTGCAGGTGACAGTGACTTGCTTTCCTCCTTTCTTCTCTTTTGTGCTAAGGGGTAAACTAAGGGACAGCATGATTCAGAGGAAGAAGATGAGGGTTTAAGCCAAAGGGCCCAGTTTGAACCCTGGCTCTTGGCATTTTTCTGTCTGTGTGCCTGTGGATATTCCATTTAACCTCTTTGGTCTTGATTTGCTATTTGCAAAATGGAGACAAGAACACCACAACCACCATTGTTCGGCACTGGATGAGAAAATACATGTGGAAGCCTTTTGTAAAATCTTTGATAAACCACTGCTGTTTCATGTTACTACGCAGAACTGTTTCTTAGACCATGACTTTGGCCTTTGAGGTATTCGTTGGGGGAGTGAGGAAGGAGGATCCAAAATGGTTCACTGGATGGAAGGCAGAAAGGGGACTAGCCTCCGGCCTGTGGTGTGTTGTGGGCCATAGCAATGGGTTGAAGATGTGGTATGTGTGCAGCAGAGAACAAAGACCAAGGGTTCAGTACCAAAACAGCTGTCACAGACAGAAAGCAGTCTGAAATAGGCATTATTTTTGACATTATAACAAAAGGGTTCTGGACCAAATTGTTTTTAATTTCTAGGCTAATTGATTTGTGGGTGAATGACTCCAGGACAATGACAACGTTTCTGGCTGGAAACAAGGGAGGACCCCAGGTCCCAGGTAATGTGCCTACATTGTAAGCTGAGATCTGGGAGACTCAGGCCTTTTCTTGGCCTGTGATGATTAGGTATGTGATCTTGAATAGATGACCTAATTTAAATGGGCTTCAATTTCCTTGGAGATCACACACTGGAAGATCTCAAAGGTGACCTCATTTAAGAACTTAAGATCTGGTGGAAGGCTCTTTCAAATATAGGAATTTAAAACTCTGTACCACTAAGAAACGATGCACATAAATGGAATCCAAATATAGTTTGGAGACCACCCAACTAATACCAAAGGCTCAGAATGAGCCCCTTTGAAACTGATGTTGTCTGATGTCAGACCATGCATTCTCAAGGGAATGCAGGCTGGTGGGAAGATGCAGGTGGCCCCAGCAGAGATTTCAAGGTTAATTCTCTCTTGTAAGAGACCCTTTTGGCTTGGCAATGTCCTGACTAAGCTAAAAGGCAATGCTTCACAGATTTTGAGAAAAGGGGTCATCTCCTTGTAAAACAATGATAATTTTGACATAACTGGCTATTGGGCAATTGAGTGTTCTGCCAGATTGATTTCAGAGGTGAGAGACCCAATTATAGAGTTTGTAGAAGTGACTCACAACAATGGTAAAGCATATTTGCACAGTGCTTTTAGCTTTCAAAAGTCCCTTCTCATATATTTTTTCCTTCAATTTTTATTACATCATTCCCCATGAAACTGCCTTGGGCAATTTATTTTAAAAATCTGAACTGATTCTTTTTAAGGAGGAATAAGTCTAAGTAAGCACACTGAACCTTGCTTTTAACTGTAGACGAGGCTTTGAAAAGCTATATTATATGTAAATATAATTGTGTGAGTCATATCTTAATGTGCTAGGAACATTTAAAGACTGAAACCTTGCATAGAATTTTTAATATAAACTTATTCATCTGTTGTTACAATTTTAGATGTAAAAAAAAATTAGATTTTCTTGAAGTGGTGGCTACATGGCTTAGATTCCAAGATCAGCATCCATTGACCCAAATCTCATAAAAGTGGCATCTGACTCAGTGTGAGGGAGTTTGCTATTTCTGATATTAGCATGGAAAATAAGCATATTTACTCGTCAGTCTGTAGGTTTCTGAGGTCAGCTCTGCCATTAAAAAGTAGGGAAGCATGGGAAACCCAAAAGTTAACAGCTGAATTATTTCTAAATAGAGTCTTTGCAACTCACCGATGTTACCAATGAGCCATTAATGTGTTGCTATAAATAACTTGCCATTGGTAACTAATCTAGGTGAGAAAAACTGATGGTTGGAGCGTGAAGTTAGTGCTATATTATTCTGAGTAGCATCCTCTGGGACCAGAGCTTGAAGGAAATTAGACTACAGTGCATGGGAAACAAGAGTAATAAGAAAGCCTACTGCTTTGCATTCTCTGTCCCCAAACTCTGGATTTGGAGTTAATGATGGGATTTGTACAATGGCTCTGTACTTGGAATCTCTCTCTCACCACCGAAATTTGGCTTAAAGAATCTACTCACTCAGTGTATAACACTGTGAGAATTCTGTTGTCAGTTTACACAAGGAGTTTCTGAACAAGGAAGGATGCACTTCACAATCTGTACCATTGAGAATAACAGGGGAAGTTCTTTGGGAGTGGGGGTGGAGCATGGAGACTTAGGTAGAAAGGGTTGGAAATCTTACCACTGCAAACACTGGAAACACTTTAAAAAGTTTTACACTGCTGGACTACAGGAAAAATCGCTTCTCATCTTTATTGGCTGAATCTCAGCAACACAAGATTGCTTAAGGCTTTCACTAGAGAAGTCTGAACATTTCTCTACAGCTGGGCAAGCAGCTGAAGTTGAACTTTTGTAAGTATAGCTGAAGTTAACCTATGTGGGCACACAGTGTGTGTTTAAAGCCATGAATGAATATTCAGGCACGATCGGTGAGACTAATTGTTATTCTTCCTAAATACTGGTGTGTGAGCACCCGTGTGTGTGTGTGTGTGTGTGTGTGTGTGTGTGCAGATGTGTGCCCTTCCTGTACCTGAACAATTCAGAAACTAAATATCGAAAATGTTGTCCTCATTTGTTGAGACGTTCCCAAAACCCTACACGAACATGAGGCTTTTACATCTTTGTAAATCAAGGGCTGGTGATAGGAATCAGTGGCTGTAAACAAAGTCACAGATTGAGGGACTAGAAACTCAAGAGGGCCATAATCACTACGGAGAACTGGAACTATATATCCAATACCATAACTAACAACACTTAGAAGGAGCAATCTCTTTGGAAAGAGATGAGTGGATGGATGGAAGCAGCCAGTCTCCACGGGGGAAGGGGGGGGAGGGGGGAGGGGCGGCGCTGACGTCAGCACCTCGGACAGTTCCAAAACCACTCTTCCTCAAAACAAAGGGCACGTGGAAGTTTTTCTAGTTTCCTAAGTGTCCCTCTCATTCCCAGGAGGGGGGAGGGGGGTGACAATCTGACCACCAGCTAATACTTGATACTAACTTGTAGTAACAGCTCTTTCTCCTCTCTCCCCAGCACCAAGGAGTTTTCACCCAATTCCCCAGCACCCTCCCCACGGAGACTGTCTTACGAACACCTGGTGTGGATGTTTTCACTCTCGCTTCTAATTGGTTGGGAAGCAGCATCTGCCACAGGCACTGTTTAGTTTCATTTCCATACCCTGCATCTCACAGGAAAGAAATGGTCAATAGTTCAAATAAAAGAATCGTCCTGGTCAGCTCCAAAATATGGCTACTTGCACGGTAATCAGAGCAAGTCTATCAAATCAGTGGTTTCTTTATTCCTAAGAGGAAGGGGCTTTTCCTAAGGGTTATGGTTCTACCGCCCAAGGAGCAGCTGTACTCGGCACAAGTAGCTGCAAAGGCTGGCACACCAAGAGGTCTGCTTTGGCTCAGAAACTCAGTTTGGCTCCTGCCACCCCTGGTCACCCCACTGCGGGTCTCAGTGGCATGTGTTCCGCACACAGTTGGGCAGTCTGCTTTTACTTAGGAGGTATCACAACCAGAGGTGGCCCCCGCTTGGGCCTCCACATGAGGACCTGGGCATCGTTGGCATTGGGCTTCACTAGTGCGTTAGGGGGGATGGGCTCCATCCGGCTCAGGATCCGGGGCTGCTCCTGCTGAGTCCTGCCCACTAGCCGGGCCCGCTGCCCCAACAGCTGAAGAGGGTCCACTTCAATGTCCACTCTCATCCTCCACTTGATGGTCTGCAGAATGATCTTCTCCTTGGTGGTGGTGTTCATGGCCACCAGCCAGGTGGTAAAACTTTGGTCCCTCTTGATTCTTGTGAGCAGTGGCACATTGCTGTCACTCACTGGCACTGCCCATGTCACACTGGGGTAGAAGTTATCATTCATGCTGACGGAGAACCTGGAGATCTTGTTGGTGGGGCCAACCAGGGTCACGGTTTCTGTCGTGTTCCCGTACCATGGGTAGCTCACCCCATCTGAGTCACTGATGGCTTTTACTCTCCCTTCCCTCAAGTCAGGCAGTTCCCAGCTTGACCTGGAAAAGCAGAAGGCATACACAAGAAAAGAAGAGACGGTATGAATTTTTTATAAGCTGGAGACATGCCCACCACTTACTAAGACAGTCAAATTGGGCAAAATGGGAAGTTTGGAGGGAGGAGGGGGGGGTTGGGTCAAAAAGTTCTATGCTGGGTTGTATCAGGATTAAATGAGAGAAAAAAAATCAAAGTGACATTAAAAAAAAAAAAAAGCAACACCAAATAAGCTTGTCCAATGTAAAATAAGCCCAAGGAGACAGTGGTGAGACCATGTATAGTTGCCAGCTCACTGGGACGATGACAATGGACAGTGTAGAGGTGACCCCTGACTGGATGTGCTTTCTTAGGTGATCTGAAATGTAATGTACTTGAGAGGAGGTAACAGGAGGGGTAGAAGAGGTGAAGCTCAACATTATATGAATTACTTGGAAAAGCCACCGTAGTAGAATTTCTACTCATCCTGGAATCTTTAAATTCTACCATTAAACCAACCTGGCACTCAGGAATCACACACAAAGGACAGTAGCGACATTGTCATTTCTGAGAGCTACAGTGCGTTGTGGAAACTGTAGGCTGGCACGCATGCTCACTCGCACGTTGCTCTCTGTTTGGCCTCCTGTCTTGGGCTGTAAGCTGCACCGCTTTGTTTGTGAGCTTGTCATTCTGAGTACATGTCTATACTTCCTGTCCATCTCATCCTTGCAGAGAATGACGGGAGAACACTCCACGTACCTCCTCCCAGGAGAGGCTGCATGTAATTATGATAATCACAATGGTCACAACCATGGTTATAGAGCATTTACCCCACCCCAGGCACTGTGTTAAGTACTCTGTTATCACGGGTTATGTCCAAATGATTCCACGCTACAACTGGATTTTATTTCTATTACTCTCTGTTTTTCACATGAGAAGACAGAGGTTTGAAAATGTTAATGGGATTAGTGTCCTACAGATTTTAAGAGGTTGGATTGTTTTACTCTAAAGTCTGTGATTGTATCATACAAGTCTGATTTTTTGACCACTGTATCATACTGTTTCTAAGTACCATTACATGGCAATGGGCCAGAGTAAAGGGAGCTTATACTATACCATGATCTAACATTCCTTAGCATGTCTTTTGGGGAATTTGACTGGGTCCTAATATAGACATTCTAGATATTTCTACACGTGGAACCAGGAATGGTAGCAATGCTTGGTAATAATGCCTAAGAATTAAATAAGTAGAGAATGGTGAATTTTCCATTTATTAGCTAGGAGGTGGTGGCCTTGTTTGATATGATGTTCTTCCCCTTCACAGATGTCAGGAGATCTTGTAGGCTTTATCCAAATGGTAGAAAAAGAAGTTGCATGTTCAAGCTGATACTGATAATGTCTCAGCATCCCCTACCATCACCAGGGAAGATGGAAACACTAACTGCAGTTTCTGGCTACCCCAGGGTTTTTTCTATGCCAGTCATCCCATCATAAGCGAAGGAAGGGCTGGACCGCCTGGGGAGGAGGTGAGCCCACAGCTGCAAGAGGCTTTTCTCTTGTCTTCATGTCCTCTCTAACTGTTGAGAATAATTGTAGTTTATTATGGTTGGCAGAATCTAAGTAACAGAGACGGACCTGACGCAAAGTCAAAGAGTGCTCATCCAACTACCCATGATGCTGTGCTGTGCAAAGTCAAAGATGAAAAGTCAAAGAATGCTCATCTAATTACCCATACTGCTGTGCTGTGCTGGGCGAAGTGCCCAGATCACTCTGTGGTGCCTGCCTGCCTGCCTGCCCCCCTCTCTTTCTTTCTCTTTTGAGACAGTGTCTTTCTATGTAGCCCCAGCTGTCACAGCACTTGCTGTGTAGACAAGGTTGGCTTTGAACTCAGAGAACTGTGTTGTTCTGACTACCAAGTGCTGGGATTAAAAGTGTTCACCACTATGACTGGTGCCATATTACCCCCACTTATACACACACACACACACACACACACACACACACACACACACACACACTGAAATTATAATATAATTACATTTCTCCTTCCCTCCTTCCCAACCCTACCACATATCCTTCCCTTCTCTCTTTCAAATTTCATGGCCTCTTTTTAGAATCAACTGTTGCTATACACACACACATACACACCACTTATTACTATATCAAAAGGAGTATGTGCTGTTTGGGTATTGTTACACACACATACACACACACACACACACACACACACAGACACACACACACACACACACACACACCACTTCTTACCATACCAAAAGGAGTGTGCTGTTTGGGTGTAATATAATTGTGCATGAGTTAGTGTGGTAGAGAACCAAGTGGCTAATTTGCTTGCTGGGTTCGTGAAATGACCACATTGGAGCTGTTGTGCCTGAGCTAAGGGGCTGTGACAATTCCTCCATCCCCAGACATTATTTCCAAACCTCAGTTTTTCCTTTGGTTAGTGGCCACGCAGTCTGACACATTCCGAAGCGCCACGCCAGGCTTGCTCCGACACCCTTCTCATGGCCAGCTGTGTCATATCTAATCTGGAAAGTCTCGTCTCAAGTGGATGCAGACCTTACTCCACTACAATGCTAACCTTTGCAGGACTGGCTCTATTTTTTTTTAAGGTTTATTTATTTACAATATGTAAGTACACTGTAGTTATCTTTAGATACACCAGAAGAGGGCATCCGATCCCATTACAGATGGTTGTGAGCCACCAAGTGGTTCTTGGATTTGAACTCTTGACCTCTGGAAGAACAGTCAGTGCTCTTAACTGCTGAGCCATCTCTCCAGCCCCAGGACTGGCTATCTTGATGGTCAGTTCAATTGCCATGTCTATAGCTACATTATCATTTACATTTTGCCTTCATCTTCCTCCCCAGAGCTGAGGGTAGAGACACGGGCCCATAGTCTGAATGTCAGTCTGGCTGGAAAATAATGGAATTTAGTTTGGTTCCAGGTTTCCTCACATATGGAGGTATGATGAGGAGCACAAGAGAGTTGGGCCAGGAAGAAGAGACCTGTCTCATAGGATTCTCTGGAGTGCTGAAATTATCCGAGGCCTCTTAGCGATCAGAGCGAGGACATAACTGACTGAGCGCGGCCTTGGCAGGCTCATTGTGACTTCTGTTTTAGGATTGCTTGATTTCAAAGTGAGATCTCTCCAAAAGTCCCCCATGGAACTAATATCTACCTCTATCCGCAGCATGGAGGGGTGGCTTAATTTAGGAAATAACCCAACTCAATATGATTTAAATCTAGTGAATGGGAATAGTTGCTTTCTATTATTAAAATATCATATCTTCATTTCTTCTATGAAAATTAGGTATTTATTTCAAGGCAGTGGCTTGAAAGAGCTTCACCTAGAAAATGCATAACTACTTTACATAGAAGATAAGAGGGCTTGGTGATGGCTTTCAGAGAGTTCCTTTCAAACTTCCAGGAATGGTGACCTCAAGATTCCCTCAGTGGCCATTAAAAGGGCATCTTGAACAGGATGCTGGAGGCACTTCGGACTCCACACATCCACACGGAACTCCTTATCTTCCCCGTAGAGTGGGACCTTCCCCTCTGCTGCCTCCAAGCTTTCCTGTCAGGAGTGAGCGTCGTAGTTGGCCCCTTCCATCCCTCACAGACCACCATAGCTTGCATATCATTGCGTAGTGTCTTGTGACTTTTGTCCCACAAGTCACCTGTGAATTTACTTCCCTTTCCTCTATGCGCCTCATGCTGCGTTCACTTAATCTAAGTCCTTAGCATCTCCTACACGGTTCACCATCATGATCTGCTAACTGGCCTCTGCACCCAATGCCGATTCTCTCCAGTTCATCTCGGAGACTGCACAAGTTCTCGAACCTGTTTGCTCTATAAAGACTCCTCTAAGACTCCTTTACACGGAAATCACTGGGTCACTCATAGGATAAAACTTAAGCTCCTTATCAGCAGGACCCTGGCTCACTGTGACCTGTCCTCTCTGACCAGAGGTACCATGCTGAGTCTTCCCTTTACCCCTCAGCTCCTGCTTTATCCTTCGCCCACGGCACTCTTCCTCTTTACACAAGTCCACTGTGTCTGGCCATTAATTCATTGAGAATCATTATGAGTCACTTCTCCACAAGGAAGATCTGTATTTCCATGAGCCTATGGATGTGTTCAGATTGGCAGACTATAATTTAACTTATAGTTTTGTGTCTCTATCTCAATTAGATGTCGATTTCCTTGGAATTGTTACTTGGTTTTGAGTCAGTATCTAGTACATAGTTGGCATATGACTACAACTTAACTTTTCTTGAATGGACCCACTCATGATTATATGAGTACCACAAACTGGATACACACACACACACACACACACACACCAATATGAAGTTAGGAGGAAGGAATGGGTATGGGAAAAATTAGGTCCAAGAGGGAGTAGAAACAAAGAATTAATAAAATATATTTTAAGACATTAATATTTCTTCAAGGATTAAACATTATATTTGAATCACTTTCATGACTTTATTCATGGGGCTTGGTATAACTTGTACACAACAAAAATCTTACAAAGCCTTACGCTTTGTGTATTTGCTTGCTTTAAGAACCCTAACATCTATTATTCATCTAGAATCTATTATTAGGATAGCTGCACACCTTGCACTGAATGTTATTTGTCTTAAGGGGGAGGCGAGCCACATTTAAAATGAGCAAATTAGTAAGCATGAATGTATTTCAGGGACTATTTTTGCCAGCACATAGCAAACATATGAAAATGAGTAACACAGACTCCAAGTGCTGCTGGCTCTGGATGTGTGGAGATCCACAAAGGCCACAGCAGGGAGTGGGCCATGGGAGATGAAGATAGCCCGCCCTTCTCAGTTGGGAGGTCTCATCAAAGGCCAAAGTAACATCCAGCATGAAGCAGGGTGTGCGGGGAAACAGAAGAGAAGGCTTGGGAGGGTGAACGTGGAAAACAGTGAGAATAAGAGAGTGGGAATGGTGGTCTCAGCTTGAGGGGCATCTTGAATAATGGGCTTTGGCATTTGCCCTTCATCCTAGGGGTTGTAAGACTTGCACTGGGGGCTGCTGGGCCAGGAACAGCGAGGTTAAAAGGGGAAGTTGAGTGCAAGAGGGACATGAAGCAAGGATGAGGAGGAACATTTACAACACTGTGTAGGCAGTATCTATGGATTAATTTTTTAGCTTTTGTTTTTGGAGACAGGATCTCATGTAGTCCAGGCTGGCCAAGAATTTGCTATATGTGAGCTGAGGATATCCCTGAACTGTTGATACTCCTGTTTGTATCCATATGTGATCCAATTACATATGTGCACCATTAGGCCTGACTTACATAATCTTTAACGGGGTCTTCACGTAAGCTGGTAGCCAAAGGGAAGGAAGGGTTATATCAGAGGTCTACTAAGGTAGACCCTCGGAGCTGCGGGAGTCAATAGATACATTCCAGATACAGGAAGAGACACAGCTGAAGTGTCACTCAGAAGAGGGGAGCATGAGCATGCTTACGGTTCTCGGTTCCATAGCTCCACCATTCTTCCCCAAGTGCACACAAACATCCTAGTGCACACAAACTAGGGTTTGGGTTTTAAAGCTCCCGACTTCTCCATGGAACAGTGAGATGTGACCATGCTTGTCATCGTGTCCTTTACCCATTGCCTGTGCTAGGGACAAGGTGCATGTGTGTCACTCTGTTTCTTCCTTAGCTTACAACTACTGGTCCACTAAGTAGGGGACCACTAATGGCCTTGCCTCATCTCCTAACAGTTTAACTTTGGAAGGCTCAGTCTTTTGTTCTTGTTCCCTGTCCATCTCTTTATAGTTTCTTAAGATCTAGTTGACCTCTGGAAATCATTCTATCAGCTTCGGGCTCCTCGTGTGTAAAATGGGAAGAGGACCAGCTCTGAGCATCCCTTCATCTGAGAGTTATTGCGAGGGTAAAACAAAGTGTTGGTGTATGAGCAAAGGTTCTGTAACATATACCGTTCTCTGCCAACATTCGTTATCTCTGCTTTCTCCCACCACCTTTCTCTTCACTGTGATAAACAGTGTTTTCGTTTTAAGCAATCAGCCATTGACCCAAAGCTCACAGCTAATGCACTCACCAATGGGCCTAATAATGACAGCGTCGATTATCACAACCTTCATGCCTTCTGCCTCCCTTTTAGAAGAGACAGATCTCAGCCACACAGCTCACACGCAACATTTCATTCGAACGCACTCTCTCTGAGTTAAGGGGCACGTGCTCTTTGACCTGGCCTGTGTCCCCAGTGTGAAGGAGGGGGTGGAATGAACAGCCTCTCTGAGAAGGGCTCACACTCCTCTTCCTAACCCTGTGAGGCCATGGGGTGGGGTGGGGTGGGGGCTGGGCAGTGCTGTTGGACAGGAACCTTGTTCAAAGTCATCCTTCTAGGGAGAGTCAAGACTGAGTGCCAGAACAGAGGTCTGATTCTAAACCTGCTTTCTCACAGTGCCTCCTTGGTGCTAAATGGCCCTGGACTCCTGTGAGATCAGAGTGGTACTCATGGAAGACATTGATGCACACGGCCATGGCCGTGTTAGCATCACAATAGCCAGACATTGTGGAATAGCTATTAGACAGTCTCTCATCCTCCCCACAGGTTCTGCACCCTGGCTACCTAGGTTTACTCAGGCCTCCTTTCTTCAGACTCCATCAACTTCAAGGGTTAACAGAGGCAGAGCAGAGACCTCCACCATCCAGCTCTCCTGTGGGGCTGATGATCAGTCCCAACAATGTCACCCCATCATAGTGGACTGCAGCATCCTCACTACTGATACGGTGATGAGAGTCTGCGGTCTAACTGCTGGGCTGAGCCAACTCTTTAAAGGGATACCGGTTTGCCAAGTTAACTGTGCTGAACTTAGAGGGTGGGAAAGAGCCTCAGATCTTTGCTCTTAATCTTCATTGGTGAAGTCTAAGGAATTAGAATTCTGGGAAAAAGAGCACGGCACCTGCTCTGAGAACTCAAGATTTCCTATATCTAGTGCTGAGGAGAGTGACGGGCGTTCGTCCAGGAGCTTCTGAAGGTCTGTAGCCCCTCTCCCTCCAAACTCCACCCTGATAGGATCTGCCTCGGTCCTTATCAGGTAGCTGAAGAAAGGAGAGGCCTGGAGCAGGTGAGAACTGGGCTCAGGGCTGGGGGGAGAGCTGTGGCAGCGGTGGGTGAGCAGGGGTGGAAACCAAGACCCTGTGTGTCACCTGATGAGTCACAAATCTCACTGTCTCTAAGCAGTCACCCAGCTTCTCAGCTACCAATTCCCAGCCCTGGCCCTGGCCCTGGCCCATGGCCCAGTTCTCGGATGGTTTGTACCATGATTGCAGAATAGGTTTTAAAATTAGGATTTTCCTAGTTCTGCACTGTTTGTGTCAGACTCTGAGAAGCCTGTAAACACAGCCCTCCCACCTCCGCTCCACTTCCTTCCTTTCTGACCACATCCGTTTCTCTTTGGCACACATGCAGACATATTCTTCCCCTCTTCTATCACAGAAAAGAAAATCTCCCGTGTTTCCCAAGATTCCTGAGTCCTGGCAGAGGCCTTATCTTTGGGTGGAGGTTTCTCTCATTCCCCAGCCACACGCTCTGGTAATACTGAGTTTCACTAGCACCATGACACCTGGGGATGTGCTTCTCCTTCGCCTCGTGGGGGTCAGTTATCCCACCTGGGACCCAGAAACCTTTGTGGACTTCTCTTCTTGACAGCCCCGGGACCTCAGGTGGGAGGCCAGGTTTCCGGGTCATGTCTGAGGATGTTTTGCCTCTGATTCCGGTTCTAAGCTTCCTGGAGCACAGCGCCTTTCCTTCCCATGGCTGCTCAGGCTGGCAGCCTGCACACAGAAGGGCGTTTAGTCACACTGCAGTGCAGTTCTGTGAGACCCAGTGTGCGTCTCTTACAAGGATCACGCCCGCAGGCCACACAAACCCTTTTAGTCCCTTAACACGCAGAGCCTAGTGGCAGGCAAGGAGGGGTCCCTCCCCAATCCTCCAGGAAGACCACAGCCCATGGGGTGATGAAGAGATGGTTCTTCCTAAGAAAGTATTGTTGCTGCGCGGCTGCTATGTAGACCAAGAGGAAGCGGTGCTCGGTGCATTGCAGCTGCTTTTCGGGCACTGTTCTGCATATTGCTCTTTTCAAACCAATGGTGAACAACCGTGGCCTGAGAGTCCTCAAAGGGATCTTTCCTCCCCTTATGCAGATGGGATTGGACCATTTCACTTTCATCCCAAGGAGGTGACAGCAGGGTAAGTAGCCACACTTCACTTATTCAGTGGGGACATGGAAATAGAGAAATGCCAGTCATAGCACAACTCCAAGAGAACACATTTTCCCAAAGTCTTTGCACAAAGGTTTTGGTGAGCACCTACTTTGTTCTGACATTATGTTTAACTTTACGACACGGAAGACCTAGAAAACATACACACATGCACATATGCATGCCCGGGAAGACCTAAATACACACACACACACACACACACACACACACACACACACACACACACTGAGCACAAACACCTTACATGGTAAAGGTTACTCGCAGGAATTATTTGAAGAGCCTGTTCGTATCTTTCTGAGAGACTGTCAAGTTCCAACTCCCTTGCAAGCTCTTTAGTTTTGAATTTTCTCATGTATCTAACCCAGAGGGCAGAATACATGCCTGGGTAGGAAGGTCTTGGGCTGTACTGCTATACTTTGACTTAAGACTTGGGTCTTTGTACTGATAGAGTTGCATTCTGAGGGCCATAAAGGGATGTGCCCTCAAACAAAGAGACACAGTGTCTGCTCCCAAGAGATGAGCTGTGTATCTCATAAACGAAGATCCCACACAACTGGTTCTCCTGGGCTCTTGGGTGTCTAGGGGCCCAGGTGTCTACTCACTGTCCTCTTCAGGCTTCTGGTTCCTTCAGTGTTTCCTGCATTGTCTGTGGCTGAGATGTGGAGGCCGGGTGGTGGGAGGAGGTTCCTCTCCTGCCTGGACACTACCTGAATCCTCAAAGCCAAGCTTCTCCGAGAGTCCCTGCCACAATCTAGGATTCCATAGCTCCTAACTGTTGAGGCTAGATTTCTGTGGTCGAGTGCAACGGTATCTATCAGTCATCTGTTGGTGACAATGAACAGTGAGAATGGGCAGCTGTGGGAGGATGGGTGGTGGCGGTGCTGGGCAGCCCTTGAGAGAAGGAGAATCATTTTGTGAAGCCTTGAGATCTGGACCTAAACTGGTGTTAGCGTTTTTTTTTTTTTTTTTTTTTTTAAAGATTTATTTATTGTTTCTATGTTAAGTACACTGTAGCTGTCTTCAGACACACCAGAAGAGAGTGCCAGATCTCATTATGGATGGTTGTAAACCACCATGTGGTTGCTGGGGTTTGAACTCAGAACCTTCAGAACTGCAGTTAGTGCTCTTAACCACCGAGCCATCCCTCCAGCCCTGGTGTTAGCTTTAAAAGCTGAGGTCAGGACAGTTTTTCCTCCCTTCTGAGTAGCTGGCCCAGAAGTAGTTGTGATTTTTCCACCTGTCTGATTAAGGAGAACACAGCTTCAAGGCCAAGAACATACTGATGAAGACACAGTTGTCAAATCTCCAGGATACAAAGAAAGGCATCAGCTGAATGAATGTTGAAGAGCAGTTTCCTGGGCCCCCAGGCGGCAGCAGGGGAGCAGGGGCACTAGGCCCCAGTAGGGCCAGACAGTGCTGTCACCCTTCTCCTGCTTAGGTGGCTACTGGGACATTAGTGATCCAGGGAAAAATGATCATGTTAAACCCAGCTGCTATGACCATAGCCATAAGAGGCTCACAGATACCCTAGGTGCCCCCACCCCACCCCAGTACTCCTGCCTGCCTCCTTTAGCTAGCCCTGTGGAAGGAACAAGAATGGCTAGGACATACCAAGAGAAATGTCTGTGGCAAACAGAGTTGGGGAAAGAATAAGGCCAAAAGTCTGAGGAACCAGAATACAGCCTGGCAAACCTTAGGTCTGGGTTCCCAAGCCAAGGATGGGCCTGAGTTGGGACAACATCTGTGAACTTGGGGGTTGTTCAGTGTAGGCTCAACCCCTTGGCCTCAGTGCTCTAGCAGACTTCCAAAGTCCAGAAGCCAAGAAATAAAGTCAAACTCAGAGAAATCTGTTTGTGGGCACAAGAACAAGGCCAAGAGAACCACAGAGCAAAATAGCTGTGGTGACTAAGTCGAGATGCTCAGGGCAGACAGAGGGCAGGGGCCTCCAAAGTCAGATATTATGATATTACCACTACCGGTATTTACTGGATGCCAAGCAGTCTACCAAACGATCCACACGGCAGCCCTTCCAGCAGCATGTTGCTTTGGTTATTTCGTGCAGAAGCTGAAACTCAGGCAAATCACATAATCATGTCACATAATCAGCAAGGACATCGCAGAAGTGGGAGGGGCCTGGCACCGCAGCTCTAGTGCACACTTCTTTGGTCAGTATCCGGCTGTCACAGCCAGTACAAGCCTGGGTCCTCTACCCTGATTCTCTTTCCACCGTCCCCCAAGCACTGGTTCTCTCCACAGCTGGCATCAGAGCTGAGGCATGTTCCTTGGGGGGCAGGGGGTGGGGTGGGGACAAGGTGCCAGAGGATCAGGCTCTGCCAGTGCTACTTACTGGCCGGCTGTTGGGAACACTGACTTGTTTCCCTGGTATCAAAGGCGGGAAGATGGAAAGAAGTCCAGTTCTGGCCAAACAGCACCCAGGAGGGAGGGAAGGGTAATGGGAGGGACCAGGTTTGTGGATGCTGAACAGAAGGAGGAGGCGGGCTTGGGAAAACAGAAGAGGAAGGAGGCAGCGGGGGGCGTGGTCTAGTGGCAGAGATTAAAAAAAAAAACAAAAAAACAAACAAAAAAAACAGGCCTGATTGTTTTCACTAAGTTTCCACTTGGTTTTCTCAGCTGCATCTTGCTGCTTGCTGGGCAGGGCCACAGATGTGAGGGGTTTCCAGCTGCAGCTCAGCCTGGGCAGGGGCTACTAGGTCGCTCACAGCTGTGTGTACCCCGAGGGCAGAATTGTGGAAATGTCCTACCAGCATGTAGAGTGGGTACTCGTCTATAGTGGACAGTGCTGGGACCACACTGACGCGTGCGTGCATGCACACACACACACACACACACACACACACACACACACACACAGGGACAGAGGGATTCACAAAGTGACCTCTAGACTGTGAAGGAAAGGGAGGCTGCAAGACTTCTTGGGTGCTTAAGTGGCACCACACGCAGCGTGTTTAGACGGGAGGCCCCGGCAGCTCTTAAGGATGTAAATGGTTCCCGTCCTTGATCTACAGCGGGCATACCTACACTGGAGCATCAGCCCATTTGGCAAAGGAGGAGAGACAGAGAGCTTCAGGACCAGAGAGCTGGAGTTAGCTGCTCATTTCTCACAAAGCAACTTGGGAAGGCCAGTCCTTAAGCCCCACTACCCTCCTTCACCCACTGGACGGTGCTCAGTGCTTACTTGGTACTCCACAGTGCTGGTGGAGGAGGCATGGTCAGCCTGGTCTTGCAAATATTGTCGCTTGAATGTGGGGGAAGGGAACTTGTGTCCTCTAGATTAGCTGGGTCAGAGCTGAGACTTAGATCCACAAGAGAGGCTCCCACACGACAGCTCAGCTTTCTGTTTCTAAACGTTGCATCCTCCCAACGACTCTGCCTGTGGGTCGATTGGCTAACGTTTTAAATAAGCGATCACTTGAGCCCTATGCGTCTAAGGTAGTATATGGAGAGGGACTTAAAGATGTCTGTGACCTGGTTCCTGGCAGGCATAGGTCCTACGTAAGTGACCACAGGAATGGAGGAATGGGAGCAGTGTCAGTAAGGCTAGAGGAGGTTCTGGGGTGCCAGGCATAGCGGGCTAAGTCAGTGTCTGCTGCTTCCTGGGCAAGAGTACAGAGGTAGGCAGCTCGTACTAGAAGGCAGCTTGCAGGCGCTCTGAATCCATTCTGTTCGGGCTGTTGTTCCTCTCCTTCAAAGGCTCTGGGCCGTGGCTTTTGTCCTCAGACGGACAGATCATCTCTGCTCTGGTGATTCTGGTGTGGGGGGGGGGGGGGAGAGCCAGCATGCAAGACAGGCCTCAGGAACCTCCTGCTCCTTAGATGTTAAACTGAAATCAGGAGCTCAGTCAGTGGGTGGCCCTTCGATCTGCTGAGGGAAATCTGAGGAACACCAGCACACCTGCAAGGGGCCTTTCTTCCCTGGGGGGTCTTCTCATCAGCAGACCTCACTGGGTGGGGCAGAAACTACATTGGCTTTGGAGTCAGATCTGGGTCTGTGTTCTGGCCTGTCACTCTGCTGCATAACTTTGTCACTGAGGCTCTACCAGGCCTCAGAGTCCTAAGCTGAAAGACAGGATTCTCTTACAGAGACACTTTGTCAAGTGGCATCCAGCTATGACTTTACCATTCCCACCACTCGGTCCTTTCTCATGGGCTTCCTGACTCTCCCCATCTTCCTTCTGCTGGAGGGCTGTGGCCCCAGCATCTTTCTCCTTAGGATGGGAGAAAGAGGAAGTGACAAGTGGCTAATCTGAAGTTTGATTTGTGCTGGGCAGGTTGGGCTTACTGGTGTACAACTCCTGAAAGATTCCTTGTTGTCACTACAACACAACATAAACACTTCATTTGTTCCTCAGAGACCTGCACAATCTACTTCCTGTCAAGGCCCCGGCTCCCTTTTGTATCACACTGTCCCATATTCTCAGCACTCTGCGGCCATTAGCTTCTCATGCGGTCCTTACGCATGCCAGTCTCTGCCCCAGGGCCTTAGCATGTGCTCTGGGAGACATATACTCTTTCCCCACCACTTTGTTAACTTGTGTAGTCCATGGGGGTAAGTGTGAATCGAAGTGTTAAGAATCACGTCCTCTGGGACTCCGTCCTTGATCCGCCTACCTCCACCTTCCCACGCTGAACTAAATTAGGACTCTTTCAGAACTCCGTATTTCCCTGATTCATGTACCTTACTGCTATTTTTAGTTACAGAGTGTACACCCACTTATAACTTAGCGTCCATTTCCTCTGTGGGAAAGATGGCAGAGACCGATGGGAAAGCAGGGTAACAATGACGTGAAGGCAGCAGGGAAGGGCAGGCAGAGGTAGCAGGGGCTTGGAGGGATCAGAGATCAGATACAGCAGAAAGCCCAAGAGTGGGCTTCGTGAATTTAAGGCTTCCGATGTACAGCTATGAGGACCTCTGTGTGGAGAGATTCCAGGGAGGCAGCAGGCGCAGCACTCCAAACAATGCTGAAGTATAGGGTATCCAGAGTTTCCCGGGAACTCAGAAACAGGCCAGGAAGCAGGAGCAGGCTCCAGGGAGGGGTCTGACACCATCCATTGGGAAGGATGGTTCTGCCTTGTAGTTGTTTGAGAGGACTGGAACCTCACCAGTGTCCCTTGGACCCAGATGAGGGAGCTCTCCTGGGGAGACAGGACTGTGCTAACAGAGCTAAGATACAGGGATGTAGGGTAAACTGTCTCCTTTCCTCAGTAGTCTGTAGCCCTGGGCGAGACTCCTGGGATTCCACTTCTGCTGTCTCTGAGCCATACCAAGGCCCTGCTTTTCCTGGCAGCACTTACAAAGTTGAACAGCAGAGGCAGGGGAGGATGGAAAACCAGACAGGAAGATGATAATTGTCGGCTGCAGACGCAGCTGTTGAAAATGAACGAGTTCATACCCAGGTTAGTTATATAAAGCTCCTCCATCTCTCCCAGAGTCCCATAGTTCCCCTCAGTGTCCACTCTAGGATCATGCATTCTGATGTGGGTAGAAAGATACCAGTATAAAACTTGGAAGATAGCAAGCCCTCCTACACATGCACCACTGGGCTTCCTGTGCCCACTGCCAGAATCGATCACTCTACACTATCCAGGCCAGGGCCATCAAGACCACCTGATCTCTCTCTGATACCCAAGCCTGCCATTCTGGGCAGGGAGAGCAATGCTATACCCCTACAAACAACCCTTTATTCAGCATGAGCACAGGCGAAAGGTCCAAGTCAACAGGGCCATGGGTGTCAGGAAGCCAGTTCACCAGGGCTGGTGTAGTGAGAGCCATTTAAAATCAAAAGGATGCCAAGCCATTCTTTGGCTACAACCAACTCTGTTGGAGAGAACATAACCCCAGCCACAGGGAGGAGTACAGAGAAGCACTTCAGAGAGAGGGTTCATTTGACATCAGCTCAATGATTTTTGACTTACTTACAATGGGCACGGCATCTTGTATATGCAGGGGACACCAAGACTCATAAGACAGTGTTTCTGTTCTGAGAGGGGGACCTCTCTTATCTGGGATATTTGGGGAAAGAGGTTTCAGGGTGGAGCAGCAGCAAAAGGACCTGGGCATCGGGAAGAGCAAGATGTCGGTGACAATGATAACAGCGCCTGTTGATTAAGAGCTCAGAGTGCACAGGTGCTGTCAATACACCTCCATACAGACTACTTCATGAGGAACCTTCCCAGTGACCTTACAACATCTGTACTACCATCATGCCTGTTTAAGGAGGATGAGGGATGAGGTTTGGGGAGGTAGAGGAACCAGCCTTAGACAACAGAGAACTTGAACACTGGCTCCTTAGAGCAGAGCTTGAATGAGGAGAATGCACAGTGTTTTCTGACTCGTGCAGACAGAGAGAGTAAAAGAACTTTCTGAATTAGCTGAACATAACGTTGGTCTAGGAAAGGAGCAGACAGAGTGGGATATGGTAGCCATGACAGTGCCCCAGGGCTGGTTGTCTGGGTGGTCCAGGAGGTGTGCCCCATGCATAGATCTTTTGGTGTCCCACCATCTTTCCTGCTATGGAGATGCTTCCTCCATACTTGGTAACTGAACGAACGAGAAAGGAATCACAACTAGATATCCATTTGTACATTTCATAAGACATCCCCCACGTTTATGGTAAAGCCCACCAAGTAGTCGCTATGTTCTTAATAGAAGAAACCAAAGTTCAGAAGACTTGGAGATTTTTCTCCAAGTTCAACAATGGTTGCTAAGTGATGGAGCCAAGGCTTGAACACGTGCCTGTGCGTTTTCTGTTGACCTCTCCTGACTTTCACTGATTGACCCCACAAGAGAACCTGGAAACTGTGGTCCGCCATTCACGGCGCAGCCATCACTATTTTCTGCAGAACAAAAAAGAGTGAATTCCTTTTGTGTTTGAAGTTGTCTTCAAAAGCATTTTCCAGACTGTGGCTTACAGGGAGCCTGGTCCAAACTGCTTGTAGTACACTTGGTTAATAGGAGCTAGAAATAATTAGCTAAAGAACCGTCACCAGTGTTTGACTGTCTGTGCCAATCCACCCTGGCCTGGCCAGTGTGCAGGCCGAATCCTGGACCCTGGCTCACACTCCCAGTTGTCTGTTTCCATCCAAGGGCTTCTTCAAAGGTACCTGCCCTGGGCCAGGGCTCCCAACATCCTGTTCCTACAGCAAGATCCTTCCCTGTGTCTTCTGTCCTGGACACCCTTTACCTTAAAACCATTTTAGTTCTCTTCCTACTCCCTAGTTACGGCTTCTTTAAATCTGGTCCCGTCATCTAGAATACAGACTCCGATCCTTGGTTATTCTGTATGCCTCAGCTGCAAGCCATCCTTGTCCACTTACAACTCCAATCCTGACCCTTGGGGCTCAAGGGCATGGGCTTGCCATGTTCTCAAGAGTGAATTCTGTAATGCACCACTACTTTTGGTTCTAATCATTTCAAATACACACTCTTAAAATTCAGTGATGTCTGACCACGTACTGTTATTCTGTATTGATTTAAGAATAAGAAATGTTATTCAATACACATTTTAAAAGTTTTATTATTGAATCTTCTATATGTATGTGTGTTGGGGAAGGTGCCTGAGGAGATCAGAGAGGTGTTAGCTCCCTGAAACTGGAGTTCCAGGCAGTCGTGGGCTGCCTGATGTGGGTGCTGGGAACCAAAATCAAGTCTCCTATGAGAACAACATGTGCTCTTAACCACTAAGTAACTTTTCTAGACCATAATACACATTTTTGATAAATGAAGGACTAAGTAGCTTGTTTTATCCTTTAAACAATACAGAGCATCCTATTTTTGCAGACAAGCACCTTGGATTTTGCAGACACTGTAACTTGCCAGTAAGTGTCTAGATTGGATTCAACTTGTCTCTGAGTCCCAAATCTGTTCTTCCAAATGTGTTTGTAGACTGACTAACTGTGAAGAGTGTGTGAAGAGACAATTCAATACACAAATTCCATCTCCTTAAAAGGAGCATTGGGAAGAGGAACATTTTAATGTCACATGTAAATAAGTATCCATTCATTTCTCTTGTTTTTATATTTTTTGTGAGTTGTTAAATCAGTTCTTGAAGTCTATCATACAATGTATTTTGATATGTTCTTTCTTTCCCCAGACCCATCTCCTTCACTGCTCACCCAACTTTGTCTTTTTTTTTTTTTTTAATCCTATTGAGTATAATTTGGGCTCCCTACATACTCTTAAATGTGTGACCTTCTACCAGTACAAGGCTGACCTACCAGGGGCTGCACATTTTGTTGAATATTCTATTTAGAGGCTGTGATAGAGCATGGCCCAGTGGTAGAATATTTGCCTAGCATGTCTGTGAGGTTTGATTCTCAGTATATGTAGACACAGACACATATATACAGACACACACACACACGCGCACACACACACAGGGTTAGATTCTTAGCACACACACAGACATGCACACACAGGGTTAGATTCTTAGCATATGCAGATACCACACACACACACACACACACACACACACACACACACGCAAACCTCCCTCCTCTTCCTTTCCACACACTTTCCTAAAGCAGGGCACATCAGTTTATGGGACTTGCCTAGAACAGGTATTAGGCAAATGATTGCATGCACAGGTTGTGCCTCAGCTATGGGCATGAATGGCAGTGGCGGGGAGTAGAGGAGCCAAGGCGGTGGCCTTAAACTCTCATTTCCAAATGTCCATTTCAAGAGCCTGCTCTTCCCATTGCTTTTCCCAAGACACAGGGGGGGCAGGCCACATTTTGTTTCCTTTACTTCCTCTTCCTCTGAGCTACAGGAGGTGGAAAAAACCCCAGCCTGCTTGGCCCTCTGGGACCCATGGCTCAGGGGCCTCCTTTGAAGGCTTTCTGTAACACAGTATCTCTCTATCCTTCCCCACATGTAAAGGCTCAAAGAGACTGAACCTGTGCTAAATTAATAGAGGACAAGCCCACTAGAGAAAAGTGCGTCAAAGCAATTCTTGGCAGAACAAGAGAGTCCTCACCAGCAGAGCTTCTCGGGGGCCTGTGAATGGCAGACAAGCAGTCACATGGGAAGCGTTCTTTACTGTATTTTTAAAAGAGGCGAAAACATTAGCAGGTGTAGACGGGGCACTGGAGGTGAGGCAATTACTGATCTTTAAAGGGAGGATTTGAATTGTTTGTCAATATCCCCTGACTGGTGGGGCTGGTCGAGGACAGGGCTACCATGGAGGGGGTTTAGTTCACAGAGGAGTTTGGGGGACCAGGAGAGAGCAGTTGTGCATGGTGTGGGGTTCAAGCTTTATGGAGCCGGAGGGATGCAGGAGGTGGGGCAGAGGGGCTTATCTCAACCGTGAAGAGCTCAGTGCAGTTCCAGAGACCAGCCATCTGGGTGGACCTGTGCGTAGGATGCCCAAGCTCACAGGCCGGAAGAGAATGGTGTCGAGTGAGAGTCAGTGACAGGGAGGTAGGGATGGCAATCATGTGGGCACCAGTGGAGAGGAGAGTTGCAGTCCAGAGGAAAAGGTACAAGCACGTGTCCAGCACTCTGCATGGGGACAGGCACGCAGGTTGTGCCCTGTAGTCTCTATGGACAGGAGCGCTCTGCTATGGTACAATTCTCACAGGCTGTATGCATATGATGCTGACCGCTGAACCCTGACAGAATGCCACAGCAGGCATTTTCCAATCCAGGGGGCCCCAGAACTGCCCTTGGCCACACTGCACTGTTGAGATCAGCCTAAATGTCCACACTGTCATTGTTTTGTCTGGGCAGACTTTTCTCGGCTTTGAAGAGCTTCTGCTTTCCTTGTAAGACTGACTGCGCATTGCTGTAGATGTGGGGTCTGGGGTGTGCCTTAATTTTTCTTCAGTGAATAGTTTGACCTTGCATTAATGCCCCTATGCATTTGAATAGTCACATATCCTGGAGGTTAACTCAATGAGGAGCAGGAGAGTCGGGGAGGCGGGTAGTGAGGCTGAGCCACGCCCTCCCCTGCCTTACATCAGGCTGGAGTGCAGGGTTAGTTGAGGCCAACAGCACACATACTGTTGTTTCACCTCATTTCAATCCTGAGAACAACCCTTCTGCAGGGTGGAATTCACCAGATTCACTTCATGTGCAGACCCTAACTTACAAAGCTTCAGCATAGGATGCTCTGACTTTATGATGGTTCAAAACAAGTCAGCATTCAGTTCTTCCTGGGCCAGCAATACATGGATGCTGCTGTCACAGTGCTGGGCTGGACAGTGGCAGTGAGCAACCTCAGGGTAAATATCCGACAATCTGTGGTGTACCATGCTGCTGAGATGAGATGCTCGGTAGGTCAGATGTATCAAGTGCTTTTAAAGAAACTTACAATACACCTAGAATGGCTTTATCAGAGGTCTGAGAAGATGGCTCCTTTGGTAGCTTGCCAGTGTACTTGAGGTCAGATCCCTAGCACCTAAGAGCTCCCATGATGCATGTACCTTTAATCTTAGTGACATTCTAGCTGCATCAGCAAGCTTTGGGTTTGGTGAGAGACTCTGTCTCAAAAAATAGGGTGGAGGGCTGGCAAAACCATGCAGAGCTTACAACACAAACTTGGTGACCTGAGTTTGAGCACTGGAGCCCATGGTAAAGTTGTCCTCTGACTCACACATGCACATCACTGCACATGTGTGTCTTCACATGTGCACAAATACGCATTCATATCAGACTGCTTGACGCATCACATACACAATAATAAATACATATATACAAAAGCTGGTGAGTGATGGAAGAAGACACCCAACATCAATCTACATGCATACATGTGTGTGCGCGTGCGCACACACACACACACACACACCAGAACATTAAGTAGATCATAAGCTGAGATATGTCAGTAAAATCAAACAAGTTCTGGACGCCGAAGAGACTTGTCCAAGGTAACTACATCAACAGATGGCTGATGTGGCAGGTCTCTGTGACATTCAGGACACTCCTGCTTCATCTGCAGGTATTGTCAACTCTGTGTGCCTGAGCTACCCTAGAAGGCCCTTCAGGAGCAAACCTCTTGACACAGAGAATGCAGAACCCCAGGAGGTCCATTTTGGACCTATGGACTTCCTCCATTTCTAAAGGGGCTGCCTGGGACTTCCATCCCAGAAGTTCCCCTCCCTTCTTTACATATCAGCCTCTCCAGCCATGCCAGCCCCACCAGTGGTGACAGGCCAGAGCAGCCCTGAAAAGGGCAGGGAGGGGACGTGTGCCAGATCCAGGGGGACTTGGACGATTGAAGAGGATCCAGGCACCCAAGTGAAACACGGGGTTCGGGGTGCAGTCTGGAATAGAGCAGGCAGGAACTGGGACAGACTGGAGGACACTCAGACTGATGGAGCAGGCCTGGGTGCTGGCCAGAGGTTTGGATATACGTGGGGCAAAGATATTCTTCATGGCTGCCCAGTGCCTCCAAGGGAGGGCAATGAGGGCATCGGCAGCATTTTCAGTGGGCTCGGAGAGCTGGCTCATCCAGACTCTCAGCCACGGCCCTGTCAGAGAACACTCACTCCTTTGCCTATCTTACTTCTGTGAATCCATAGAATCCCAGGTCCTTTCCCTCTTCTTAATGTCTAGAAAGGAGCAGGAGAAAAGGGGCAGGGACCTGTCCAAGAGACAGATCCAGTTAAGTGAGATACAGACTCTTCCAGGGACTGGAGCAGGTGAGTAAACAATTTGTGCCTGTGTGTGTGTGTGTGTGTGTGTGTGTGAGAGAGAGAGAGAGAGAGAGAGAGAGAGAGAGAGAGAGAGAGAGAGAGACACCCCCTGGGAGAGAGGAGCAAGGTGCCAGCCCAGCTTCTGAGGACTTGCGACAGAATAAATGCAGAGGTAATCAGATGCTAAATGCAGGAAGCTGCAGGCAGAAGTTCTTCCCCAGCCGGAAATGGCATCACCTAAAAATACTGAGCTGTGGTTCTCCCAGGAATGCTCAGCAGTCCACATTCAGTCTAGAATGGCTTGGGGATTATGGGTTAGAGTAAATAAAGAAGATCATCTAAGCAACATAACCATAGGTTTTTTAGCTTAAAATGACATCTGGTACCAACATATTGTCTGTCTCTGAGAAACTCAAACTGCCAGTCGCCCCAGGAGTCTCTGCTGCTTTCAGCAAATCATCCATCCTGAGTTGCTCTAGCTGGTGGGAAGAACACACACTTGGATCTCAGCCTTCTTTTAGGTATTGGAGTGCCTGGTGTTACCCAGGAGAGCCTGCTGGGACAGGCTGGTCATTGGACAGAGCACTCTGTTTGGCCACTCAGCAGAGGCAAGGCAGGGAAGCAGGTCTGTTCACATTGCGGTGGTCAGCTTGCACCTGGCTGGCCACAACTCAATCAACTGTCCAAGACAACAACCTTAAATGCACAGTCTCTTTGGATTTTCTTCAAGAAGGAAAATTCTTGCCCTGACAGATCTAATTGGTTTCTACAATAGCCTACCCGTGTGACCCAGGGTGAGTCGCTCAGCATTTAGGCTGTTCTTTCCTCATCAGTAAAGCAGCGGATGTTCTTGACTGCCCTAAAAGTGTAAACAAATGATCGCTCTAACATTTTTGTCTTCCACTCCTAAACCTGTTATCTGCCCTCAGCAGCTGGCCCTGCATCCCTACCTGTGGCAGGCAGGTCATTCAACCCCACTCCTTCCCTCTGACCTTTGATCCAGGAACTCAGCTAGTTTCCAGGGGAGTCAACCTAGAGTCCTAGAATCCAGAGAAGATAAGAAGCGATCTTCTGGGTTTATTACTGGCTGTGATCTCTTTATTCCCTGGGTATCATGAAATCCTAACTTCAGATCCTTGCTTTGCACAGTTGGCCATCTTTGAAGAGTCAGGCAGGAAGAGACTGCGGCTGATTTCTTACTTCTGATTATTTGGAATTTATTCATTACCTGATGCCACTGAGATGAGCAACCACTGGCTTTTCCTCTCATTCGATGCTGCATAAGGCCCACCTTGTAGCTACCTTCACTGTCTCTTTATTGATTGCCCAACACAGAAACATCGGCGTCACCCCATGTGCACAATCATTGGTGGCAGATGGCAACAATGACTTTGGTTGCCATGAAACTTGACACAAAGCCACATGGAAAACACTGAAAATCTCCAGCTTTGGTGAGAAGAGTGAGTGTGTGGCCCCAACTACTAGATTCTAGTTCTGACAGCTCATCCGGCAGGGCTCAGAAAAACTGATCACATCTGGAACCCTGAAGATGGTCCAAGAAGCCAGAGTGGTCTTAGGTCAGGTTATGAATTAAGCTCTAAGAGTGAACTAATTCTGGTCCTATATCACCCAGCTTTGGGTGGTCCCATGTCCTATATATCTCTATAGGAGTCAGAAAAATCTCAAAAGTTCCCATCAACAAATATGAACAAGAATGCAGGAGCTGTGATGAATGAAATAATAAGTAGGAATTATCATCTTATGTGTGTGTGTGTGTTTGTGTGTGTGTGTGTGGTGTATAATGCAGCAGATCTCAACCTGTGGGTCACAGCCCCTTTGGAGGTTGAGTGACCCTTTCACAGGGGTCACTTAAGACCATCGGAAAACACAGATATTCAATAGTAAAACTACAGTCATAAATAGCAATGAAAATAATGTTAGGGCTGAGGGCCACTACAACATGAGGAACTGTAGTAATGGGTCCCAGCAGTAAGAAGGTTGAGAAGCACTGGTCTAGGTTTATGTGTGAGAATGTGCAGATGTGTAAGGAAGCTATAGGGTGATGTTGGGTATCCTCCTCTCTCTCTCTCCACCATCTCTCTGTCTCTCTGTCTCTCTCTGTCTCTCTCTCTCTCACTGTCTGCCTGTCTATCTATCTATCTATCTATCTATCTATCTATCTATCTATCTATCTATCTACCTGTCTATCTACCTGTCTATCTATCTGTCTGCCTGCCTGCCTACCTACCTATCTATGTATCTATCTATGTATCTATGTCTCTATGTCTCTCTCTCTCTCTCTCTCTCTCTCTCTCTCTAGTTTTGATTCAGGCTCTATCCCTGAGCCAGAGTGCACCAATTGGCTAGACTGATTGGGCAGCGAGCACTGAGATCTGCTTGTCTCCATCTCCCCTGAGGGCTAGGGTTACAGCTCAGTTTTGACATGGGTGCTGGGGACCTGAACTCAGGCACCTTACTAAGGTGGTTCCTGAACCACGAATTTTAAGAAACAAATTCATAGGGTGGAAGGTGTGAGGCTTCTGTGGGAAAGAGACAAGCAGAGAGACAGACCATTGTATACCAGGACCATCCTAGGGACACTGGCCCAGACCTGGTCCTCTTATCTAGCTCCCTGGGTGAAACAGCTATGTGGTTCAGGTGGCTGGGCTCTGGTGGGAATAACAGCTTCTGCTTTCTGTCTCAAAGAGTCCCCAGATTCATGGAATTTGGGAGAACTCTCTCCAGGTCAGTAGGAGAGGCAGAAAGGGTGGGAAGGGTGAAGCTACGTTGGAACTCCCATTTGTTGTCTGTACCCCAACTGTGGGCTTCTGCTTTCTAAGCTTGGGTATCTGGCTGAAAGGTCTAAAACTCATGATGTTTGCAAGTGTGGACTGAAACCTAGAAGTCTCGGAAGTGTTCAGACCTCCTTGCAGCAGAGGCTGGAACTGCTGTCTACCACATAGGTGGACTGCTGGGGACTGTGTCTCACTCAGCTTGGCTAGTGATCTGTCACAGAAATGTCATAAGCCTCTTGATGTCTTTGTAAGTAACCAGGAATATGACTTCTTCTTGGTCACCTCGGTGGAAGAAAACTCATACTCCCAAGGTCAAAGAACATAGAACAGAAAAAGACCTGACTGGAATGTCTTCCTGCAGAGGGCTTCCGAGGGTGTCTAGTGAATATGGGTCATCAGAGTTCACGGCACAATTCCTGGCACATAAAATTCACTTAATAAATGTCCAATATTATCTAGTCTCCTATAACATTTAAAATACAGTGGGTCAGAGAGCAGGGCCCCTGGCTGCTAAGAGGGTGCTTCAAAACCTGTGGCTCTCCGTGGTTTATTACTTTCTGGCTAAATTTCTATCCAGGTCATGGTGATTTTGCCTAAGAGAATATAAATTAAGTTCAATAAGTTGCATGATCCAGGCTCTCAAAGACTTTATTAACATCAGGAGACATTACTCAGTGCCGTGGCTTCCCAGGTTATAATTTTGCAATTTTCATCTCAAGGCAGGCAGAGGCCTCTCTGGCATCGCTGTCTCTGTCTACCTTGTTAGAGTACAGCTCTTCTGTGCTTCTGAATTTCTCTTTCAGCTCATTCATTCTCATCTTTTAGATATATTCATTAGAGACTAGTGTTGTTGTTAGTTGTTTATTATATTTCTATTACAATTGTGCCAACAAGCCTGCTCTCTGGATAGACTGACACAAGACAGTCTGTTTGAGGAAAAGGCTGGTGTGAGTCCACAGCAGGATCTACAAGCCAAACCCATTCCTTTTCTTCTTACCTCCATGCCACCCCATTTATGAAGTAGTCTGATGAGGGTTTTGGGTGAAAACCCTGCAATAACTGAGAAAAACCTGGGAGCTAGAGAAGGGTGCATCCCCTCAGACTAGGCTTTCGAGTGTGTTGAGACCCAGCTCCGGCCTCAGCTGAGACAGATTTTTGAAAGACCTTCCATGAAGCTGTGGCTGCTGGACTCTGCTGATAGCAAAGGCGGCATACGCTAACTTCCCACGCCCGCCACTCCCTTCTCCACTATTCAAGGAGTGCCTGCAGTAAGTGGGTGTTGCCTAAACTCCTGTCCTCAAATAGAGTGCATGGTGTTATGACTGCCAGGCCCTGGACCACCCAGGATTCTGTGAGCATTTCCTACATTCCTGTCATGTGTTGAGCTCTCATTATAACAATCACCTGGTTTCACCTTACCAACACTTGTCAGAGGTGCGTGTCCAGGTCACAGGCGCGTGTCCAGGTCACAGGCATTTTACAGATGTAGTAACTCACCCAAAATCATATCAATAACTGCTACAGCTGGGATCTAAACATTGGATTCTTGTGTCTCTAATCTTGGGAAAACTATTCTAAGTGCATTGTTAAAATGGTTAAGTTAGAGATATGAGAGATTTTAAACAACCATTTTCCAATTAAATAAATGAAGATACAGAAAAGCCTCTTCTGATGGTCGTTCAGCCGAATGATGGCCAGTGTCCCCTCGACCCTAGGCATCCCCTTTTGGGAGGTAGGGCTAGGGACTAGAAGTGGAAAGTAGATGGGCAAGCTGACTCTCACCAGGCGCTCTGGACCAAACTGGCTGCTCTTGGCCAGGGTCCGCTTTAAGCAGGGTCTTGCTTTGAAGCTTTTCCCTAGTCTGCATCTTCCGGACCTCCAGACTCCTGGGAGACAGTATGGTCAGGACAGAGACATGTTCATTAGAGAGATAAGGCTCTGTTGAAATACTTTCTCTCTGCCTTGCAGCTTCCAGGCTACTGCTCAGTTTCTTCAGGTGTCTGACAGGGATCACAGCTACTTCACAGAGTTGTAAATATTAAATGTGTGGCGAGAGAACATCAAAGCTTTATAAACCTCAGCAATTAAGTCCATAACTAAAGGTATTTTCATGAGGGTGTGGACAACAACTAGGATTCCAAACGTAGTTGATCACTGAAAGAGGAATTTAATAAACGAGGTTCCAATTAGGAGGTTATTTTTGCGGTACCAAAAAGTCAAGAGTTCTGTACTTCTCCAGCTGACAGCAAGGACTGGGGGAGGACTTGTCTGCCCTGCCTCTCTCTGGCTGCTCTCCTCTGCACTGAGCATCCTGACAGCCAGTGATGGATGTCACTGTCCACTGGGACCTGTATATGGATGGACATGGTTATGGAAACACTAGGCCTTTACTCAGATCTGTCCCATGTGGCGTGGGAAGATGGGGGTGGGATGGGGATGGGGGATGGGGGCGGGGGATGGGAAAGATGTCACCTCATAGCAGTGACAGTCTCCAAACCACAAAGGCCACAAAGACCAAACACAGACCAAAAGGAGGCTGCTTATCCACATACAAATCTACTAACCAGCTTGAAGGCATCAATTAATTAATTTTCATGTTCATATGTGTACGCACATGTGTGAAGGATGCTCATGCATGTGTGTAGGCATGTAGAGGTTGGAGATCAACCTTGGGTGGCATTTCTCAGTTGATATCCACTTTGTGTTTTAAGGCAGTATCATTCATTGGACTGGGCTCACCCATTAGTAATACAGGGTCCACCTGTCTCTTTATCACTTTAGCTATTTCCTAAGCCTATAAGGACTTGCTAAGCATCCAAGACAAAACTAAATGGAAACAAACAGATTTTCTTGCTGCCTAGTGGAGGCTAGCCCTGGATCTCATTGTGTAGCTTAGGCTGCCTTAGTAGTAGCATTTGCTGTGATTTTTTTTCAGATCAAGTGTACAAATTCCTTTAGTAACAAGACCCAGCACAAGGAATAAAACAAATGGATCCCATCTCTTCTTTCACTATCCATTAGCATCTTCGGTGTACACTCTATACTGGGCACCTATGGGAGGTGCTGTGTATAATAATCAAAATATGATTGCAGATTAAAAATTTTAAGGCAGTCATGCACAGAGATTCTAACTGAGTTCTTGAAGTGAACTGATGGATTTTAATGATCACTTAGAGCCTGGAAAATTGATGCTCAGAGAAAGACTGTCTTAAGACATAGTTAACAAATGGCGAGTTTGGGCCATTGGTAGCTTCAATCAAATGGGAGTTAGCCCATGGGTAGCTTTAATTAAATGGGAGTTATACCATGGGTAGTTTCAATGAAATGGGAGTTAGCCCATGGGTAGCATCAATGAAATGGGAGTTAGTCCATGGGTAGCTTCAGTGATATGGGAGTAAGTCCATTGGTAGCTTCAATCAAATGGGAGTTAGCCCATGGGTAGTTTCAATCAAATGGGATTGAGTCTATTGGTGGTTTCACTCAAATTGGAGTTAGCTCGTGGGTACCTTCAATCAAATGGGAGTTAGCTCATTGGTAGTTTCAATCATTCACTAGTTTACTCTTTATTAAATGGTTGGGATGGTTCAGAATTGATTTTTGTGGTTGTTTGGCAGAGATCTGTCAACTTCTGACAAAGACTGGCATTTAGAAGGCTGTACATGAATTTTGAATGCACTATACCTCCTGTAATGTTGAGAAAAATTCTGCACTAATTTCCAAGAAGAAGAGAAGAGTTATGGTTTAAGTAGGGAAGTCTGGTGTCTGAGAAGGTTTCTAGCTAGGAGATTCCCAGTAGGACTTGAAACAATGTGGTCCATCCTGCATTCTAACACAGTGGGGCTTGAGGAGGTGGCGGCCATGACCCACCCTCTCCATGCTACTTACCTCAGAGGGCACAGCAAGGGAAGACATGGCCTGACTAGGAGGGGGCCTATCTTTAACATAGATACCCTATTTTAAAAGATAGCATTATAGTATAGATTCTTAGTTTTAGGTTTCTTGCTATACAGTTTCTACCAAAACTCAGAAACCAGAGCTATGCCAGCAAGCACCTTTTCCCGGGTCTGACTCAGCATCTCCGAGGCTCCCAATGCCAGGGACACTGCCAGGCCTAGAGTTTTGTTTTTTGTTTTTTTGTTTTTTTGTTTGTTTTTTGCTATTTTTTACTTTTTTGAAATTAAAATACAATTACATCATTTTGTCCCTTCCATCCCCTCTCTCCAATGTGCCCCCTTGATCGTGCTCAAATACATGACCTCTTTTCTCTAATTGTTTTATGTATAAGTGTACACACACATAGACACATACCACTTCCTAAATATATCAATGAGATCTGCTCATTCTATGTAATATTACTTGTATGTATATAATTTCGGGCTGACCATTTTGGATAACAAACTTCAGTGCTCTTCCCTAGAGATGACTATTTCTTTGTTCACAGCATTCCTTAGTTGCCTGTAGTTCTTTAAGATCACAGGACCAAAGCTTGATCTTCCAGAATAAGTTCCCTTTAGTATTCACCACTTGACAACATAGAGGCATGAGACAACAAGTCTGTCTCAGGAAGGTGGAGGGAAAGGTAAACAGTGACAGAGGGCACGATGGGATGGAGAGACAGAGAGCATGATGGGATGGAGAGACAGAGAGCATGATGGGATGGAGAGGCAGAGAGCATGATGGGATTGGAGAGACAGAGAGCATGATGGGATGGAGAGACAGAAACCATGATGGGATGGAGAGATAGAGAGCATGATGGGATGGAGAGACAGAGAGCATGATGGGATAAGAGAGACAGAGAGCATGATGGGATGGAGAGACAGAGAGCATGATGGGATGGAGAGACAGAGAGCATGATGGGATGGAGAGACAGAGAACATGGTGGGATGGAGAGACAGAGAGCATGGTGGGATGGAGAGACAGAGAGCATGATGGGATAGAGAGACAGAGAGCATGATGGGATGTCATGACCTGACATTCCTGCAGATGTTGGGTTCAGACATTGTTCTAAGTTTTAGGGTTGCAATAGTGAGCAATGTAAAGTCCCTTCTCCAAGAGACCTTACCTGCAGGCAACAAACAAACAGTCAATAAGAACAGGGGCTGCTTTCTAGACTGAGGGGCAAAGATGGTTTCTTCACCATTTTAAATGAATGCCAACAAGGAGAAGGGATACCAGGTGACAGATATTCTGGCTACACAGACAACAGTAAAGGCTTGGAGGTGTGAATGTATTTTGTGCCCCTGAGGCCAGCTTAGGGAAGGTGGGCAGAGGTGAAGTTGAAGAGTGGTAAGCACAGTGGTAGTGCAGCTACCCTGGGCCCCTGGAAGCCATGTTGATGGACTGGGATTGTACATCTTCTATGTGTCTGTCAACCATCCTTAGTGAGACTGGGGCTCAAGCATAAAATGAAGATAACAAGGCTTTTCTCTAGAGAAAACAAAGCCAAGGTGTGAAAATGTTTGAGGCCTGTGAATCCTGGATAAATGTTCTACGCTTGCTATTGGCTCACTGTACTGGAGACACACACCGCGGATCACGGATACACACTGTGACGACATGTGAGCATGCGCACAGGCAGACACATAAGCTCCTCATATCTCTTCACTGCCCTATCCCGGCTAGTCTCCTGCTCTGTGAGGATCTATAGTCAGGCCTCTCATCTCAGGCCTGATGGCTTCTGTACAGACTCTAACTCTCAGTGGGGCTATCAGAGACACTGCTGCTGTATGGTAACTATTATTACCATAATAGTTAACTGGAATTGTTCAAGCGTATATGCCTTATCCCTTTTGCTTCTGAGTGCCTTGTTATCTCCAACCAGAACTCCAAGCAGCCCTCAGGCACAAGGTGTTTGGGGATTTGGATTGCCATTTGTCTGCATTTGGGAGTGGGGTGTCTTGGCTTGGCCCAGAACTGTGCTATTCTATAGCTAGAGGCACTCAGCCAAGGAAAGAAGAACCTGTACTTTCAGTATATTGAAGGGACAATGGGGAGTAAATTTCCATCAGGATATTGGCCAGGTCAGAGTTCAGAATGAAGCAACTCCCAGCAAGGAAGTTGGAATGACGTATGAGCCACCCACACTCAGGGGCGCTTGCGTCTCCGACTCAAGGCTTACCCATTCCACCTAGCACAGCACTTTATCTCCTCATCAGAGCCGTGCTACAGTAAGTCTACCTCCCTGGCTGAAATGCCTACTCTTGGCTTATAGGAAAACAGTGACTAGGCTCAAGAACCAGAGCCTTCTTCAGATTTCCACGACTTTCTGCAATGAGGAGTGTGCTAGCACAGAAGAGTCCAAGACCTCTCCTAGGCTGAACCTCTTGGACTTCACACCCCTTTGCTATGAATGGCACTGCCCTGCCATCTACCCCAGCTGAAGGTGTCTCTTGACCGTACCCCTCGTCTTTGACCTTGACTTTGACCTTTTGACCTCTTCTTTTTCCCTATCTGTTTTGGGAAACATGTAGCTCCCCAAGTAAGATTTTTGCCTCGGTCTGCAATTTGCATCTTGTGGAACAAACACGTAGTTTACTGTTGGTGCTCAGTAAATACGAGGGCAGATTAATAGGCTTCCAAATAGCACATTCTCCTTCCTTCATTTAGAGGATCAGCCATTATAGTCCTGGCATCCCCATATCCCAATCTCTCGTCTGCACAAGCTGCCGTCTCTCTGATAGGCTAATAACAGTAAGCATCCATTTACTCCTATCTGAGAAATGCTACTCCAAGGGCCTCCACTTCATTCCAGTCTTAATGGTATTTATTTTTCTATGCATGCATGCTTGTATTAGCATAGATTTTTGTTGGCAAGGCAGCTAGTTGTTTCATTCATGCAGGAATTGCTGAACTGCAGGCATACGGTGGGATACACATAAGTTCTGATTGGCCTGGAAAAGAGTGGACTTCAATACCTAAGGAGTATTAAATATTCTAATCCTCCATTCTGGACAGACTGGGATTCAGACAGTAGCTCCTGGATGTCTGGAAAAGTATGCACGGTAGGTCATTTGGGGTCAGGAGTGCAGCTAGAAGTGGACAATGCTTTAAACTGCTCCCCCCAAGCCCTTGAAATGCAGCAATGGAGAGTGTTCCCAGCACAAGGCAATGGGGGCAGTGCTAACTAGGTTAGTGTGAAGGAGATGGATCTGAGGCTTCATGGGCTTATCAGGAAAACAGCAGGCCCATCTGTGGTGGGAGGGGAAGGAGGAACCAAGGAGGAGGCACACTAGGACTGTGACTCTTTTGTGTGTGTGTGTGTGTGTGTGTGTGTGTGTGTGGAGGGGGGATGCGACTCTGCCTCAGCTCTTGGGTCCCCTTCTTGGATGCTTTCTCTACTAGGACTTCTTCACATCATGAACACTGTGATGTCACAGACATCAAGGCCAAGAGGGCCAACTTGTCTGTTGGGCCCCCAACAAACGCCACTGGACTTGTCTGTTCTCCACAGGCCAGGCCTCAACCTGAGAAGCAGCTCCCAACCATCAGGTATATGCCAGGGAACTGAGGTGAGGAAGACAGCACTCCGAGAGCTCTGTAGACAAGAATTCCTTTGGCTCTCTGAGTCCCTCTCAGCATTAGCATTCACCTTCTGTTAGCCAACAAAAGGACACATTTACAACTGTCTCAGGCTCGGCTTGAGGACCCTTTTCATGGGTTTCATGGGAAATTACTCCAAGCAGTCCTGATGGGTTAAAATGATTTTAACACATCTAGTTGTCTTCTTCGATTCCTTTGGCAGCGTCTGCTACAAACAGCAAAACAAACAAGAGCCTGATATTTACCTTCCTCTGAAGTAAGAGACTCCAAAGGATATGCCACAAAGCGGGGAAAACAAGCCCTCCCTGCCGACAGTTATAGCTAAAGGAAGAAATGGCCACTTGAAGGCCCCCATCTGGCTTCCGCCTTCTGAGCGGGAGATTTCCCAGAGTGACAAGAATCAATCAGACCTCCAGAACAATCTACTTTTGCCCAGGACAGCGTACACTGAAAGCCAAGCCCCAGTCTAGCCCTTCTCACAGCTCACCCCCGGAGGCTCTTTCTTCCTTCTCTGAGGCTACACACCTTTTCATTGCCTGCATGCCCCTCACTTTACCAAGCATCTATCTTTCTTAGACAGGCAGGAGTGAATATTCACAGAAGAGATTAAAGTGCATTAACAGTCTGGGCATATGTGGCTGAGAAAATAAGGGTCACATATCAGAAGTGGTCACACGAGACACCCACAAGAAGCTTTGACAAAGCAATACACACTGCACTGGACATGCCTGTGGTGTCCTGGGCCATAGAGCTCAGGCCCAGCTTGAATTTCCAGGGTAACATTTTGCAGCCACAGAAAAGCTGAGGCTGACAGATGTTCAGTATAATGGCTGTCCTGCTGTCCTGCTGTCCTGCTTGGGGCTTAGCTAGTGACTCTCTTGTTACCTGTCCCTTGGAGTCCAGCCTTCCCCTTCCTACAAATTGACTCCTTTCAGCAGAAAGACAATGAGGTGGTATGTTAGGCACTGGGTGTGGCACTGGGGATGGAGATAATCAGGGTCCTAATGTTTACATTAGCTGAAAGGCGTGTCCTCACAAAGCCGCAAGGTCAACTCCATTATCATTTTACATATGTGGCCCCCCACAAATCCAAGCTAAGTGACTGCAGCAGAGACATGGATGGAGCCAGTGGTGGAATGGGGTCTTCTGTCACATGGCACCGCCTCCAGATTCTAGAGATGTTCTTTTCCCAGGGTTGCAGGATGACTGTGCCTCACCCAATCAACAGGGTGTCCAGCAGCTCCAGGAACAGGCATCCAGGCATAGATGCATTCAATGTGCGGTAGAGCACACTGAAACGGAACACACTGAAACCGAAGACGGTGTGCAGAGCCAAGGCAGAAGAGTGGAACAAGAAAACACAGCTGATTTTCCTGGAGATACACTTGTTTATGTTGGTGTGAATTGATCATGGCCGCGATACTGCCAACCAGATGGAAAGCTGTGCTCACTTGGGACATGAAGAGGTGTCCCTGAGAGACGTTGCACAGGAAGCTTAAGATAGCAAAAAATAAACAACAAACAAACAAACAAACAAGCTGACAAAATCCCTGCACCCCTCACTTCCGAGTGAGGTGGGAAGGTAAACATGGGAAGAGCTAAGAGGTGTTTCTGGGAGCAGGAGTGGGTGGGATGCCTGATTGCAGACTCAGTGAGCCGCGGAGAATGGATGGACACGGAGTCCTAGCTGCAGATTCCTCCCCTTCCTCCCCTGTCTACCTGGGCAAAGTGAGCAGGAAGGATGGAGAACACACATCAGTGTGGGCAGCAGGGTCACTTCCACGTGCTAGGAACTCTGATCTCTCTTTGCATCAGCACAGGGATCAAGGCCAACCCTAAAACCATAGGGTCTTCAGCAAGAATAAAAACAAATCCACCATCACATATTTATTTAAAAGTTATCAATTTAGCCTACACATTGCTAAATTTGAGATTGTCTCCTACCTCAAGAACTATCTTTGTTTCTGACCAGCATTGAAATGCAGCATCTGAGTCTACACAGAAATAAATGTGTGGGTACCACTGTACTGAAGGAGCCATGCACCCACCGCGGGACACAGAAGGACACAGGATCAGACACAGCCCACCACATTGACCTCCTGACACCTTTGGGCCTTTGAGAGTTCCCAAGGCAGTCTGAGTCCATTCTCAGAAAACAGCCCAGAAAACGTCCACGTGGGTTCTGGAAACTCTAAGTTGTTTATGTGGGAGATTCCAGAGTCCTAGCTGTCACTGAAGAATGATCGAGAAGAATGGATCTTCGGCCTTCATAACTTCAAATCCTGAGTGGGGTCCATATAAGAGGGCTTCAGTGGGGCTCACTGATGCACGGAGACCAGGGCAGGAATGACAGTAATCTTTGCTAATACTATATATTGTGTATTAAAGATGCATATAATAGAGTTGCCCTATGCAGGCTACACGTGCTGTTCCGTTTCATTAAATACTGTCAGGTGTTACTCTTTGTGTGGTTTTTCAGACAAGGAGCTTAGGGTTCAGTGGGTAAGCAACTTGCCCAGAATTCTTTAGTAATGGAAGTAGATCTATGGTTGTAACTCCTCCCTCTTATCTTCCTACTACACTACAGTCCTCCACACGGGGCATAACTCATCTTAAGGACACTTAGGTTCTATCGCAGCCTCCCAGAGCCCTGAAGCCAACTCCCAGCCAGACTGCCTGCTATATAGTTTTAGATTACATTTGTGAATATCCAGAAACTTCTCTTTGCTATAGCTCCATACTGACTACTTTGCTGAATCATGGGTGAATTTCCTAGGTTCCCAGTGGTAGATTTGCTGATGTATCATTTTGGGAAGCTGGAGGTAAATGCCCAGTCAGGGCAAAGCATTAGATTTCCACAGGAGGACACTGGTGGCAGGACACCATAGCTGATAATCAGAAGGCTTCTGAGGGCAGAGCGCTGGCCAATCTGAAGCAAGAGACAAACTTCAGATGAGCAGAGCTCCCAGCAGCTAGCGAAGGAAACTGCCCTTGTGTGGGAGAGAAGGATGAGCCACAGAAAAATGTGGTGGTGTGTACAACAGCTGTCCTTGAACCTTGCTTTCTTACATGTAAATGGGATGGTAAGTGCTTCACAGGATTACTACAAGAAAAAGATGCAATAGTTTCTGGTATATAAAACACATTAAAATGCCACTACCCCTTTCAGGCAATTTCTAACTTCTGCATCTCCCTCCGTGAGCTTCAGCCAGTGGTTATCTTGGAGAATCTGTGGAGAGGGTTGTTCACAGCTATGGGTGACCCTGTTTTCTATGGGGCAAGCATGACCAGGCTGCAGAAGAAAGACATCAAAACACAGGGGAAGGGCCTAAGAACACAGGGGTTCTGTGCAGGGAACTCTCTCAGGAAAGTAGAACCAGACACATAAGTTTATGAAGCATCCTTCAGTGGAAGAGACAGCAAGGCAGTGAGGGTGGGACCCCAACCAGCAAGGTGACATTCAGGTGTGACAGGAAGGCTCAGAGTATAGGAGAGAACAGACCTTAGCTGCTCTGCCAACTGCCTGCTTCTGGGACTAGACCTTTCCCATGTATCCACCATGTGTGCTGGGCTCTCAGCCTTGCAGATGGAAGCACAGTTGCCAATAAACCTTGGCTTGGTCACCCTACATCACCTCAGGCCCCTGCTTGACATTTCCCAGAGCACCTCCCTTTTCTAGTGATATATATATATATATGTATATATATATATATATATATATATATCCCTATACATCTCTATATATTTATCTATAGATATCTCTAACTACTATCTATCTATCTATCTATCTATCCATCCATCCCTTTTCTATTCCTTTCTATATTCTATAGCTTGGACAATAGCGCTTACCCAGAATGACCATCTCCAACATCTTTTTCTCTTAGTTTTGCTTCACACAGCTGTCAAATTGACAGCTGTAAAATGCACAACTGACCCAAATTTAACCCCTCCACAGCTCTTGGGTGGAGAATGATGGGAACCACACTCCTTAGTCTACTAGTTAGGTCTTTTTCATCCACCGATGTAGGAAACCAGATAAAAAAAAACTTAAAAAAAAATAAAGGTATGTTGGCAGGATATTGGGAATATTCACAGCACAGAAGGAAAAGACACAGGGACTTTCCTGGAATGGATGATCTCAGGACTCTTGGGAGCTCAAGGGCCAGGCCTATGCCCCAGAATCACTCTTCCCAGAATCGCCATAAGGGAATAGTGGTATTCTGCTGCTGTCTGGCAGAAATCCCAGGGAGCGTATGATTGGTCAGTTCAAGCCATGTGCTTTCCTCTCCATACTGTGGACAACACAGTGAAAGAACATTTGGTAGGTACCTGGGTTTCAAGACCAGACCTAATCTAGAGTTGGGGAGGGGAGTGGGATCTGGGCTAAAGAGGTCAAAGGGTGCTGAGCTGATTAAGACTAGCTACAATCTGACCCTGAGACATCTCTGCTACCTACCCACTGTCCCCGACCTCGAATGGGACACCACAGCAGTATCTGGGCCTGTGTGGTAGCTCACCTCCTTCTGCCAATTCTTGGTTATGGTTTCTACCATATTTTCTTGCAACCATTTCTATATCTTCTTTGCTAGGATATACATTAGTCATCCTTAGATATTCAGTTCATTGTCCTCTTCTAAGAGCCCTTCCTAGGTATGTTATTTGGTGATCCCAGTACACCTTTGTCCCTTTATTGTAGTCGCTACAGAGTAACAATGAAAATGAGAATGGTAATAGAGGCAAACACACCATACACCTGCTATAGGGCTAAGCCACACTCTGGGCACTTGATACATTTTAACTAAGATTCATGCATTTCCCACAACAGTAGCTGCTCTTATTAGTCCCACTTTCTGAAGGAAGTAAACTGAAGTCAGGTGGCCCACATAACTTTTTTGAGACCACAAAGCTAACAGCAGAGCCTATGACAGGTAGCAGAGCCACTGTGGCTCTAAGTCTGTGCTTTACAGAACGAACTCAGCAGGCCCCGTCTACCCAGTTGGCCTATGAACAAGGGCCTGTAACAGCCAGTGTAGTGAGAGTTTTGGCTTCTTTAAAAACCCAGTTACTTTATGTGACTATGTTGCTGTTTTAATCCCAGGTCTGGGATAAGAGGTTGATTCACAGCAGGTGATTATGATTTGTCTCATGCACTAGCAGGGCTGTGATCTTTGCCTGCAGCAGATAGTTAATTCTGGAGACTCCAGAGAAAGTATAAATGGGAGAACTCAAACAGGGCCCGTGGTGACTGCTGTTCCCCCTGCTGCTGCACTTGCTGGATTGCTGGACGTTCTGATGACTAATATTGGACTTGCCCCTAGGAACCTGATGCCCCTAATCAGCATAAAGTAGTCTAAAAAACATCTGTACCCCCTTTCCCCTCTAACCTCCTTTTTCTCTTACCCAGTGCTGAGGGGGTTGGGATTAAGGTGGAATAAGGATTGGAAGGGTAGTAAATAAATGAACCCCAAAAATAGCTAAAACAAACATACTAACAAGCCAGCCTCGTGCTTCTTGGTGCTGAGGCACTCATGCCACACTGACAGAATAAAACAGACTTCACCCGGCAGAAGCAGGGAAAAGGAGGAAGAGGAGCTGCTTGAGTTCACGGGAGTTAGATGTTTAGGGACTGCTGGAAGAATTAGTCAAAGAAGCTCAGTCCCAAACTGGCTGTCCTGGAAGACTTGGTGTGAGGAGGGGACATAAGACATCAATTCATCCATCTGGAGCCCTGTACCCTTCAAGGTCACCTCTATGAAATGTCCCTTTCTAACACAGCCAAAACTCTCCCCATTCCAACTTTTATTCAGACTAAATGCTGGATAACTAACTAAATGCTCTAGTTGCACATGGAGGCTCACACTGATAATCTGCCTCAGTGGCTATGAACCCTGCCTCAGCTCCTGCCTCAAGGTTCCTGCTGTAACCTCCTTTAGTCATCTATCAGACTGTGATGGGGAAGTATAAGGAAAATAGACCTTTTTCTCCCTGATTTGCTTTTGGTGACGGTGTTTTACCACACCAACAGTCCATGTGCATATCTGGGGAACATTTCTAGGCAAAATGCTAAGGGTAGGAACACTTTCTGAGGTGCATATGGGGAGGTGGGGGGGAAGGCAGGTTAAGGCTAGGAAAGAGTGCAGATGCAAAGATGAGGATAAGGTGAGATTTGATTTTTCTCTTACACAGGATACAATATAAGTACCATTATTAGACTCATTTTGCAGATGAGGAAAATGGGGTAGGGAGAGGTTACATGTCTTGTCCAAGGTGACGTGATCAGTACACATCAGAGCAGGAAATGAACTGACATGCTCTAAGACCAGTCTCATGTTTTCATCCTAATATATGCCTCCTAAGACACTGCAAGCCAAGCAGCAATGTCTGGCCCTATCAAGCAGGCAGAGCTGAGTAGGACAAGAGAATGTTTTCACCTGGAAGGATCTCAGAGATCTAATTCTTGTGTAATGGAAGGAGGAAAGACTTCAAGGCTCAAGCCTTCCTTCATCTTGTTAGGTGACATGTGGCATAGTTTTTGGATGCCAGTACCCTTACTGTACAATAAAGATAGTCATCCCAATGTTGCAGGATTGGGGAGATTAAATTAAACGATCAATGTGCCAGGGCTCTGAAACTGCTGACAGGTCCTCCTTCACTTCCTGTCTCGTTCCCCAGCTTCTTACAGCTGTAGTCATTGCCTGTCCCCAAGTTCAACACTGTTCCAGACAGAGGCAGGATATAGACCGATTCCAATCACCACGTCCAATGAGATGCTTGGTCCTGGGGACCTAATCTGAAGTTAGGGAGGCTGTACCTCAGTCCAGCTTCCTCCAAAGGTACCCAGAATTGGATGCTCCACATTCCTCTAGTCTTGAGACACCATGATCTCTCTCTCTCTCATCATGTAGAACTTAACCTCGCATGTGCATAGCACTGTCTTAAGAATTAGCAACACAAGTTAGATGTGCTATATAACTTGTCAGCTGGTAGAACTAGAATTTGTTGCTGCCAAAAAAGGTATAGCCAGTTTGAACAGATGTTGGTAAAGATAACTTTGGTGTGGAAGAGAAAGACAAGCTTAGTTCACAGGACTGTCTGACTACTCTTCAAGGTTGAAGATGATAAATCCAAGATCAGAAAAAAAAAATCCCCATGCTGTATGAACCTGAAGGCTGAGGAGGTCCCCAGACCTGACCTAATTTGTAACTGCCCTGGCTATGTTGGCAAATGGATCCACATAGACTTATTTGGCTTGTAATATGGATCATTTTAGAACTACTAGCATCAGATAAAGAGTTATGGTACTTGATTAAAAACAACCTGTGAACTCAGGAGTACAAACTTAATTTTAAGCACTGGGAAATTCCTAAGAAATAAAAGCTATGAACAGATGAACTGAACATTGTCCACGTAACTGAGAACCAGAAAGGCTAAATGTACAGAAACAGGGTTGACAGTCTAATCAGACCAGTCAACAGGAGCTAGCCTTGTCTTTGCATTTCACTGCTTTAAAATTTTATCTAGTTAATTAATTGTGTGTGTGTGCACATACATACACACCACAGTCCACACACACATAAAGGTCAGAGAACAATTTGTGGAAGTTAGTTCCCTTCTTCTACCATAGGGGACCTGGTAACTGAACTCAGGTAGAGTTATGTTTGGTGTCAGGCTACTGCCTTTACTGGTTGGGCTATCTGACTGACACAGCCTCTCCTTCCCCCCCCACCCCCACCCCCAGATAAGGTTTCTCTGTGTAGCCCTGGCTGTCCTGGAACTCACTCTGTAGACCAGGCTGGCCTTGAACTCAGAAATCCCCCTGCCTCTGCCTCCCAAGTGCTGGGATTAAAGGCATGCGCCTCCACCGCCCCGGCTTCTGCCTCTCCTTTTATTCTTCAGTTATTTGCCTATTACTTCATTTATGCTATTAATTCATCAGTTTTATTCATTTAGTACTTTTCTCCTGGATTTACTTCTCACTCCATGCAGTCCCTAGTAACAGTGGAGCAGGGAAGAGGGAGCCCGGGGAAAGAGACGGAGAGAAAGCACAGGCAGAGGCAGCAGTGAACAGGAGCACAGCCTTGGTCTGGTCCTTCACGGTCACCTTCACCCTTTAAAACACAGGGAGTTATTACCTGTATCAGTTCTCACCATAACAGAATGGGCTGGTGTTGAAGATACCAACCCAGTTGTGATGAACTCCCCACAGGGAAGCCACATCTCCCGGATATCAGCTGGAAACAGGATTACATCTGAACTCACTGCCGCATTCACAGCTGGACTGGGGGTGGGGCGGGGTGGGGGGGGCAGATCCCTCTGTCTCACTGGGAATGAACACAGCATGGGGTTCATGAATGAGCATGACAAGGAAGGATGGCTTTCCTCCCTGGGGTAAACCCACTGATGCAAGAGTATCCCTTGGGTTGCTGGCAGATAAATCCTGGAGAGTGAGTATGCATATAGGGAGGATGATGGGCGGGCGGGAGTTCTGGGAGTCAGTCCTCTGATGCCTCTCCTTCAGTGTATTTAAGGAGCTCAGCATAGAATTGCATGGAGTGTTGGAATGAAACAATAAAAAGAGAGTGGGGGGAGATGGGGGAGGCAAGGTGATCCTGGGAAGAGTAATGATGAAAGTCAAGTCACCTATGGAGAAGAAAAAATGGCAATGTGACTGAGGAGTCCCTGGGAAGGATAAGAGAGCCTTTTGAGAGAACACAGCATGGGATCCTGCCCATGCTCTCCCCTCTGTAGTCCAGGCCAGGCCTTGCCCTCTGGCTGTGTGAACGTAGCAGGAAGGCCAGCTGTATCAATTTAGTGCCTGGAGCCCCCGCTGGGGATGCTCTCCTGGGGCTACAGACTCAGCATCCCGATGTGCTGCTAGAACACGAGGGGATGTCAGCATATGGCACACGCACCACATGCAACTCTGTCCCTGCTGTCAACTCAGGGAGGGCTGAACTCTGAGTCTTTGTACTCAGAGTGAGCAGGAGGCCAAGGTGAGCTGTTCTCCATAAAATACAGCAGCAACAACAAAGGATACCCCGAATGCTACTTTTTGAGGGTCCTATAACTACCTCCCCTTTCAAATGATAAATGGAATTGAGAAGCCTGTCTCCCAGGCAACGACAAATCTCTGAGGAAAACCCCATGTGCTTCCTCACAGGAAGTACAGGCGACCTTTCAGACACGGGTGTGGAAAAGTCCAGAAACCTTCCAGTCTAATGCTGCTCCCTGGCGCTTGTCCAGTGGACAAGTTCCTGACTCCTGGATCTTTTTGCTTACGGTTCTATTAATGGAAACCACTTTCTCAGGGACTCAGATTTGTAATCCTACCCTTCCGCTGCCTCCCCATTCTTTACCCTTCTCCAACCCCAATGCTGCTCTCCTTCCCTTAGCTGTGCTCCCCTCTCCTGGCTAGTCTCCACTCGTCCTGTTTAACCCAGTGCTCACTTCGTTATAACTGCCCCTCCCCCCCCACATCCTTACTCGCCTAGCTCCTCCTCCCTAGCAGACCAAGCTCTGACAGTGCCAGTCCACTGCTCAGACACCATCTTCCATAAGCACCCTGCAAACCTGGCATCCGGAGCATTCATGATCTGACCACAAGGTCGCCCCCCCCCAACCCCATCCTGCTGCTTTCTCTTCTAGTGCTCTCTACTCCAGACCACTCTACTCCTTTGCCTCAACCACCTTCAGGCTATACTGCCCACCTCTGCCTGCTAAAACCCTGCTTTACCCTCAGTGCCCATCTCAAACATCATCTTTCTCTACTTTTTCTGCTACCGGAGTAAAAAGTACTGTCGGTCTTCTGTCTGTGCACATGGTATTCTAGTCATTTCTGTGCTTAAATATTCCTCCCACAAGAACTCATCATCCAGGAAAGCAGGCACCTTTACTTTATGACTCTTCACACACAGCAGCTCTTAAATACATTAAAAAGGAGCAGCTTCCTCGAATTGCATAACGCAGAGTTATTTTCTGGACCACGGAAGGATGTGGTATGAAAAGTGTTGTCTCTTCTTCTTCTTGCTTTTACATCAGTAAAGACAAATCAGAGGAAACTAAGATGCTGGAGGAGGAAGAGGAGGAGGAAGGGGAGGAGGAAGAGGAAGAGGAAGAGGAAGAGAAGGAAAACCACTAGACTGTATCTCCTCGTATGGAGAATGAAGGTATTTTGCTAAACCTATGAGTTAGGACAGTCTACTGGGGCCAGCTTTACTAAGCAGGGAACACTTGGTAAAATCTGGAGACAGTTTCACTGTTACACCTGGGAGATGCTACTTGCATCAATGGGAGTGGTAAGAGACGCTGTGGAGCATCAGACAACGTACAGGACAGCTGACAGGTCAACATGTCAGTAAGGCACTGGCAAGAAAACCTGCATTAATGTAAGACGGCCACTAACTTTACTCCAGGTAAAGAAGCCGAGGCACAGTTATGCATCATTCCCAAGATAACAGTAATAGGAGTGAGGACAAGGTCTAATCCTTACGGCTTTAATTCTCTGAGCAGTGTTTTTCTTCCTAGGTCATGTGTCCACCTGCATAATCAGATGTCACAGCAGGAACCAAGAAGTGTCACAGCTGATAAAGAATGCTGTCACTGTTTTGCTTGGTGGATGTCAACGTGATCACAGGTCGCAGGGTGCAGGCAGAGTAACGTGGCCTATCAGCGCCTCTCTGTGTGTACACAGAACAAGACAGTGGTGATGGCCATATTGGAGGCTGAGAGGACAGCTAACCCTCATCCTAGTGGGCCAGTTAAGGCTGCTCCAGGTTGCAGCAACTACACTGGTCCATGTGGAGGAGAGGCCAGAGGAAGGAAAATCCCTCCAAAGGATGGAGAATTGAGCCTCCAGCACAGGTGACTTTGCTGTGAGGACTGGTATGTGAAGGAAGGGACTGTGGGTCATGAACATGTTTAGAATCTACAAGGCAGCCTTTTGCATCTATGGGAGGCGTCTTGAGAGGCTCTGGTGGGCAGGAGTTAGATTTATACTGCACTTGAGTTTGATGAGAATTGTCTAAAATGACACAACATCACTGGGGTTCAGAGTGATTTGGATGACTTCTAAGGGACACTAAAAAAGGTTCTAATTGGAAAGTACCAAGAACTTATTATGTTTTATGAAACCAAGAAGGAGGATCTGCTGTGTGCTAATTGCAGGGCTTGAGCCGAAACCACAAGAGCAGGCCCCAGCAGAGTACCTGATGTAACTGGGAACATCCTGTCCCTCCCCCCCAATGGTAGGGAACTACATTTTCAATGTAGTGAAAGAGCTCCTCAGACAGAGACTTTTGCTTTCACCTAAGACAGAAGACCAGAAAGAGAATAAAACCAAAGCAGAGCCTCCTACCCCGCAAGCCAATTAAAAAACTTGTCAGAAGCTGGGCATGTCTTTGATCCCAGACCTCTGAGAGCAGAGGCTAGCAGATCTCTGTGACTTTAGGACCAGCCTGGTCTACATAGCAAGGTCCAAGCCAGCCAGGGATGTAAGTGAGACTCTGTCTCAACAAAACAAAACAAAATAAAATAACAACAAACAAAAATCCCAGACTTGTCAAAATGTCTCTACAGCAAGAACAGGCTACAAAGACTGAGCACTGTCAGCCACCACCATACAATACAATTACCATACAATGAACATCATGGGGCTGGTGATACCTTGTCATGGCTACTCTATAACAAGCATTCACATAAATGACTTGAGGATACTTTGCTCTGCATTTGTTACTCAGAGGTCAATCTAGCAATCCCCATCCTTGGAGAACTCACACTGTGACTCCACAGAGCTTGACTAACACTGCCTAAGCTCAAAATCCAGGGGCGTGATTTTACACGAAGACCCTGGCTGAGCCATTTAACTTCCTCTGCAGTTTTCTACTTTACTTCCAGCACCCCTAGGGAGCAAGTGAGATGCTTGTGGAGAACTTAAAATAGAGAGGACACCCAGCACAGTCAGTCATCAGAACGGAGGGCTTCTCCTATATCATCCTTCTCCTTAATGGTGATTTCCTCCATCTCCCTATCTGATCGCTCTCTACCTAACTGTTGCAGTTCTGCACCAAGTCACCCCACCTAATTAGTTAGGCAAAGATTCTCATGTTTGAATGAAGTCCCAAAGTTCAAAAGTCACTTTCCTCCAGTTTTCTGTGACGGAAGCACCATAAAAACAAACAAACAAACCCCTAAAAAAAACAAAAACAAAAACCAAAAACAACCCCCCAAAGCCCAAAACACCCATTAGGTGATCTAATCAAGTTAGCTCTGTTCTGTATTACTCTGGATTATCTTGAAATAACGTGCAGTTATACTGCCAGCTCAACACACAAAGAAGGAGTTGCTTCCTGGTATGTAGTGACCCCCCAAGATGCTGAGAGGTAAAAGTTTGTGAAGTTGCCTCTCTCTTAGGCTTCCTGGGGTATTGGAGCAAGCTGTGTGGCCTGTCTCAGATTTCATGGAAATCTGTCGAGAATTGGGGCTTCCCTTAAAAATGGAAGGAGTGGGTTGCTTATTAAAGTGGCAGTGTCTTGGAGGGGCCCTGCTGACTTATCAAGGATGGAAGAGTGATTCTTTTTCTTCCAGAGATCAAGCTTTCTGCTAGAGGCTGGACCTGTTCCTTCTCTACATTTCTTGGGTGGGCACAAGGGCTTAGGCTTAGCCCAGTCGTGGCCGCAATTTGCAGCTGCACGGCAGTGACAGACTCCTTGTTGAGTGTTGCTTTGGGCTTCCCCCAGAGCTGGCTGGGAAGGCTCATAGCATGAAGGATGAATGTTGCTGTCTAGGCTTCTGAGATGAACCTCGAAGAGGTAAATCTTTACAAGAACCTGCAATTTGCATACTCCACCAGCAGGTGGCGGCAATACAAACCCAACTGCAACAATGTTTTACTTAAAGATCTTCCACAAACGTGTATCTAATTCCAGTGAGTAATTAAAAGGCAGATAACTTTTGAAGAGAAATCTTGAAAAAAAAATTGAACTTAGACATAATATGGGACATTGCATCTCATTTTCAGGGCTTAGAATGTAGTCCACTGCTGACTGGGGTTGACTTAATTAGAAAGTGTCCCTTCATAGCTCTGGGGTGCAGGCTCTGGGGTGCAGACCCTCCCATGCTATTTCCTTTGATATACTGTCCCTGTTGGTGACACTCTTTCCATTTCAGGGGGTCTCTGAATAAGTGCATGCAACACTTACTGACTGAGTCAGACTTTAGTCACCAGTGGGATTCTGGACAGCATTGAATCCACACCTCTCTTTTTATAATAAAGTGGCAGGAAGGTTGTTAGGATTAGTGAAGCCCAGATGGGGAATGATCATTAACCTGGCCACTGGTTAGTGGCAGAGACAAAATCTGAGCTTGAGTCTTATGGTTATGCTGACCATTCTCAACATTCTGAAGTCATTTCAGAGTGCAGAAGGAGCGCCCACTTAAAAGGTCAGCACACTGAAGCAGGAGACAAAGACAGTAAGAGTGAGCGAATCACAGCGACTTAACTGGCTTAAAAAGAACAGAGCACGAATATCCTGAAACAGCTCAGTAGGCCAGACAGCCGTCACTACCTCCCACGGTCTCTGAGGGGTAGCATCACAATTGTCCTGGGAGAATACGAGTGACTTGTCTGCAATGTTAACTTTAAAAATGTAGGAAATGTCCTGAGTCTCCTTTAATAACCCAGTTTATATCTGTCATCTGTGACTTTCTCCGAAAGTTCATTCCTGGGATCTATTTATAACTCCGGCCCATACTGTTTCTTAGAGTAACGATTTTCACACACTGACTACCTGCAGCGTAAAGTACTACTTCCTTCCATTCGACCCTAAAACTATCGAGCTCTCTGGCTTTGCGCAGCAGGGCAGGATGCGAAGCCATTAACATCCTTCACCTGAGGAATTATTTTTAAAGAAGCTAATTAAGCCGACAATGAAAACAGGCATAATACTATGCAAACACATTAATTAGGCCAATTTTGAGGTTTCAACAAGTGCCCTGGAAAAGTTCAGTCCATTTGCACCGTAACGTTCCCTGGCTGGTCTGAGTTAGAACCTACTTCAGTAGGCATTTGCTTTATACACCTGTATGGGCCTGGCTTGTCTCTGATACAAAAGAGAAGATGCAAAAGTGATACTGGGGTGGCACAGGGTGGGGGTGGGGGTCACACTGACTCGGGCAGTGACCCATAGACTATAGAGAAAATATTCCAGCAGTGACTCCTGAAAATGAATTCTTTTGTTTTCAAAGTTCAATGCTCTCAGAAAAACCCCACTTTGGTTCACGCTGGGTAGAGCCAACTGACTTCTAGTATATAAAGAGGGCAGACGGAACAAACGCTGGGAACTGCCATCCGGAGGAAAGGCCTGCTGTATTTCAAGCCTCCCTCGTCATAAAGCTTTGTTTCACCCACGGAGGAGTTAAGTCTCGGTTGTTGGTCTGCTCCACTCAATAGCAAGGGGCATATTGGGTGAGGATGTTCTCTTTATTGATGAAAAGACAGGACGGTCAGGTGGCAGTCTTAAGTCTTCTTTTGCAGCCAGGAGAGAAAAGGGTTGGAAGAGGAACCAAGCCAGAGAGGATTCCAAATGGAACATTTTCCATCATGGTCTGGTTCTGATTCCCTGCCTCACCCAACACAGCTGCAGGAACAGGGTGTGAAACTCTATACTACTACTTTGCCAAGGGAAGACGGGAAGCCAAGGCCTAGATGAGCTTCTCCTCACCAAACAAACACATTCTGTTGTCTGAGAGAAAGAGAGAGAGAGAACAAAGGTGCATTCTGTTGTCTGTGAGAAAGAGAGAGAGAGAGAGAGAGAGGGAGGGAGAAGGAGAGGGAGAGGGGGAGAGGGAGAGAGGGAGAGGGAGAGGGAGGGGAGAGAGGGAGGGAGAGAGAGAAAGAGAGGGAGAGGGAGAGAAAGGGGGGAGAGAGGGAGGGAGGGAGAGAAAGAGAGGGAGAGGGAGAGAAAGGGGAGGGAGAGGGAGAGAGAGAGAGAGAGAGAGAGAGAGAGAGAGAGAGAGAGAGAGAGAGAACACAAAGGTTAACATCCAAGTATTTTAGAATCAGTAGAGAGAAAGCCCATTTCCCAAGGTTGGTTTGGGTGTATTAAGAGATCTAGTTTCCCCAAGACCTATGAAATCCCAGGAGGACCCTGCATTCTCAAGATGGAGTAGAGGGGACATAGGAATGCAGCATGCTTCATTGCCAACAGCCTTTTATAAGGAACCTTGTCACTCACTACTACTCTAGGTGTGCTAAGTACAGTGTCTTAACCAGAGCCTGCCAGTAATTTGCTTGCCTGTAGGACCAGCTGGGAACTAACCCAGGACACTGGAGATGTAACAGCAAAGGCTGTAAGAATTCTGATGCACGCAGGGTGTCGGAGACTTAATAAGAGTTGAATCTTTTAGTGATGCCTGAATTCACAGCATGGCTTTTCCCAAGGAGTGCCAAATGCTTTAAAGATGACACGTTAATCTTCACAGAGCCCGGTAATGGAAAGCCTGTGCCTGCAGGGACAGGGTGAGGGCTGGGGATGCTGGCTTCTCGCTGTGTGCTGGCTTCTATGAGCGGAGCTCTGATGTGGGGAGCAGGGCAGCTGTCTCCAGATGCCTCATCTCTGCCCTCTCAGCTGCTACTGTCCCTGCCAACTCCCAGCCCCAGAGTCATTAAGAATCAGACCCTTCTCTTCTCTTTTAAGCGTCACCACTTTATCAACAAACAAAGCGAAGAATAAAGAAGCAAAGGGCAGATAAGAAAGCGAAGGGGAGCAAGAGGACCCACCAAAGGGAAGATGGTGAACAGGCCGCAACACGGTCTGCCCAGTGGCCCACGCTTCAGACATCTGCTCATCCCTACCGTCCCGAGAAACAGCTGGGTCTAGAGGCTTGGTGAGGATCTTAAGTACCCTGGCATGGACTGGGTACTTACTGAGGTCTGCCAAGAGGATGACCAGCACTGCACTTTATAGTTTAGAAAAATGTTTATCCACTGTAACTATGTGCTTTCCCCAACTACATGCACTTAAACACGAGGAAACTAAGTTTATAATGGCCAGAAAAGGGGCCTGACCTGAAGTCTCCTCACTGTCAGGCTGTTTTGTTTTTCTACTGAATGCCTGGGAAGGAGTGTTCTAGAATGATCTGGAGAAAGTGTGAGGCTGGAAAGGAAGAAAACTAGTTGTCTAAGGCCAGAATGTTAGCCAAGAATGTAAGCAGCTAGCTGAGGGGTGGCAAGCATTGTCGCTTCATGTGAGAACCGATGTTTAGCAAGGATTGCTGACTCCTGGATGGTGCGCACTGAGGACTTGGCACGTATCGGACTTAGTGGGACAGTGTGTGGTGATCGATTATCCATGTCTGACCCAGACAAGGAAAGGGCTAATAATTCTACAGATGTCACCCATTTGACCTACTTCCCTTTTCTTGTCCAACCTATTTTATAAATAATAGATTCAAGCACCAGAAAATATGATTTAAAACTAGCCCACGCCCATACCATTGCGCCATGACATTATTCATAGATGGGAAAATAATAAAGACAGGCAGCTGTCCAAGATGCAGGGCATTACAGGTCGTCAGGCATCTGGGGCAGTAGATTCTGCCTCAGTTGTACCTATTGCATGCCTACAGGCTTCTACTCAATGTCCCTATGTATAAGAGCCCAAAAGGAAATTAAGAAAGCTGCTGAAACGATCCCATCTTCCCGGAGGCATCTGGTTCTATGTAGTTTCAGGTCCAAGTGTATGGTAGGATGAGAACACTTCCATCAGGGTAGGATTCCTCTTTCCTGTTCTCCCACTCTCAGGCTGAGTGTCCCAAGTTCACTGAGGATGAATTCATAGCTGGAACCCTGGAATACTTCCTAGACTTTCATCTCCTCAAAGAAGGCGCTAATGGCTGTAGGGCATTCTACTACAGAGGATTCCTCCAGGATTCCCAGGTCTGGGGGGTGGTCCACCCTTGGTCTGTCTCCCAGTTCTGTCCCCTCCTCATTCTCTTTGTCAGAAGCTTCACTTGCTTGCCCTTTATAACCAGCTTCTGTTCCTTTCATTTCTTTTCACTTCTGTTGGTTCTTCAACCAAAATATCCAACTCCTATAGTCTCTGTGAGTTCCAGGTCAGCTTTGTCTACATAGAGAGCTCCAGGTCTGCTATGGCTATAAATAGAGTACATGTCTTAGCACACACACACACACACACACATACACACACACATGCACGCATACACACTACCACAACCACCAAAATAAAACCAAAAAAAAAATTTTAAAAAATCTCTTTATTACAATGAATGATTTTAAGGCATTATTTTTAATGCTTTTCCCAACTACATTTACCTTGATTAGATACTGCCCAGAGTGGAGATCATAATGTTTTGAGTTGGGACTGTTAGCATGTAAGATATCATTCATCTTAACTAGCTTTACACTTGTGGACTAACAGGACTAAAAGGACTAACTGGTTGTTTGATCTAAGAAGCTACTGGAAATGGATCCTCAGAACTAGATAGATATGTCTTCGAATACTGTTTTGGCTTGAATAGAAAGTATCCCCCTTCCTCCAGGATTTGTGCAGAGAAGGCTTGACCCATGATTTAATAGTTCCACAGGTGGGGAATAGTCTCCACTCTGGGCAGGGTGGGGTCTGGAGAGATGGCTGGAGAAAGTGCTAAGCTCATCAATGAGATCAATGAGTTGAGTTCACTGCTAAAAGCAAAGCATTGGTCACAGAGAAGTACCAGAACTGTTGGTACTGAAGACACAGTTCCATTGCAAGGAAGCCCCGTGCTTTGTGCCAGGACACCAGGCAGGGCAGCTATGAGAATCTCAGCAACTGCTAAACCCAGGGCACCAGGGTATAAAAGTATAAACCCTCCAAAAAATATTTTGTAATAAAACTGCTACAGTATTTCCTTATACAGGATTGCCTAAAAAGATGTTACTCCAGGATTAATTCCACCATGTTACCCATTCCGACATTGGGAGGGTCCTATAGTTGTGGTCTAAGTCGGGCCAGATTCTACATAAACTGGAAGCAGGACCTGATGCTGTCCCCCTGATACTCATCCGGCAGGAAAGCAGAATGCTAGACTTACAGAATAACAGAGGTTCCTATGCAGAATTCAAAGGAAGGCAACATGAAGCACAATTAGAGTTCCTGATGTCAGCTCCGGAGTAGGCAATGCATAATATAACCTGAGTGAAGTTGAGGCTGCGGTGATGACCTCAGGAAGCTGAGAGATGCCAGAAGCATATAATACCTACTGAGAAAAGCCACAGGAAGCAAGTGGAACCAGCCCAAAGGGAATGGCCATCTGTCTGCAGCCAGCAAGGTCATATGGGTGTGGCTGTTTAAGCACTTTGCAGTTTAAATGACAACTATATGTTGAAAGTAGAACCACAAGATTCACTGTTTGTTCTGTTTGGCCTCACTTCTTTCCGTTTTCTCATTCTTTCCTTTTGGAATGGAAACTCTGCATCTACTGTGTCTTTATGTTGTGGATTGAATAGGAATGGTCCCCATTGGCTCCTATCGTTGATGCGTGGTCCACAGTTGGCAGAACTGTTTGGGAAGGATAAGCCTTGTTGGAAGAGGTGTGTCCCTGGGGCCAAGCTTGGAGGTTTCAATAGCTCATGCCACTTCTTGTTAGTTCTTGCTTTCTGCCTCATGGTTGTTGTCTTAACATGTGAGTTTTCAGCCCCTGCCCCAGCACCATGCTCGTCTGCTGCCATGGTCCCCATCTGGTCATGGACTCTCCCTCTGAACCTGTAAACCCAATAAACCATTTCTTCAATAAGCTATGCTGGTCATGGTGTCTTAGCACAGCAGTAGAAATGTTAGAGGCTCAAAGGTAATAGTTGCCTTGAGTCTCTAAGAAGTCTTTGACTTTTGAGCAATGCTGGAACTGTTAAATCTTTAGAGGCTCCTGGAGATAGAATAAATGCATTTTGCTTTATGAGATGTCATGAGTCATTGTGAGACAAGAGCAAATGTTATGGTTTAGTTGTAAAGTGTCCCCTCAGACTTCAGGTAATTTAGGGTTTGGTTTTTGATGCAGCAATGTTCAGTGATGGGACTCAGAATGGTGCTAGCTAGTGAGACCGTCAATCTCATCATTGTGTTTCTGTATTGATGAGTTCCAAGCTGGATTGGCTATTATTTTACAGGGGTCAGCTGCAGGAAGCAGGCTCCTGGCAGCATGCTTTTGAGGGGTGTTTTTCCCCCAGCTCTGTTTTCTCTTCCCTTTTACTACTTCTCCACTGTCACAAGGTGAACAGCCTCTCCCAGCTAAAGCTCCCAGCACTGTGATATTCCACCTTACCTTAGGCCTAAGACAACAAAATCAACCAATCTTGGATCAGCCTGTGAAACCATGGGCCAAAATAAAATGTGATTAATAAAAGTAGATTTTTCTCGGGTTACGGTGACAGGACATTGACTAATGCCAGAACAACTGAGGAGCTCACGGGAAGCCCATGTTGAACATCTGTGAAGCCTCTTCCCATTTGGTTCATTTGGTTTTGGATAATCTCTTTTCATTAAAATGTAAATTCCTAAAAGGTATGGATTATTGGTGTTTTTTCTCATCGCTGCCTTGGGATGGCCCAGAATAGTACACGGCATATGGCATCCACTCGAAAAGTATTTGTTGGATGAATTAATAATTGGTCTTGTTTATAGTCCTCGAGGCCTTTCAAAAAATCTAACCCTTTTCATCTTCTACACGACAGCCCCTGAAACAATCTGAGACAGCTGTCACACTCCCCAAGTCATCTCCTTCCCTGACAAAATATTTATAGTCCCCTGAACATTATGTGAAGAAAATCCAGACCCTTTGCTGTACTGGAGTTTCAAAAATCACAGGGCAGCAGGGGATACTGGGATTTTTTTTTCTCACCAATACTCTCATTCTGAAGAGAAGAAAATAGAGGGGGTTATCTGGTGCAATACCTACATTAGAAGGAGAAGCCTGGGCTGACTGGGAATATAAGACTTATATTGTCCTGATTGGGGGTAATATAAGAAACAGCTGAGATAAGCCCCACAATGCAGAAACTTTTTAGAAAAACAAATCTGAGATCAATGAATTTATAATCATTTAGATGTTGTTTATGAGAGTAGCAGAATTCTTTAATATAGCTCAAATCAAACCACTGGGGATTCAGATGCAATCAGGCATGTGTATGTGTGTGTGTGTGTGTGTGTGTGTGTGTGTGTGTGTGTGCTAGAGACTGAACCTGGGACCTTGTGCATGCTTACCCCCCCCCCCCCACACACACACACACACATGTGCCACAAACCACACGGGGCTTTCAGAATGCTGAGTTGAAAAAGAAAAATCTCTATACATTTGGCACTTACATTCCACAATCCCACAAAATGACCATAATGGTATAATGATGTCAGAAAAAACCAGAAGTCCTCAAGTCAAATGCTTCCTGGCAGAGGCAGCAACATTTGAGCAACAAGCAGATAGATGTCTTTGCCTAGGTTAATGTCCTGGCTAGTCTTATGTTGTTAACTTGATAGGAGCTAGAGTCATCAGAAAGGATGGAACCGCAAGAGAAATCTCCCTAAGATCTAGCCATAGGGCATTTTAATTAGTGACTGGATGGGAGATGGTCCAGCCCATTGTGGGTGGTGCCATCCCTGGTCTGGTGGTGCTGGGTGCTATGAGAAAGCAGGCTGAGTAAAGCCCTTGGGAGTGAGCCAGGAAGCAGCACCCCTCCATGGCCTCCATATCAGCTCCTGCCTCCAGGTTCCAGCCCTGTTTGAGTTCCCACACTGGCTTCCTTCAGTGATAAACTATAATGTGGATGTATAAGCCAAATACACCCTTCCCTAGCCAAAGCTTCTGACCATAGTGTTTCATTGTAGTGGCAGAGAACCTAACTAGGACAGTTCGGCTGTGCGTGGCTTTTATTTGCATGTATCTGGTGTGCAGCTGGCAGTGTGGAGAATCCCCGAGGCTACTCTTCCTGTGGACACTAGGTCTGTGTTGCCCCAGAAGTAGCAAAGCACAGTCTTTTAGAGAGACAGCTGAAGGCCTTCATGAGGGCCTCCCCTTTCTGTTACAGCCTCATAAAATGTCCAGTGTTCTAGTCTAAGGGTGGGGGAAGCAGGGTCCTCTCTCTTAGACAGGAGTCTTTACCACTGCCAGGAGCCCCATGGGGATGCAGAATGAGGAGGAAGGTAGAAACAGGTTTCAGCAGATGTCTTTGGAAGACTTCTTTAAGCAAACAGGAAAGAGTTTAGAGCACACATACTCCTGACACATTCTGGTGGCGCAGGACTATTCCGAGTTATGAGAACCTCTCTAGTTACAGGGTAGAAGTTATGAACGCTTTTGTGGTCACAGTGTGGACAATCCGCGCACATAAACACCACCCTGTCTCTCCCGCTCTAAGCCCTCCCACATGCGGGTTGCATGTTGTTTCTTTTCCACAGCCTGATCCACTGTCAACTCCTGGCTCGTAAGTATCGCCATTCTGCTGGAGAAAGCAGGCTCACTTTCTAGGAGAGAGCCACCTTTAGCATGACAGCCACTTAGGTGGATGTAGATTGGACAGGGGAGGGGAACATGCAAATCAAACTGTGGACATTGTTAAGGGCTAGAAATGGTGATTATAAATCTCAGAAGCCAGACGGCAGCTCTAAGAGCTCAGGGTTTTCAGGGAAAATGGCATTTGGGGCCACTAATAAATCTGAAACTTGTCTTCTTAACTAAGCCAGAAGACAGACAATGGAGCCACCATCTATACAGGGAGGAATGATGGGACTTATCTGCAAGGGACTTCTGCCTTTGCACCCTTAGATGATACTTAGTTCTCAAGGCATGTGTCATTATCTGTAAGAGCAAGTAGTGGGATAACGACTAATTAAAGTATGTAGAGCGTCTCTCAGAAAATGTTAGTGATAAAACACAACCAAAATTCTGCACAGGGCAGGAGTGGTATCCACCCTAATCACTGGGCTTCTGCTTGCCTGTGTTATGGAGAGGAAAGGGCTTGAAGTCTCCACAATAGCTTCTTATAACTACGTTCACTTTGAAAACAACCCCGTGAGGGAAGTGTTACTACTATGCATCCATCTTTTTTTTTTTTTTTTACTGAATTAAGAGGTAATGACTTAGAGGAATCACAGGCAGCCAAGAGTCTACCTGGGACTACCATCTGCTCTCCTGAAAACAACCCTCCTTTAAGCAAAAGTGGCTGAATTAGAGGGACAATAAATGTCGACAACATGTGTGTCTGTTCGATGGTCAGGACTGCTCCCATGACATCATAGGCCATCGAGGAGGTGGACACTCAGAAATGAGGCCCTGGCACGATCCCACCAGAATGGTGTATCAGGGGTCAAAGGCTGATCTAGGAACCGAGGCTATCTGTCTATAAGAGACACAGATCTGATGATCTCTTGCTGCAGACACAGTCAACATGCAGTTGGGTCACAGGGAGACAAACAAATATTGGGAGCACTCTGGTGGTTTGAGCATATGACATCACTTGGCTTACTCTCTCTATATATGGAGCAAGACATACCTCCCTGAGGTTCTAGTTATCCAGGTCATCCAACCTCAGAAAGAAGATAGGAGTATCCTTCCCTGCGTTGCTTTCACATGATTAGATAGCCTTTGTCTGTGGGGGGAGATTAACACTGCTCTGGGAGCTGGGCTCATAACAGATACTTAACATGCATTTTTCTAATTACTAAATGCAGGATCTTTAATCCCACTTTCCATGGCAGAAATGTTGCAGCGTGGAAGTGTTATGGTGGTGTCCATCAAGCCAAAGTGTGAAAGACAGACACAGGGCAGCCACCTCTGACCTGGCTACTACCTGGATGCCCAATCTATGACAACTTGCATTGTCCTCTGTGTCTGCCTGATGGGCACGGCTTTTCACGCCAGGTCCATAGGCTCTGGAGGAGGACTGCTGCTCTGCGGATGTGGGAGGAAGGGAGGAGGCCGGTGGGCAAGGGCTTGTCCTGAAAAGTTGCACTGTTCTCTACATGTCCCAGCAGGGCACGTCAACAGTGACAGGTCCTGAATTTCCTTGCCCTGAGTTTCTCAAAGGGTCAGACTGGGTGTGAGGCTGACCAGCTCTGCTCTGACCTGAGTCATGTCTGCACAGAAGAGGTAAGTTGCCTTGTGTGGGTGTGTATCTATGCAGGTCACATGGGAACACTGTGCAATGAATAGAAACATAAAGAGGGAGGGGCTATACGTCACTTAAAGGAAGTTCCAGTGTTCTGAACAACTCAGGCCTGTCGGAGTGGTGAAGCACCTGACTGGAAGAAGGGGGTTAGCTTTAAGATCTGCCGAGTAAGACAATTCTGGGAAGATGGGTGGACAAAGAGATTGGCTGAGAAAATGATCGTGTTTGTGCCCTGGATCAGGCCCCAGAATCCCAACCTGGAGAGCAGCACATGGTTTCTCAGTTCCGGAGACGTTCTAGAATAGCTGTGGTTTGGCTGATGACACAGTGCTTTATGAGGGTACAAATTCCCAGGCATGTATGTCCAGGGTGTAAACTTTGGAACCAGATCACTGGATTCAAGCTACAGCTCTTGAAAGGAATTGTGTGTGTGTGTGTGTGTATTTGTGCATAAGGTGTTTGTGTGTATATGCATGTGTGTTGGCCCTGTGCCCAACACAGTCCACAGAGCGCCTCTGCAGTCCTATCTGAACCCTTCGGTGTGTGGTAGGGAGGGCCCAAAGGATGGAGCGGGAGCAGTGTTCTCAGGAGCCGAAACACACACGAGCCACAGCCTGCCCGTGCTCCTTCAATAAAAGCAAAAAGGATGGCATCTCATTAAGTAATGGTGAGGCAGCCCGGACAGCTGACAAATGGCACAGGGGAACCCTTGGCTCGAATGAAAGTTTCCAGAAACCATCACCCTTCTCAAGGGATGAAAGAAGAGATGGCACATGCCACAAAACTCAGGATAGCCTGACAGCCAGCAAGCGAGAGGGAGAGAGAGGAACTGGGGGAAGGGGGGAGGGGGAGGGAACGGAGAAAGGGAAAGAGATGAGAGAGAGAGAGAGAGAGAGAGAGAGAGAGAGAGAGATAGGGAGAGAGAGGGAGAGGGAGAGGGAGAGAGAATGAGAATAACTTTTTCACAGATTCAGGTCAGCCATTTAAATGGGAGGGGTCTAGGAGTGGTCTAATTCTCCTTATGAATGATCTTGATGTGGGTGTCACAGAAATGAAATCAACAGATGGCAATTACTTTGTAGAAAATGAAAGTGACTGAAATGCAGAGTCACAGGAACCCTGAAACTGCTTCTAGGCAAGGGACGCATGTGAGCATGAAATATTTCCCAAAGGATCAGCCCAGGTCTGCCCCGCCTCCCTCTAAAGGTGAGAGGCAGGGATGGGGAGGAGGCTGTCCTCTTGATGGAGCAGGAAGGTTCAGAGAGAGAAGGGGTGGGCGGGAACAGAGGAGACAGAGGTCTCCATTCATCTTAAACTGCTCCGCTCCTGATAGACAGGGAGTGGGTGGCTGTTTATCTTTGAAATCTCAGCTATTTTCTTCAGTAAAGAGGTGTAAACTAACTTCCTTCAGGGCACAATCTTCAGTGGCAGTAGAGAACATTAAAGGTACACCGCACACCACCCAAGACATCTTCCTCTGGTCCTCATGGAACCAGACCCAGAGGTTTCTTTGAGAACTCATTCATCTTCCCCTTAAAAAGGCAACCTCTCTTCTTGGCTTTGTTCATGAAGAATTTGGGGGTTTCTTTGAAACCACAGGAGTGGAGTGAAGGGTGGGGAAACTAGACACAATTTAAATTTGAAGGCTCATCCCTGCCCTGGTACCTACCTGCTCCTCTACATCTCAAACTATAAGGGTTTTCATTTTAACCGTCAACTTGATGGGATTTAGAATTACTATGGAAACAAACCTCTGGACATTCTATGAGGGGGTTAGATTGAGTTAACAGAAGAACTACCTTAAAAGTGTGCGGCGCCATCCATAAACTCGGACCCTGGACCTACGAATCCTAGGAGAGCTCACCCACAACATTTGGCACCTTCTCGGTGTTGGCTAGTTTTTAAATCCACACAAGCTAGAGTCATCTGAGAAGAGGGAACTTCAACTGAGAAAATGTTCCCAACAGACTGGCTTGTGGGGCATTTTCTTGATTAATGACTGATGTGGGAGGGCCCAGTCCTCTGTGGGTGGTCCTGGGTTGTAAAAGAGAGTAGGCTGAGCAAGCCAAGAGGAGCAAGCCAGTAAGCAGCATTCTTCCATGGCCTTTGCTTTAGTTCCCACCCCCAGGTTCCCACTTTGAGTTCATGCCTTGCCCCTCCCCCACACCATGGCCAAGACCTTTATCACAGCAATAGAAAGAAAACTAGGAGCCTTTGCTTCCTGATTAGATGCAATGTGACCAGCCGTCTCAAGCCCTTGCTCTATAATCTTCCCACCATGCTAGACTGTGAGCAGGACAAACCCTTCCTTAAGTTTCTTTTCTCAGGTATTTTGATACATCAACAAGAAAAGTAACTAAAACATAAACTCTGTAAAAGAAGACAGGAGGTTGGGACAAATCCTCTCAAACCAGAGGAGTCCACTTAGTCACTGTGGTCACCATTAAGGATGGTCCTGGTCTACCAATGATGAACTCCTCTGATACATACAGACTCAGGAAGCCATGATGTGGGAATCAAAATCTCTGCTTCAGATTCCTCCCACTTCCATCAAATCTACTCCAAATTCATTTGTACGGTTTGGAGGGTGTCCTCATCCAACAGAGACTGGGGTGTGGGATTTTATATTGAGAAAGCTTTGTTATCTCACGTCACTGTCTCTGGCCCAGCCTCCCAGAGTATGCCTGGCATCTTCCATCCAAGCATTCTGCAAGCTGATGCCCAAGGTTTTGCTTGCACTTTGTCTAGGTTTTTTAATGGGGAAGAGGGCTTTTCAGTAGACAGCAGGAACACAGGCCAGCAGGGAGGAGACATCTACCTGCCTCTTTGTGGGAAGGAGTGGAAGACATGATTCAGATATTTCTCCAAAGTTCCTGCTAACTGCTTTATGACTCAGAGATAGGTCATGGTGCATTTTCATAGCTCAAGTCAGCAAAATGTCCAGTCTTGGAACTTCTACAGACTCAAAGACAAGCCCAAGTCAGACACATTCTTGGCATTCAGCAGAGACCATTCATGCAAGCTCTCCAAAGGAGAGGTGACTAATGCTTTCTTCTTGTTGGCTGCATATTAAGCGGGTATTCAAATTCAGAACCTGAAGGCTAGTGGGATGATACTGTAGACAAGCAGTGGGAAGCAAGTCAGAGACATTTCTTTAGTCTTCTGTTTGTTCCCCCTGTCGTGGACAAATCGTAGACCTTCTCAGAGTCTCAGTTTCTTCATGGGCAACACAAACAATACATTCTCTGCCCTTCTCATGCAGCTACTGGGAGAGGCAAAGGGAAAGCAATGAAGGGAAGCACACTATGTGCATAGGACCTGGGTGAAGGATAAATATCAGCATAGCTTGGTTGGTTCAACATCTTCCCAGAGGACAATGCAGGGGGCTTGGGGCCCTAGAGTCCACAATGACCACCATTTCTTACAAAGGCTTTTGACCCAAGAATTAATTTCTATTCTTCATACATTTTATGGTACTCAAGGACATCAAACATTATATTTCTCTGTCTCTGAGTTGAACTTAAAGATTCCCATTGTTACCTCTCCCACACCATGCTTAGAAACAGTAGCTAATATAAATCTTAAAGACATTTGATAACATAATAAATAAAGACCAACTAATGGGCTACTCAGGATGATGTACTTCTCTGGGAACGAAGAGGAATGGAAAGTAAGCTGTTTTCTTGTTTCCTGCTGTTAGAAGACTCAGTAACTAGCAATACAAGTCAAAGCAGTGCTGTGAGGTCCGAGCTTCATTATACCAAAGGCTAAGGTTTGAAGTTAAGGGGGCAGGGGACTGGAGCCTGTAAAGTTTCCAAGACAGTTTAGACATTCTCTTTAGAGAATACACAATGGGTCAGGGTCAGGGTATACATTAAACTAACGCTCAAATTCAATACCCAGAAGACATCAGAATAACAAGCACTAGGAGGCATCTCAGCCAAGCTCTTGGCCAGTGCTTCTCACTCTTCCTAATCCTGAGGACCTTTACTGCAATTCCTCATGCTGTGATGATCCCCAACCATAAAGTTATTTTCATTGCTACTTCATAACTGCAATTTTCTACTGTTATGTATTGGAATGTAAATATCTGATAGGCAAGATACCTGATATTTGATCCCAGTGAAAGGGATGTTTGACCCTCAAAGGAGTCATGACCCATTTGATGAAACCATTGCTTTTGGCAAAGGGAGCAGCCACTTGCTGAACATGTGCACAGACTCCACTCTGAGCTCTCCAGAGTTACACTAAGCAGTCATCACTGTCTGCTTCAGACCCCTCATCTCCTCTGTACCCAGGCTCAGTTGGCCACTTTTGTCTTTTTTTATGGTCTGTTCAATTTCTTATAGGTCTGATTCCAAGGTTCCCCAAACCATCTGGGACTCACATAAAAGCTATTGGGGTTCCCAGAATTCTGAGCTCATTATCCTAGAGCTTTTAGTTAATTCTTGCCTGGCTGGAGTTCAGAAGACACCAGGTCTAAGAGGAGATGATCAAAAAGAGCCTCAGTCCTGGAAAGATGCTCAGCAGGGAAGAAAGCTTAGCACAGTACCAGCCGCTCTGGACACAGGGAAACCTGCTGGACATTGGGGCAGGAAAGGCCGATTACAGCAGATAGTCTTAGAGTTGTCAAAGGTAAGAGATGCCCTTTCCTATTGGCATGCTGTGGGTCACCATGCCAAGATAACAACTTCTAGGCAGTATTAGTGAGTAGGGGGACAGTAAAGTCCTCCCAGGGTTGCAGATGGCTTAGCCTGGAGCTTCTGAACCAAGTGAGAACCACAAAGGCACTGCCAGGAACTGGCAAGAGTCCTGCCTGCAGAAGGCTGGATACAAAGGCAATTGTATGGTGCACCAAGTTCTTCATGGGTCTATTGGACTGCCTTGAGTAGTGTGGGCTTTACTGGCTGGAAAGCCCATGGTAGACGTGATTGGTATTAAGTACCGAGGTGTACACCCAGGTAATTCCAAACCAACTGGAGGACTCATACCATGAACATTTACCATATAACGTGTATTCAATAAATATTTGTCTCTCTATTCTTTGGTGGGGAGGCCGTGGGAGATTATTTATTGGAGCATGAACGTATTAATAGAACTTATTAATGGCTACAGCACATAACAATGGTTCGTGACCATCATGACCATGCCACAAGTAGGAACACCACTATCCTTTCTCCTAGGTGGGGAAGCAGATAGAGATGTTGGTAGGTGGTCGAGGGCAGGATTTGAACCTACTTACTAAGATTCCTTGGACCATGTTTTCTATATGTTGTCTCTTATGAAAGGAGAGTCAAGGGTAACAGATTCTTGGCTGCTGTTTCCTGGACTTTGTGACTCTCCCTATTAAGTCACACCCTTCCCCTTCCATTAAGTTAGACCTTAGACTTTAACAGCAGGGGATCTTCAGCACTGTGTCCTTCCTACCTACCAGGAAACCTCTGAGGGATACACAGGATGCTAGGAAGGACCCAGAGAGCTGAAAACTTAAGGAACTCAATGCTTTGACATATTACATAGTGTTTGGCTTATGGCTGAATCATCAATACCTTTTGTACTGGGAAGAGTGTTTGCTGTGGTTTTGTTTGAAATGTTCCAACTATTTGTGGTTTATAGTTTTTTCAAATCTTACAGTTTGGTATTTACTTTTTTTTTTTTTTAAGGATAAATATCTATATGCATGGCAATCAGGTGTTCATTTAGAATTCTTCTCATTACAAGCTTGGGTAAGTTACTTAATCTTTCGAAAGTCCCCATTTCTTTACATTTGGAATGTAAGTAATATGAATCTGTATGAGATTTAATTGAGTTCAAATTTGTGTAAACACTTAGCATCTCATGATCATTTTCTCCTCTTCCTCCCCCTCCTTCTCCTCATCTTCCTCCTCCCCCTCCCTCTCCCCCCTTCTCCTCTTTTCCCTCTTCCTTGCTTGTAACTAGGTATCAGTAATGGATAGTTAACAGGTAGTAGAGTTGAAGTCAGCTCAGATTGTTTTTTAATGGAAATTAAGCAGAAGGAGACAACCCATTCTGTGTCTTTGAACCAAGAGGCAAGGGCAAAAATGAAAATAGGGCATGAGATCCTTTCTCCCTATACAATTGTCTGTTTGGATGGGCCATTCCTAGAGACTCATTCCATGAAAGAGTGGGTTTCTAAGAGAAATGCTAAGCACTCATAAAACTGAGATTAACTGAACTAAAATATTTTGAAACACAGCCTTTTAAAAGAAGCTCCATCATTCTCGGAGCCCTTGGGTTTTCTGAGTGGACTTGGGCAGCCCTCCTTCCTTCGTTTTAATTGGTTCCCTTACCTGTGCAATAGAGGAATTACACTGAAGTCTCCAGTCCTTTAGCTTCTGAAAAACCATTGCCCCCCACCCCCAGGCACTAGCTATTTAATGGAACAGTCAGTGTGGAATCAGATAGGGAGTGTCAGCACTTCCTGACCCTATAAACCCATCTGCTAAGTTCTGCTCGCTGAACCCAGGTTTGCCCACGTGTGCAATGGAGAAGGATAATTCCATACCCAATCTCTAATGCTCTACACCCTGTGGGTGCTCCACACAAGGCAGCATCTCTACCTGACTTGGTTACACCCTGGCCTTTTGGCTTGTTTGTTTGCTCATTTGTTCATTTGCCTATGAGAGTGTAGGTTTCTATGGCTCCAACCAACCTAAGATTGCTGCGTCCCAGAATAATTCAATGCAGGAGGCCTGTGCTCTGCTCCCTGCATCTAGGGTCAGACCATCAAGTGCCAGGCTGTCTCCTCAGGAGTCCCTGGTTGCATCTTCCAAATGGCAGGCATTTTGCCTCCTGGTCCTATTTTCTATCTCCGCCCCATCCCCTCCTCGGCTGGTCTTTCTCTGAGCCATCTGGAAGAGAAGGAAGCAGACAAGCTCCTGCCTGCCAGAAGCCAAATGCCAGTGTAAAATGAGCCCTTGGGGCGAGGCCAGAGAACAGGTGCGGTAAAACTTGGAGCCAGCTGCTTGTGTCTCTCCGCTGCTGCAGGGAGATACTGAGGATGGCTAGACCTCAGAAGAGCCCGGAGGCATCTTAGGAATGCAGGTTTCTTTCTAGAAGAATCTTCCAGAGTGTCACAGTAGTTTAGACCTTAGAGTGCATACAGTTGGGTGACAGAGATCACTGTCATATATCAGAGTCCTTTATGATATGTCAGAAAAAATATTAGATCTGCTGAGGCATCAATATGACCTTGGTTCTGTCAAGTGCACAGCAGAGGTGATTGCTGGGCTCCCTCGACCTTGGCCTTAATCAGACTCTCTCTGTGACTGGCCGTCCCTTGGCTCTCATCTCAATTCCTAATACAGAATGCCTAGAAACAGTGCTTCTAAGAGTGCTGCCTCGACACAAATTTACTTGGAAAACATACTCACTCAATCCAACAAGGGTAATCACGAAAAGCTAGCTTCCGTCCATAATCGAGTAATGAAGGATCTAGTGAACAAACCATGATAAACTAAACATCTTGGAAAATTTGCCCTGGTATGATTTCTTCTTAATGCATGGCTGAGTTTGCAAAATAAATTTCTTGAAGTCCAAAATGAAGCAAAAATCTGAAAACTCAAGACATAAGAAGGCTCAGCCTGAAAAAAAAAAAATCCTGTAAAGCTAAAACCTGAAAACCAGAAAGAGGAGTCACAAGCACTTTAGAGACACTTCACAAGACCCTCCCTGTGACTGGCAGTCCAAGCCGAGAGAATCATCTAGAACAGGCAACGTTTTCAAGATACAATAGTCTAGAACACAGAGCACCTATGCAACCTTTGCAATAAATTTGGATGACAAGTTTCCTATACAGCTTCTTTTAAATGTCTACAGAGGCAAATCACAACCATGTGGAAGGAGGGTATAATCCAGACCCAAGACTATGATCTAGTTTGGAACCTGCAGGCTGGGAGTTCCAGGTTCTCTCTCTCTCTCTCTCTCTCTCTCTCTCTCTCTCTCTCTCTCTCTCTCTCTCTCTCTCATTAGATATCTTCTTTATTTTCATTTCAAATGTTATCCCCTTTCCACGTTTCCCTTCTGAAAAGCCCCTATCCCATACCCCTCCCCCTGCTCACTAACCCACCCACTCCCACTTCCCTGACCTGGCATTCCCCTACACTGGGGCACTGAGCCTTCACAGGACCAAGGGCCCCTCCTCTCACTGATGTCCCACCAGGCCATCCTCTGCTACCCATGTGGCTGGAGCCATGGCTCCCTCCATGTGTGCTCTTTGGTTTGTGGTTAAGTCCCTGGGAGCTCTGGGGGTACTGGTTTGTTCATACTGTTGTTCCTGGGAGTTCCAGTTTAACCATCAAGATTTGCACTAGAATATCTTCCAGTGTTTATGCTTATGTATGAAGGCAGAAAAATATTCCAGGAAACTTTTTGTTTGTTTGCTTGTTTGTGATTCTGGGATGCAAATTAATTCTGGCTGCCAATGTAAGTGACCCACCACGTCAGGAAGTAGCAGGTGCATATGCTTATTCATAAAATAAAAGCTGACAATTTTTGTGTTATTACAAACCATTGTAAAGTCTCTGAGCATTCACACAGGGGTTTTTCTCCCAAGGTATAGACCTGGACACAGTTGCATTTGGACTTGAGCGTGCATTCACTTTCGTCTAACTGCTGTCAGTGTGTCCACATCTGGAGATACCTGACTGATGAACTCACTTCAGAATTTACTTGGAATCTGAGGTCACTTAGGCAAGGCAAAAGGTTAAGATTTTTTGAGCCTGGTAGCAAATACTAACAAATCCCAGGTTACCCAGGCATCAGGGCATCTTGGAGTTATGGGACCTGCAAAGACCATGCCACACGGGTTGTGATAATGGGGGCTGGAAGTTGCCCAGGAGATCTGAGGCTGCATCCTCCTTCAGGGAAGACAGGAACTGGGTCTTAGTGCAGTCTTTGAGAGAGGGAGTAAGGTTGGAATAGGATCGGGTCGGGGAGGCTGAGTCCCTGACATTGCCCTGGATTTCTCCAGTCCTTCTGAGACATGGCCTGGAAAGTGACAGGTGACAGTTCTGGAGTTGTGACGCACTGTTGGGAAGTCTACACTTTCCCCTCTGATGGTTTTCTTCTATCCTCAACTGAAGTCCTAACAAGACTGAAGCACAACTGAGTGGCTTGGACCTGTTCTGAGCAGGTCCTCTCCTTTGGAGTAAGCAGAAGCAGCACTATGAGATCCATGGGCTAAACCCCCTTAACACAAAAAGAAAATGTTAAAAAAGATCCCAAATGAACGAAACCCAACCAAAATCCACAACAGAGACAGAGTCCCCAGGCTGCTAGGATATCCCTCTCAGACGTCCCCCATCTGTTCTGCTCTCCAGGGCCTCCCAGCTGAGCCCTGCCGTCAGGGGAGGGCCCTTGGCCCCCTCACAATCTGTCATCTTTGACACCACTTGGATCTTGTTTCTTTTGAAGCTGCCAGGGGACATGAGGATACCATGCCTGTCTGTGGGCAGGGAGCCAGGAGGCCGGTCCTTGCCATCAGCCTCTGGGTTGGGTGGGGTAGGTCTGAAAGAGCTGGTGAACAGGGGTTCAGAATTGCTGGGTACCCCAGCTGAATCCCAGTTTCTCCATACGTCCAGCCTCTCTTGGCTGCCAGGGCCTCATATTTCCTGCCATCTGTGATGGGTGTCTCTGGGGAGACCCTCTCCTTTCTAGCTTGCTAATCACTGTGTACAGACACTGGCAATAGCCTGGTCCCCACTCCTGGCAATTGTGCAGACATCCCTTGGGCTGATCCGAGTTCTCTTCTGGGCTGCCAAGGGATTCCTGTGCTCTGTCTGCTTCCTCTCTGATATAGGTGATCATTTCTGTCAGCAGACTTGGACTCTCAGCAAACAAGGGCGTGTGTGTGTGTGTGTGTGTGTGTGGTGCAAAATTAGAAGGTAATCTCCCCTGTTTACTGATTTTCAAACTAAAAGGTTAGGTATGTATCCATCCTTGACCCACAGGCTAAGGCAGTAGAAAGGCCCAGGGATGGGAGAATTAGCAATGGCATCAGATAGACCTGAGTCTGAATCCAGGTTCTATCATCGACTCGCGTGCACATTTTCATGTTGCCCTTCTTGGGTTCCAGTGTGCACATCTGTAAAGTGTGCTTCCGGGGCCGTATGATTTACTGCGCTAACACCTGATGAGGCAAAGAAGATTCTGGTAGACCACCCTTCTCAGTTTTTTTTTTTCCTAGCTGTTTCACTATTTGTCGGTCTAACCTTGTTGTGAACAAGAGCTGGCTTGGGACAGCTGCTGGTGAGGGAGCTGGAAGGGCAAAGCGTACCGACTCAGGTGCTCATGCCCTTTCTTGGATCTCTTCCTAAGACCTTGGTTTCATTAGCATCAGATCCTGACCAGCTGAGTGAACTAGGCAGCTGGGAGGCGAGAACCCTCTGCATATCCAATGTGGTTTAACCCTTTTCCAGGTTTCCTCAGCAAGGACAAGAGCAAGCAATCAGACAATGTCCAGAACAGCCAACATGCACTCATGTATTCACCCATGTATCCATCCTTCCGTCCGTCCGTCCGTCCATCCGTCCGTCCGTCCGTCCATCCGTCCGTCCGTCCATCCATCCATCCATACATCCATCCATCCATCCATCCATCCATCCATCCATCCATCCATCCATCCATCCATTTGTTCAACTTTTCTAAGGGCAGCCTATCACAGTCATTAGAATTAGTTCTGTTTCTAAATCTGCCTTTTCCACTAGTTAGTTGCCTAACACTAAACATGCCACCAGAACCTCTTTATTCCTATTTCACTATTTTATTCTGAGGAAAACAAGGGTGGTTCCTACTTCAGAGGCATTGCACATAAAACACTTGGCACTATTTAAGCATTCAACAAATAGCTTTGTAATAATTAAGTTGGTTAAGTTGCTTATGGCTGCACAGGGAGACACGCTAAGTAGACACCTGTCAATCACTCAAAATGGACAGGTCTCCTTATAAAAGACTGGCTCCCTGGTTCCAAAGACCAAGAAAACATCTTCACCAGGAGCTCTGGGGTTTAGCTGGATGGCACAAATCTCTCATCTTCTCTAAACAATATGAAGTTGGTTCAGGAAGATTTGGAAGTGTTGAGTCATTTAGAACAATCAGTTTCTTGACTTGATGTTCTCGCCATTTTGGAATGGGCAGTTCATAATGTGACTCTCATGTTTAAAAAAAAAAAAAGAATGAGCAGGTCTGATCCTGTATCTTCACTGAACCAGCATTTCTGATTCCCTTGAAGCTCCTCTCTTCTCACATATTCCAGTTCCTGACACCCCTCAATGCCCACCCCATGGCAGAGGGCAAGGCGAGATGTCATTTACCTGTGTCTGGTAGCTTTCAGCCTTGCCAAAGCCTCTTCCATACACCACTCATTCCCTGGCATCCCTGGCCTGTCTGCCCCTTTAGGAGGCTGCTGTGACTGCTGACTGAGGATGTCGATTTACTGTTTCCCATTAGCCAGACCTCTGGTGGCCTTTGAGTGCCTTGGCCTGACACAGACTCACAAGCCAGCTGGAAAAGGTCAGGCCCCAAGAGTTTAAGCCAGTGGATGCTCCAGAGACAGGGCTGACACAGTCACCCCACTCATGGACCATTAGACTGCCAGACAGCCTTATTCACTTGGTTTTTACTGGACAGCCTGAAATTTCTCTTTGCATTTGTTGAACACATTTGGATGATCCTGTCTTTCCCTCACTGGTTTTCAGAGGCTATGAATGATGTCCCCAGACATGCTCAGAACAAACAACATGTGGTCCTGAGGATAATTTTCCCTAAGTCTAACTCCTGTGTAGCTGTGGGAGGACACTGGGGGATCATGTACCTGGTCCTACCAGTTCTTGCCAAGGTGACATGGAATACATTATTGAATCATTTTGAGCCTCTGCTTGCTTCTCTAAAATAGGGGATAACTGTTGTCCTAAAATCTGTTTCACGATTATTGTAAGATTAATTATGAGACATCCGCTTACAGAGATGAAATTGTGAAAAAAAATCACAACGGGAAAGAATGAAGAATATTAGAAATAGTTTAGGATATAAATGATTTCATATGTTGGTTTCTGTCTTCTCTAAAATGAAAAACCCTGTGACTTTCTTGGGTATGAACAGGGCACAGCTGCGTCCCCTACTCCTCGAATGCAGTACTCTGTAGCTTAAGTACAAGTGATATTGTCACCAAGAGAGGGCTCGGTGAGGGGCAGGTGGCATTGAGGAAGGGGCCAAGCTTCAGGGATCTGCTTCAGGAATTCAAAGCAGGGTCCCAGGTGCTTCATACAGCACAGCTGGAAGATGACTCTTGATGGGAGGGTATCTCCTCCCTTTCCCCTCAGCATGAATGGAAAACATGGCCTTAGAGGCTCAGGATGAGCGTTTCCTTCTCCTCTAGCTCTGGGGAGGGCTGCTAGGCAGCTGCCATGTCCAGGTCCTCTCAAAGGTCTAAATGATTCTGTCCAGGAAAGTCAGAGAGCTACAACCTCAACTTTCTTCTCCCTTTAGGTTTATCTGGAGTCACTGACTGGTAATGCTAACTGATAACCCCTATAATAATCAAGCTAACATGTCCACACCACGCAACAATTTGGAATGCCCCTGCACAGTTTTCATTTTAGTTGGTTCCTAGATCTAGTTGACTCTAGACATGATTGTTTATTTATGTACACGCAAACTAGACATTGAATTTTGAAGACCCTGCCAAAGGTCTCAGAGCTGGCACCGGAACCTGGGTCTTCTGACTCTAGCTCTGGGCTGGAGAGCCAGCAGCTAGATTTTAAACTGGCATGGTGAATAGTTCCAATTGGTGTGTCTCCCAGAACTTAATTAGAAGCAGGGTCCACCCACCAGCACTGGTCTGATGGGCTTTAATGAAATTGAATGTGAGACATGAATTGTGGGAAGCCAAAAACACATCTGAATGTCTAAGGGTAGAGTCACCACAAAGCATCCCCCTCCGCTTCCGCAGTCATCCACGGGGCCACAGGGGAACTGCAGACAATGGGGGGGGGTGTGGATGGCTGGAGATGGCACCTTTATTTCCAGAAAACACGAGTGGATGGAGCTCATTGTGCACTCTCTTTGTTCCCACCCTCCCACAAAGATGGGGTTCACTGTTCATCACAACTGCTTCTCAGGGAGGGAGGGAGGGAGGGAGGGTGAGATGGAGATTCCAAGAGGTTTGCTTCCATGTTCTCTGAACTCAATCCAAAGCACCGAGGAAGTTCACGAATCAGTGAAAAACAACAAGACTAAGTTCATTATTTTTATTTAGCGGAGCACGTCTGAAAAGCCTCCTTCCTGGAAGTGGTCCATTAGAAATGGAGGGGCCAGGGAACAACAGGCTGGCTTCCCAGCTGGGCCTCTTGCTGCCTATGAGGCCCCAGGCAGGTTGCTAAGCCTCCCTGAACCTTGCTCTAGGAAAGGCTCCCTTGCTGGGTAAGATTTCCATGAAGCCACATAAGGAAGGGGGAACTCAGTATTGCGGTGCGCACACACACAGGCCTCTAACATGTAGAGCATGTTGTTTTATGTTTATGGTGTGTGCTATTTTTGGCTCCTCTCAAGCAAAACCACCAAGATTTTCCAGACATTCTCCTATACATGTCAGCACCTGCTTTGTACTGAAATCCTTGACAACTATGGGACCAGTCCTTAAAAGTCCTACTGATTTGAACTTGCAGGAAGGAGAGGCGATGGAGCCCACCGGACCTCTGTGGGTGCTGACCTCACGTTGTGGGTATCTCTGCTGTCGGAGTTCAGGCTCCAGTCCCTCCCTCCCAGAGACCCTCAGCCCTGTGTGAGCTCTGCCCCTCTCTGGAGTATTCACCCAAACGCTCTTCTGCTTATTTCCTATTGTTTTTTAATTCTTAAAGGAACCCATAGCAATTGATGTGGAAACTGTAGCCACTTCCTGCTGAGTGTTAATAGAAACAGTGGCTTGTGTCATCCTTAGCAACTTTTCTTAATGCAACAAGGTAGACAGGAGGAGGCTAAGAGAAGCAAACCTGGGACCTGCCCCCAAAGACATCATGTACTCCCGCTGCCTAGCGGAAGGCCATTTGTATCTTACAGTCCAGTGTCCTCAAATTACCCTCTCCTTGCTTGGCCCCTTCCCACCCTGCCCATGCAGTCACAGTCTAGCATCCAGGCACAAAGTACATCTTGTTTCCTTCTTTCTACCTTTCCTCTAACCACACGTTATGCTCTCTGTCCCTTTGGGAGTTGTGCTTTATCTCTAGAGAGCTTAATGCTTTGCTGATAAAACCAGTTAATCCTCTGCTGCTCCTCTTTTGCAGAGATGGAGGAGGAGATTAGAGGAACAGGGTTAGGCCATCTCCCCTTCAAGGGCACTCAGGACATACAGCAAGGAATTGGATCTTGTTTCCCACCTGATGCTCTCTCTAGACTAGGAAGGGTCCCCTGTGTTTCCTGAGACTCACTATCGTCATAGGAAGGGATCATGGGTATGAGGACTCACTTGATCCCTTGAAGAAATGTCAAATGCCCATCAGTGAGGGCGACCCTCCAAACAACACTGCACACACACAGCAGCATAGATCCTGAAACAAAAAGGTAAGCAACAACTTAGGGGAACACAACTCAACCAGGCAAGACCTTCATATCTCCATCCTCACAAATCCTGGGATCTACAGCATCAGGCGGAACAATGGCTACAGAGTTTCTACGCCATATTCCTTTGGGTGGACACTAAGTATCATTTTACAGCAGATAGGTGAGAGGAGAGTTAGGCTTTAGCTTTGGATGGAGAGGACCCAGCTGAGTTGGAGGAGGTGAAAGATACAGGCCATACGCTGAGAAGCAAACCTTCCAGTGAAGTCCAGGGGGACAAAATGGACACAGAAGCTCCGGGCCCTTAGGATGTGTGTCAGTGCTAAGCGGTCGCTGAAGGTTCACATGAAAAGCTAGTTTTGAAGAGACGTGGTCTGTTCAAGGGGACGCTGGTGATTAAACTTGGTAAAAACATCTCACGTATTTAATGATTATCACATGGTTACTGGATATCTTCTATGGTCCAGGCAGTGTTCGTGGAGGACACAACCGATACAATATCTACTTTCTTGATACATGTAGGAAGTTAGTGAACTGTTACACTCCCCTGGCTGTAGGTAGAGAAACAGGGCATTATGGAAGAACAGAACTAGAGAACCCACTGAAACCGTGAAGTCAATGGTGGCCTCTGAGGGGCAGTTGAGACTTGCAAAATGAACAGGAATTAGATAGACCAGCGTAGACAGGAGGAGCATTTCAGATACAGGCCAGCCTGGGCAATGCTCTGAGCTAGGTAATGCCAGTTCCACTGGAGACCTGGGGCGGGGCGACATCTGACATGGCCTAGAAACAGAAATCCGGAGTGGAAAGTGGTTTATCCATTTTATACCACCTGTGATGCGAGGACACTAAAAAGTTTAAGCAGGAAAGTGAGCACATCTGTGTTTGTAATATATCACTCTGCCTGCTGGGGGGGCGGGGAGGGTATGGGGGCAGAGTAAGGATGGGGCTGCTAAGTATGGGTGGGAAACAGAAGACGGCAGCCACGAACACACAGAGGGAGGTGGCTGTGTCCCAGACATGGAGAGGGGTCAGTAGGTCTGAAGACAGACTGGACAAGCAGAGGAATGTCAGGAATGAAACCGAGATGTTTTGTCTTGCCTAACTCGGGGAGTGGAGGTACTGATTGGTAAGACGGGAAAGGACAGTGGTTGAAGAAATATGGAGAATGTTCCAGTGGGGAGCAAACATGTAAGAGAAGCTGGGTGTGGCTCAGGGTCATAATCCTAGTAGGCAGGAGGTCAAAGCAGGAGGTCAAATTAGGAGGATTGTCATGAATTCCAGGCCAGTTTGAGTCTCGTACTAAGCGCCAGACCATGGAGGGCTACGTAGTACAGTCTTTCTCAAATGATTAAACAACACTGCTACCAAAAGAAACAAACAGAAAATGACTTAAGAGTAGAAATCTTAAGCCAGAGATACCTTTCCGCCAGTCAAGCAGAACTGCACACAAACACATGTACCTGGCTGCATACCAGAAAGAGAGAGAGAGCATCTGCTGCTATTGGGGTGGATGGAGTTACTCAGAGAAAGTGTAGAATGAGAAGAAAAGTATGTATTTTGAGTGATATAAAGTAAGATTTGTAAGGTAAGACAGAGGTAGGAACAGCTGCAAAGAGATGAGAGTAGTTAACCAGGACAGAAAGCTGTCAGTCACGAGTGGTCCATTGAAAAGGTGAGTGCCTTTCATAGGCAGGTCCACTGGAGTTAGCAGCGTGGAGATTGCAAACTCGAAATGAGTAAGTTTCTCAACAGATGAAGAGCAGCTCGGATGGGGGTGAGTGGGTCTCAGAGGTGGGGGCTGGTCAGATGCTCAATAGCTGTGACACTGAAGGATCAGGGAACCAGGTAGGGACTCCCTCTTGAGAGTGAGGAGCGAGATATGACCTCCTAAATTTCACCTAAGCCAATGATCTCAAGATTTGGGCAGGTCTGAGCCCATCCTGGGAGAATCCCTTTCCAGCCTGAGGAGACAATGTGCAGGAGGAGCTCTCTAGCTACAGCCTTGCCCCTGGTCTCAGCTTCACCCCACTCCTTCCTGGCAAGAAAGCCCATTCCTGCTCAAGCCTCATCTCTTGGGGTGTTGTGCCTCACCCAGGAAATCTCTAGGATGTTGCACTGAGCATTCAGGGCTGTTCTTCCGCCTCTGCTGGACAGCCTAGGCATACCCATGAGGTATGGAGAAGACACAGAGAAACTCCTAACGCCCCGTGGTCACGAAGAGCTGACCTTAACTTTCCTGTTTTTTAGACTGTTATGCGATCTTCCCCAATAGGTCCTAATCTGCCTGTCAGACTTGAGCTACGTGCATCCTCCACCATAGCCCAGTGTCTGTCCCTCCCTTGTTTTCTCTGTGGTGCTTGTATATCCGGACACTTGGGAATTCTGTGTTCATTGAAGGCTGATGGAGAAACCAGTGGCTCTCCTTGCTGGAAGAGGAAGACTTTGAGCACTCTGCTGAAGACTACATTAACCAGATTCACCAGACCCAAGTTAGAAATAAACAAGTCACAGCATGGATTCGCCAGCCGGACTCCTCATAGCGCCCTGGGGAAGTACCAAGTCGCTTGAGTCCAAGGTCAGGTCATCATGGCCATCGACTATTTCAAATACGCTTTTAGAAGCCCACCCCTTGAACATGGAAATTAAACCCACCTTGGGATTCTGTCCCACTCCAGTCAGAAGGGCTACGATCAAGAAAAAAAAAATGGCAATAAATACTGGCAGGATGTGGGGAAAGGGGAACCCTTATTCAGTGCTGGTGGGAGTGTAGACCTGATAGATCCATTATGGAAACTAGTCTGGAGGTGTCTTAAAAGACTTAAAATAGAAGTGCCATTCCATACCATACCCCACCACACCATACCGCCCCATACCATACAACTACCCTATCACACCTAAGCATATATACCCAGAGAATTCTATATCAGACCACAGAGACATCTACACATCCATGTTGCCACATCACTTACAACAAGAAGGAAATGGAACTAGCCAGGAGTCCATCAACAGTAGAATGGAGAATGAGAACATGGCACATATACCCACTGGAATTTTACTTAACCATAAAAGAAATAAAATGATAAAATCTACAAGAAAATAGGTGGGTCTACAAAGTATATTAAATTAAGGTGACCTGGACTCAGAAAGACAAAAAACCAACCTCCTCCAAACTCACACACACATACACACATACACTCACACACATTTACACACACAAATTCTCTCACACACACACTCACACACACTCTTTCACTCATACACACAATTCTCACACACACAACTCTCTTACACACATACTCTCACACACACTCTCACACACATTCACACACACAAACTCTCACACACATGCTCACACACTAACTCTCACATACACTCACAAACAACGTTCTCTCACACATATACTCACACACATGCTCACACAAACTCTTTTACATACACACAACTCTATCTCTCACACACAAACTCACACACACACACAAACTCTCAGACACACTCACATACACACTCACACATACACATTCAACCACACAAACTTTCTCTCATACACACAAATCTCACGCTCTCTCATATGCTGACTAAATTCTGGCGTCTGTAAGTTTGTAAATGGGTATGTGTAAGAGAGTAGGTACAGACTCTGAAACCAGGTAGGAGATGACAAGAGAGAAACACACGCTGTTGAGAAAGAGGGGAGAGGTCAAAGGTCACATGTAACATGAAAGCAGAAAGGAGGCTACTGGGGTTGAAGGGCACAGGAGGGAAGTGGGTAACTAAGGGTGGGGGGGGTGGGGTGAAGAGAAATCACAGCAAACATTTTGTTTGAAAAATGCCACGATGAAACCTTATTCTTTGTATGCCAATACAAAAGCCTCCCCTCCACTCCACTCCAGGAAATTCAACATTTAAGCCACAAAGACATGCTCTCTTTCAATCCTGGAACTGACAGCTTCTTGGTGTTTTAGATGTGGATTTAGTCTTATACAGTTCTTTCCAAAATACTGAGAAGTCACTCTCCTAACCCAAACCTCACAGGACTAGGCTCCTGTGAGAAGACATTGCACAGGAGTGAACACCCAGGCTGCAGTGTCTGCTGCTCACGACACTGGCTAAAGCAGACACAACAACCGGCAGACTGCGGTGACTTCTATGCAATATGAGTTCCCATTAAAAGTTTATATTGGCAAAGTTTCCAGGGCATAAATATTCTGTAGAAACTGGCTCAGTAAAATCTAGGCTCCAAAGTGGCCCTAAACACATAGCAATTATTACAACCACAAAGAGAGAGATCGACTCTGGATACAGATCTATAATAATGCAATTTATGATTTCTTGGGGGACTATTGTTGCTTCCCTTCCCCAGCAACACAGGAACCAGCAATCTGGAAATACTGAAAGCAGCAGTTAAATGAAACAAACAAAATCTTTCCAAACCTCAGATGCAAGAACTCAGCAAGGTATAACAGGAGAATATATTGTTAGGAATTCATTCATGCCTGTGAAAACGCTTCAAAGGTGGACACACCCTCCCCTAGAGACAAGGAAGTTCCACTATCATGTCTGAGTGCAGCTCAACCCGACTTCTTTGGCAGACAACGTTTTATATCTTATTGAAGGAATATATATGTATGCATATATACATATATATGTACACACACACACACACACACACACACACACACACACGTGTGCCTCGTATTTACTGATTTACAAGGGACTTGAGGCCACAGAGGGCTCCCCCATGTAGTCATGAGACAGATGGGTGGGGCGCTGCTTCTGCCAAGTTCTCCAGGCTTTCTTTACTAGGGGTTTCAGGCTATGTGACTGCCCCAGCAAGGTTAAGCAACCCCAGACTGCCCCATCATGAGACGGATAGCCTTCCCTGCCAGGCTTCCTTGCTTGCCTTACTTGGCCGGAAAGAATGAATTTCACAAAGCCCCCAACAAACAAACAAGCCAACAGTTCTAACCGCTCTTTTCAGGTTGTGTCTTTTTAGATGGCATGATTCACCCAAAATAATATGTCCCCCATTTCTCTCATTTCCAGAAAGACAAGAACACAGTGTGCACAGGCATATTGCAAAGCGGGGTTTGAATTTCTTCACCACCAACTAGCTCTCTCTCCCCTGAGCTTTTATGTTTAAAGAGCAAAGTGCAAACTCTGGGAGGAAAAGAAACAAAGCAATCTGTCAAAATTCCTCTTAGCACCTATGACTAGTGTTAACTTACATGCTCCCAGAGTGCAAGAAAAAAGCCCAAAAAACTGCTGCTAAAAAGATGGTTTGACCTTTTAAAATGAGAACTCCCCCATCCCATATCCATATTAAATAGGTAAACCTTGGGAGTGCCACAGTTTTAGACTAAGAAATGAAATGAGGTTGAATTTCCAGAAAAGGGCTTTCCCTATAGGCTACAAGCTAATTAGGGTGTTCTAGACTGACACTGTAATAGTAAGTAGAATACAGGCCCCAAATCTCCTAGCCAAACGTAGTGGCCAAGTACACGGAGTCTAGTTCCGAAAAGGGACAGAAGGGCAGATGAAAATGTAGTAGATAAAAATGTCCAGAACTCGACCTCTCAAAGCCCGTGTGGTTCCAGGGCAGGATGTCCGCCCCTGGCGGCTGCAGAGCCCTGGCGATCAAGGTGCACCGCAGCTGCCAAACCCTCAGCGCGCACTACCCGGCGCTGCTGAAGGAAGTTGGAGAGCTCCCAGCCAGCCGACTGGATAGGCGGTGGGCGCCCGGGAATCCTTTCCAGCGCCGCAATTAGGAAAGTTTTGAAAAGTAAAGACCCCAGACAAATAAAGGGACGCATCCTTTCCTCGAGCCTAAGGAATACCTCGTGCTACACCAGGCAGCTGCTAGCATAAGGCCACCAGTTCCTCTTGGCCCGGGAGCATCCTGAGCCTTCCAGCTCCCCACCGCCCCAGAACTGGTCCTCGAGGCGCATAGCTAGAAGGGCGTTCTGGCCTGCTGGAGATTCCAGGCAGAGATGCCCCTTAGGCTCGCTGGCCTCTGGGGGAGGGGTGGTGGTGGCCACGGCAGACCTCTAACTTCCATTCCTACACCCTGGACCTTTTCTTCCAAGCCAGCTTGATTTTCTCCAAAAGACGCACGACACAGCCCATGCGCCCCCGGCACTCCACTCCTCTCCCCAAACTTCCCAGGGAGACCCACAAATAAAGACTGCGCCCCCAAACTCCCACGACAATCGCCAATCATCCCATCTTTGCCTCTTGAACCTTCCCAGTCGCGTTCTTCCTGCCCCTCACTATCCTCCTCGCCTCTCTGAGGAAGTAAGAAGCAAAGCACGAGAAAATGCCTTCGCGAGGAGCCTCCCGTCACCCGCCCTGTCACTGAAACAAAAGCGCAGGGAGGAGGGAGGTGGGTGGGGAGGCAGGAAGAAGGTTCGGAAAGAGATGGGGGCAACGGTAAGAAGGGGCTGGGGAGGGGGGTCGGAATGGAGAGTGGAGAAAGGAGCCAGGACCCCGCTCCCGCGCCGCGTGGCGTGGCCGGTCGCTTACATGCCCAGGTCGCTGTAGGTGTTGAAGAACTCCATCTGGTTGCATGCCTGGATCCAGCCCACCACCCAGGTCTCGTGGCGGGGGATGGGGGGCATGACCACACGGGCCGAGGCTTTGAAGTAAGGGGTCTTGTAGCGCAGGACGATGGGCGAGGTCTCCTCGATGCGCGTGGGGCACTGGTCGATGGTGGCGCACACATCGTACACCACGATGTTCTCGCGCCGGATCCGCGCCTTGCAGGTGATGCTTTGGATACAGCCCATCCTGCCGCCCGGCGCCGGCGCGGCGCGGCGTGGGGCAGCGCGGGGGCCCGGCGCGGGCAGCCGCGGGCACCCGTCACGCCGGCATGGCGACGCGCGGCTCGCTCCCGGTCCAGCTCAGCTAGCGCCTAAGAGCGAGGAGCCGCCGCCGCGGGGCATCCTCCGGGGAAGCCCCCTCCCCTTTCCGCGCACTGGGTCGCGGCTGCCCCGACGCCCGCCCACGCCCGCCTCCTCGCTCCAGCAAGGGCGCGCGGAGCGTGCGCTCCTAGGAGGCGGCGGGCGCTCTCGCCGGCTCCCGCGCCCCGGCGGAGGGCAGGGAGGGGAGCGGCGCTGCGAGGAGTGGTGCCCACCCCGGGCCGGAGCCCCCCGCCCTTCGCCGGAGAGGAGGAGGCGGTGGCGGCGGCATGGAGCTGCGGGAGGGTGGCGGCAGCAGCGCCGGGTCTGTCTGTTTCCGCGGCGGCAGCAGCAGCAGCCGCCGCCGCCGCCGCCGCTGCATGAACCTCTGCACCGCGGCTGCCCCCCGCGTGCAGCGCACCCAGCGGCGGGCGAGCGGGCGGCCCGAGCGGTAGGCGGAGGCAGGCGGCGGCGGCGGAGACCGCGCTCCCTCGCGCCCCGCCCTGGAGCGGGACAGCGCCCACACTCCAGCATCCGGCTGCGGGGGCGTGTGGGGGGCGCCAGGGGACCGTAGCCCCGGGCGGAGAGCCCAGCGGCTTAGGGCTACGGGGGACATGCTCCGCGGAAGAGACTGGCTGTACGCCATGAGTTTGTCCCTCTTCGGCTGCCGTCCGGAGGGGGGGTAGTGTGCAAGGGTGGGGGTGTTTAAAGGTCCGCTAGCTCCCGGGCGGGGCCCGGCACGTGGGGTTGGGCGGGGCCGGGACCCCGGTAGGTGGCGCCCCGCGGGTGATAGTGGGGAGCAGAAGCGGGACCCTGCTTTTTGGGATGGGTGGGGCAGGGAGGGCGCGGTGTGGTTCAGAGTATAGAGGGAACCACAGTGGGGTGCGGGAGGAGAGATGTTTGAGGTTGGAGAATCAGCTTTATCTGGGATATATATTTGTGATGTAGTTTGTTAGAGTTGGGTGTGACCTCCTCTGGTATCCTACCCTGAGGAAGGCTGAAGTGTGAGCTCCAGCAGCGGTACTAAATGATTTACTACCTCGTTCACTGGCCCACTGTTTCCTCTAGACTAGTAGAAGCTGATTTTTTTTTCCCCTCACCACAGTATTGAGAGTAGTACCTGAGAAATCCCGTTGGAGGCTGACACAAAATCACCCCAAATGCCAGTGTTAGTAGAAGCACGAGCTCAGCCTACTCATGGCCTGCTTTCATATCATTCCCCCCACAACCTCTGAAAATATTCTTATCAGAACAACAGACAGTGCGGGGGGGGGGGGGCGGGGGATTGGAGCTCCTTGGGAAGCACTGCCTTTTGATTGTTTCGCATTCTTAGACAAGTTGTACTTAGTGGAATCATCTAGCTAGATCAGAACGCTTAGCTACCCTCCCGATGTTACCTAAGGCCTGTTTCATACAAGCAGAAGTTCAGGACTTCACGGGACCCAGGAGGATTAAAGAGTAACCACTTGAATCCTACACAGTCAAGGCGCCCATTTGTAGAAAACCCTAAACGCTATAGAAAGCTGGGGATTTTAGGGATCTTTTCTTGTCTCTGCCTCTCTGGAAAGTATGTAGTGACCAGCATATAGCCATTTCCTACCAGTTGTGTCAGAGTAAAACCTTGACAGAAGAGCCTGTCTACGCTCTCCGGATGGAAACTGACGCCACAGATGGGCTGCACATTCCATTCCGTGTATCTGCCAGGTGTGTGTTATTGTGATCTCAGGTGTCAAATAGGAAGAATATTTAGCTGATACTTTTTTATTATGCATCTTCTCACATAGTTCAGAGCCAGCAGCTTCTTTTAGCTTTTTTTTTTTTCCCCCTTCACGATCATTGAGCGATTGCTAGATCTGGTACTCAAGGTGTGAACTCCTCTAACAGGCCACAGATGGCTGCTGGGGTTAGTCTTTAGTTAGGACAGATGAATGGCTAAAGTTCTAAAAGCACCCTTCGTCCTTGTCTTACCTTTTCTGACACATTGGGTTCACTTTATAGTTCACAACAAAAGCAGTCTCCTTCTTTGATGATGTGGCTCATTTTATGATGTGGCTCCAGGCCTCCATCACTGGTCCTTTCATTCAGCACTTCCTGTGGAAAGGCAGGAGCCAATTACTGTGCTAGGTACTAGGGATGCAGAGTTGAACCAATGCTCACAATTCACTGGAGAAGACAAATCTATTAACAAGTTGTTACGGTCAACTGTGACGCTGCTGTAATAGAAACTTATATCCACTGCTATGGGAGGCCAGACAGGAGAGCCACTGAGATTTCTAGATGGCTCTACGGAGACAGTGACATTTGAATTAGATCCTGAGGGCTGATTGAGACGGGCCAAGGAGAGAAGCGTGAGAGGGTGAGAAGGAGATGAGTTTGTGAAAAGCAAAATGCATAGAGATGTGAAACACCCTGGGCACCCTCAGGAAAAACAGGCTGATAGTAGAGTTTCAATATTAGTGTGGGCAACAGGCTTCAAATCTCTGTCCCCCAAACTAGTTTTTGATCTTCAGAGGAAGCCAATGAAAGCAAGTTTCACAGTGTGAGGGGTTAGGGAATGGTTCTCTATCAATGTGGAAACTAGAAATAGGCAAGGTTTCAGGGTCTGTGATTGGCAGATGATTTGACCTTCAGTTAGGGTAGAGCTGTGTGGCTCAGGAGGCCTGGATGCACCTGAGAGTCATCAGGGGGTAGATTTGAGTCACTCAGTGATTGATTAGTATCAGAAGAAGGATGGGGCTAACTATTGAGTTTTCCAGCTTTGGTGATCAAATGCACGTGGGTCTGAAGAAGGCAAAGGTAGGATCATGTTGAGGCTGGGAGTCAAATCGTGTTAAGTTGGAGGTGCTCAAGAGATGGTTTGGGGAGGGAGCCAGAGTGTGGGTTTCAGTGGTTATTATCTTCTAGGAGAGAGACTGAAAGAAAAACACGCAGCTGGAGAATTAGGTTATCTTTCTCATTTGAATAATTTGTCAGTCTGCAGTTATGTGGATAAAAATCTCCATTGTCTTCTGGTAGCACAAGCCAAGCCATCATACATGGGGAGGGCACGTTAGCTGCCTCCAACCTGTAGAAAACTTATGTAAGGGAGAATACGTTTTGTAGAGTGTCAATAAAATATATGATCTACAGACTTTGATCAATGACTTTCTTGACATGTTCACCCTCGACCTTGGTGAATCTCCAGAATCATGAATGTCACCAAGACAATTTCAACTATAAAATATAGTAAACTATAGTCGTAAAAATCTAAGGAATCCTTTCAGACTTAATGGATCTTAAATAAACATGGGACTATGATAATTTCTAAAGGTATTTACATAAAGTTTGCAATTAAAATAAACTTACTTCATTACAGTGCATTGTTACCTTATCAACTGCATTATCACCTGAGTCTTCGAGAAAAAAAAAAGGCAGTGAGACTTACTCTGTAAATGTCAATGAGAAGAGGGAGCTAAGCTGTGTGGAGACACAAATGCCAGGTGTTCAGCGTGGTCCACACACTGGCTACATGGCTGACGTGGGCGCTCTAGCCTCCCGGAAGCCCATTCAAATTCACATCTCAGCCAATTAATTACATTGTGACATGAACCTTTCAGGTCACTGGCTGGGGACAGTTACCCTTCCCCACTGCTTGTTGTCAGATGCCGGTGCACCTAGGCACATAGTGCAGATGGAACATTTGCAAGTTCAGCAGCTTCTCATGAGGCTGCTCTGTGTTTCTCTTTCCCTGTTTTCAGGTGTTAGTGATCTACCCTAAGAATGCCAAATTCCAGGCAAGTGCCATGCTCCTAGCTATACCTAGCCCCTCTTCTGTTTCTCTTTCCACCTTTTCGCGTGTGTGCCCGTTGCCTCTGGCAGCACTGCACGCCTGCCTTTGCTGGCTACCTGCATGCTGCTCATAGTTTTTTTTTTTTTCTCACACTAATCTCCTGAGGGAGGCAGTTTCTTCCTCAGGAAAATGCTCCATGAGGCTCTGCCACCCAGTTCAGTGTCTAGTACTCAATAAGCATTTGACAATGTTCCAGACTTGGAAATCTGATGTAATCTTTTTTCCAGCCCTTCCCTACAAGCCCTGCAAACTGTCCTATTACCTACGGTGAGGATGCATTTGGGTCCTGAGTCTTTCCCATCCCACTGCGTTTTCAGCAGGCTTGCCTGATGTTAATTGATGCCCTGTGTCTTTAAGCTCTGTACATAGTCTGAAGGATTCTCAGTCCTGGGTACCAGAAGTTGGACAAACCCCAATGACAAGACCTTGACAACAATCTTTCCTTATGAATAATGTCATTGGCACTTTCTCTCGGGGTACAGCACAGATGCTTCTTTGTACTCCAAGCTTTTGATGTTTTGGGGTAGGACAGAGGTCTTCAGTTCCCTAGCCGGGGCCCTCCAGCACACCCTGAGGGACTTCCAGCCTGTTTGCCTCAGCTGCCGTGACCCTGTGCTCCGACTTCACGAGAGGGAGATCACTGTCTTGACTTTTCCTATCAACTGAGTCATTCCTCAGCCTGCCAAGCATGCCTTCTTAGAAATGATGGGTCAGAGAGGCCTATCTTCTCGTTGACCTTGTCAAGAATTTCCAGAAACCATAGGACAGACTGCCAAAAGTTGAGGAATCTCCTCTGAAACTTAAAAAACGGAGATGGGACCTGGCTAAGATGTCCTGACGATGGGTAAGAGGCTGGATGAAGCTTCCAGTTGCAAGGGTACAAAGTCGGAGGAGTCATTCCATTTAGGTTTATTACTTGGTTGACTGTGACTTTAGGATGTGAATAACCAGATTTTCTTCCAGATAGGTTAAGAAGCTCAGCATGGAGCATGATCATAGACACAGGATTGCCAAGTCTCTTAGCCTGAGATACAGGACTGCTTCAAGTAGCCTGACAGCTTTGTGTTGGGTTCTATAAAGCTCATGAAGACATGCTCTGGCTTTGCCATGCTGTCAAAGGTCCCGTCTCTGACACATTGAAAGGTCTTTTTTCTTAGTCCTTATCAGTACAGTGATGTTATTTCCTTCCTCTAAGCCAGGATCCCACTCCCTGTTGATTTCCTTCAGCTTCTGACTCCCTTATTTTCCTCCTGCTCCCCACATTTCCTAAGGGGTTCTCCTGGAGTCTTCAGGACTTTTCCACATGATATTGGATTTGACTATTATTGTCACAAGTGTCTTCTATGTTCCCCACCCTGCAGCCATACATTTCTTTTCAATTCAAGGCAAGTGTTCCAGTCTACCCAGTAGATGTTTCTTTGAGTGTCTTCATATTTCTTCCGTATCAATGAATTGACACTCTTCCGGCCAGCCAGAGTCTCCTCTGACAACCATTTCTGACTGACGCTCTCAGTGTCTCCTCAGTATTGAAACTAAACCAACCTAGATCTTCATTCTCCTTTTCCCTGTTGTTTTCTAGTACATCAGCCTTCTGTAAGGGACAAACAAGACACAGGTTGATTGAGAGCCCCTCATAGAGCCCTGAGAACCAGCGTGACTTTCTAGCCATGTCTCTGCTTCCTATCCACCCCTGTGCTCAACCAGAGTGGCTCACTCACCTTTCCTGAAGAGCCCCCTTTCCGTGTTGGCTAGGCCATGTCCTCTGCATGTTCACATCCAATTCTGTGGAGATTGCTTTCCTGAGACCACTGTTACTATTGATGAGGTTGGGCAATGTGAGCTGTGGACAAGTGGAAAATGCCCAGGCCCTGCCTGTAGGATTGTCAAGCGCGATCAGATTACCACAGTGGAGAGCTCTCCCAGCAACAGCAGCTCCTCCATCTCTTCTTTTGTCTGTTTCATTCCCAAACTTGAAGGGACAAGCTGTGAACTGACTGTACAGGTGTGGCCTGAGGTGAGATTGCCACTTGCAAACAGCCCCAAGTTTGTAGAGCACCTCAGGAGAAGGTAGATGCCTTCCTTAAATTACCATTGGCTACTCACACTCTGCAGCCTCGGGACTCCACTCTTGTTCCTGCACCATTATATTTTCTAAAAAAACAAAACAAAACAAAATACTGACTACCTATGGGCTAAGTGTATATCACCACGGCTCCTCTTCGTAGATCAAGAGTTAACTTTAGGGTTTCCTAGCTTGGAGCTCAGAAATGACACCTCTGAGCCTGCTCTTCATTAGCAGAAGAAATAGGAGGCCATCCACTCTGCTGAGTCTTAGCCATTCCAGAGCAACCTCATTTTCAGGCTGATTTTGACCTAGAGCATCACAGACCCAGAGCTCCTTTGAGCCTCTGTTCCTGGTTCTAGTCCCCATTATTCATGTAGGAGCAGGCTCCTTTCTGACTCTTTTGAGCCACTTAGTTGTTTTTCTTCCACATTTCTTTCTCAGGTGCCCTAAAACTACTGTGTATGTATGTATGTGTGTGTTTGTGTTTGTGTGTGTGTGTACATGCATGTGAGTGTGTATATGTGTGTGTACATGTATGTGTGTACATGTGGAAACTGGGGGTGTCCTTCTCAATTTCTCTCAACCTTATATTTTTTGAGGCAGAGTCTCTCACTGAACTCACTGATTTGGCTGGACCGACTGGCCAGCAAGCGAGCTCCAGGGATCTGTCTCTGTCTCTGTCTCTGTAGTACTGAGATTCCAGATGTGTGCTGGCATCTCCTGCTCTTTCCACGGGTCCGGGGGATCTGAAATAAGGACCTCACATTGCACAGCAGACACTGTGTTATCTACAACTCCCCTACCCCAACCAAAGAAAAAAGCCTACTTTTTTTTTTTTTTAATACTGGGACTGACAAGTATCTTTTTGAAAAAGATCACATCATAAGATCACCTCATAAGATCACATCATAAATTTTGAGAAAACATCCACAAATCCATCTATGTTTTCCCGCTGCTTTGGGGACCTCAGAGAGCCAGGGCTGTGACGAGATCCTTCCTGATGTGGCCCCTGGCTGCCTTTCTGCCTCACCAGGCACCGTCTTACCTAGTCCATTTGACGGTTCTCCTTCTTTCGCCTCACTGACTGAGTCAAGCCACTTGCTTCCCTCCTCTGGGCCTTTGTGGAGGGTCCCTTTCCTGATGAATCATTCTTCCTTCTCGCCTTTTCCAATCTCTGACCTCCGGCCATTCACTTAGCTAACTCAAGCTTTATTAAAGTTTAACCCACACATTTCACCCTCCTTTCTATTTCCCAGACCCAGCTGGGAATCATTATTGCGAGCTCCTGAAGTCCCATCCTCACCCCTGCCCCACCTCAGCTGTCCTATGAGAACTTAATCATTTGCTTGGTTATTTAATTATGACTTGTATTTCTTGCTAGGTTGCACACTCTGTAATGGTGGGAAACTATGTTGATCTTTCTTCTATTGCTTCTCTAGCCTTCAAAGCGATGATGGGCATACAGTAGGCTCGCAGTGGGCACACAATAGGCTCTAACAAATATTTGTCAAACAAATGAAGTTGGGACCTTGCTTTGGCAACCCATGTAGCACCCCACACCTTCTAGAGATGTGAGCTCATCTCACTTTTAACATTCTCCCACTATCTGGGTGGATAAAAGAATCTCTGAACTTTTCCTTCTGCACAGGACCCTTCTACCTACCCTCAGATTTACAAATACTGCCTATTTTTGTGGGTCCTCGGTTCCACACTCTGGGCTGATCACCCAATTTGTGCCAAGGAGCAGTGTCTGAAGAAACCACACACATAGAGGGGGCACTGGGAAGGTGACCCGTAGGAAACCTTTACCTTGTTTTCTTAGACAATGCAGCACTGGATACTGTGGCTCACACCTGTAATCCCAGCTTTTGGACTACAGAACAAGAGGATTGTTGAAAGTCTGAGGATAACCTGGGCTACGCCTTCGTCTCTGTGAGATTCTGTTAGAAAAAAAATATAGCACGGACGTTAGTCTAGGCTAAGTAAATACAATGCAAGAGTAGCAATCTTTGTGAACATTTAGCATTGATGTATTTGATTATATTTTATTACTGCTGCAAACTATTGATTTATGAACAGAAAGAAAACCCAAAACACATTAAAATAAAGGAAATGAACAGTATATACAGGAAAAAAAATACAGAAGGGAAAGAGAAAAACCTGAGGTTCTCTTCAAATTAAGTATTGTATTTACCGGACTAGAAGCTAATTTTACCTGGATCAGTTCAATAAGCATCACCCACGGTGGAGGTGAAATAACATTAGTGTTCACACTTTCTGGGGGAAGTGAGGGCAGCACCCAGAATCCTGCATGACAACAAGACAAGCCAGGAGCAGGCCACACATGGCAATTCTATTTCACAGCCCTCCCGCCGAGCTGCGTGCAGAAATCCATGCTGTTTCCCTAAAATGTTCGAAGCACAATTGATTGTATCTTAAAATAGGACCACAACCCAGCACTGGGACCAGTAATTGGGAAACTGTGTCTCATGGGCTTTGTGTCTTTCAGTTCACAAAGAATCAGCAGTTATGTGAACTCCTTTGGAAGCCTCAGTTTCCCTATTTGTATTCATAATTAAAAATACCTGCCTTCTTGGCTGTCTCTAGATTCCCACTTGCTCTGTCATGGGAAAAGAACTGACAGTTACTTGGTGACCTGCTGAGGGTTCTGACTCTCCAGAAGGGCTGTCCTGTGTCACACCCTAGACACACCCTTATTCAGTGACCTTTACTGAAAGAATTTAAGACCCAGGTTTTTTCCAAAGATTCGACTACATGTTCTTAGAGAAATGAACATGAATTTAGAGAGTAGGAAAAGACTGACTAGAAGGAGAAGACAAAGGAGAGATCAGAGGATGGATGGTTTACTCTTTCTGTTAGCTTTCTGATATAGCAAAGACCCAGGGTCATCAATTTACAAAAAGAAGAAATTTACGTTGACTGACAGTTTTTCCTTTTCATTTGTGCCAAGGCAGCACGTCATAGCAAGAGTGTATCTTGGAGCAAAATGAGGGACTAAAAAGAATTTGGCCTTTGGAGGGACAAAGATCCAAATATAGTTTCAATCAAAATGAATAGGGAGGCTAGCCTCTCGGAAGGAAGTCCTGTGGCTCAGTTTTAGGAGGTTTGTTTACACACAGACACATAGACACACAGACAGACACACAGACAGACACACAGACACATTCATATACACACACAGACCAACAGAAACAGACACAGATGTATTCACATGCATAGACACATGCAATACACATACACAGAGAGACACAGACACACAGATACACAGACATTCACACACAGACACACACACATAGACACAGACAGACACAGACATAGACACAGATGCACAGACATTCACACACATATACAGACACATACACAGACACATAGACAAGCACTCATAGACATACACACAGACACAGACACACACACAAGCACACACAGACAAGAACACACATAGACACAGACACAGACACACACATGGACATATGCAGACACATGCACACACAGACAAGCACGCACTCAGAGGCACAGGCACACACACACACACACACACACACACACACACGTACAGGAGCTACTTAATCTGTTTCTCCAAATTGGAACCCAATCTTCCTTACAGTCAAAGTGTTTTCCCCTCTCTCTTTATTGCCCCCCTGCCACCTAGCTTAGAGAATAAGATTGAGTTCATGTCTGAATCGATTTCAACTCTAGGATAAAGACGTAGGAACAATTATGACTGACAGTAGAGCTCCAGTGCTGAGAAGTGACATGAAGACAAATTCGGAGGAGAATGGAGAATTAAAGTTCCCTAACAGTGACAGAAATCTTGCAAAGGGGATTTCTGAGAACTGGTGCTGGGTGCTTGAACCAACCTAATTCTTTCTCAAGAAGGGAGACACATGACATGGGGGAAGGAAACGCAGCACAAAGGCAGAGATCTCTGTGAGCACTTACTCTTGCAGTCAGGACCTCCATCACTGCCAGAAATGGCCTTGCGACAATTTCCTTGCATGCTTTCTTTGCATATCAGACACACGTGGGAGGTTTCCTAAGTGCTACATATCACTGTTTTAAGGGCTTAACATACTCTCTGTTGTGTCCTCAGACTTTGGCGCTACTTGATGGTGAATCTTGGTTGTCAACTTGACCCATCTGAAACCACCCAAAGCACTGACTGCTGGGAATTCCTGGGAGGGATTTTCTTTTTTTTTTTTTTTTTAATTTTTTTTTTATTCGATATAATTTATTTACATTTCAAATGATTTCCCCTTTTCTAGCCGCCCCCCCCCCCCACTCCCTGAAAGTCCCGTAAGCCCCCTTCTCTTCCCCTGTCCTCCCTCCCACCCCTTCCCAGTTCCCTGTTCTGGTTTTGCCGAATACTGTTTCACTGAGTCTTTCCAGAACCAGGGACCACTCGGGAGGGATTTTCTTGATCAGATTATTTGAAGTGGGAAGACCTAACCTAAGTATGGGAGGTGCTTTCGAATACTTTTCCAAATGGAAAGATGCAGATGAAGGACACCTTGTCCTTTGACCTTTGCTCTCTGCCTACGTACTCCCACTCTCACTGGCAAGTTCATCTGTCCTGTTGCTGTGGAATTCATTCACCAATATTCATTCACCAATATGTGTGTGTGTGTGTGTGTGTGTCTGTCTGTGTGTTGGGGGGGGTACACTTCTAAATAAACTGAAGCTCAGGAATTCTCCCGGAACCTTCTAAGTCTTTAGTGCCAGATTAAGACTTTTGAGTTCTGCAGTTTTATGGCATGAGCAAATGATTCTTGGTCTCTCCAGTGTGAGATAGCCATTGCTGGACCAACCAGAACATATCCTGTAAGCTGATGTAATAAATTTCCCATATATCATATATTACTATATGTCATACAATCACTTCTGTTCCCTTAGGAATCCCTAGTACAGGATGCAATTTCTGACTTGCACTGTAATATACAAAGGTGTTCCTTTGTTCTTCATGGCTGTTGGGGATCAAGGGCCACCCACTAGGAAAGCATCTTTCTGAACACTTTGTAGTACTAGACTGAAAAAAAAAGCAAATCTGAGGAATTTGGCAGAGGTCTAAAGAGACTGAGCAATTTGATGGCTGCAAAGAAAGAAATTAAAATATGACATGAAACAAATGAAAAAATGAATAATCAGTGGAAGGAAATTCAGATTATTTTCTAGAAGACAAAGAGTGATGGGGTCCGAATGCTGAAACCCAAAGACAGTTCTCAAGGTGAGAAAACAGAGGCAGAAAAGAAAGAGGCCTTCTCTTCACAGGAACGTGGAAGCTATGGGGCAGCTGGGTAAAGACAAAAAGAAGAAAGCAGACATGTTAGACAATAATGGGCGGATGAGGCAAACTGGCACAGCAAGGCACACATCAAACAAGAACAGAGGGACCAACCAGGAGCATTAGACAGGATCAGTGATCCTCACCATCACTGAGGTGGATGGAGTGCATGATTATGGTAGACCTAGTGGGCTATGTCTTGAGATGAGATGGAGTTTAGGATGTGAAGCAGGAAAGACAATGGGCTGTTGGCCTGATTAGCTGTAGCTAATCAATTTTTGTTCAAATATTTTCTCATTTTATTATTAAATAAATATTTTTATTTTTTATTAAAGAGGAGAGTAAAGGAGCTAGCCTGTTTGCCCAGAAATAAAAGCAATGCTCAGGAAGTCTAGGGACCACAGGGTTAACTCAGGTTGCTACAGGGCCGACTAGACTTGCAGCAGTTCATTAGTTAAAGAAGTTATATAGAAGGCAAAGGACGGAAATAGAGACAGAATGCACAGGGCCTGAGGTAAGGGCAAACACTCTTAATTTCTGCTCTCTGTAGGGAGGGGTGGGACTGCAGCACATATAGGAAGACGCAGCTAGAGTAAGGCGGCACTGAGTAAGCCAGCTGGAGCTGGGTCTAGCTGGTCTGCATCATCTCACACCAGAATCTTAGGCATATCTTTCTTCTTTCCTGGATCTCCACTTTCTCATCAGAGAACTGGGCTTAATCACATCCTTCCCAGTATCTCAGATAGGCTGGCAAATTATGAATACTTTGACATGGTAAGCCTATGAACACATGCAAATCGTGTGATGTATTTTTGAGTGGAAAAGTGATGTTTGTTTTTGGAACCCTTCCAGTCTCTAGCGGAAGGACCACTTATTTTATTTTATTTATTTTAGTTAGTTCTCTCTGTTCCCTAGAACATGGGATTTATCTCTAGAAAGTACCAACTATTCAATAGATACAAATCAATAGACACAGGTGAAGGCTCTACCTTGTGCCAGGCACAGTGCTAAGCATTTAGACTCAAAGATGCTCTGAAGAGCACTTTCAATTTTGTTGGAGTTCATAGTCTAGACAAAAAAAAAAAAAATTAACAGATAGTGATACTTTGGTACAAAAGCCTTGATAGAATGTGGTAGAAAGATAGGCGAGGTGGGAACAAGGAGCCCGAGGCAGAACCCAAGGCGCATCTGCTACAGGATCAGTAAGAGATGGTCCCTGAGAGAGGGTAAGGGAAGACAGTGTTGTCACAGAGCCTGAACTTGTCATAGGCATATGACAAGGCAGGAAACAGAAAGATGGCCACTGTGGGTGAAGCCTGGGGTAAGAACAGCATGGGAAAAGATGAAGGGTGACACGTGATGTGTTGGTAGATGTCAAAACCACTAGAGAAATTTGGAACACAGGGGAGCGCACTGGAGTTTGAACACATTATAGCTTTTCTGGGATAAATCTCGCTCAGTCATGGTGACTTATCCTCTTTCTATATTGTTAGAATAGGCTTGCTAATTCGGTAATGGTTTTGTGGGTTTCTTTACTGTAATGTTACGGTCTCTTCTGGGTATCTGGTGTGGGCCCCATGGAATAAAGTTGGAAATGTCCTTCCCAGGTATCAGTTTTATGCTATTTCTTGTAACAGATGAACATAAATTTAGCGGCTTCAAACAATGAAATCGAGCTAGATATGATGGCACGAATCTTTAATCTGAGTAATGGGGAGACTAAAGAAGGAAGGCAGCTAGTTCCAAGCCAGCCTAGAGTGTACTCTGAGTTCAGCCCACACTGTACTGAGCTTGAGTTCTGACTGGAATTAGTGAGACATTGCCTCAAAAATTTAAACCCTTAAGCAACCACCACCACTACCACTACCACTACCACCATTATCACCAGCACCATCACCACCACCAGCAACACCAGCACCATCACCATCACCATCACCATCACCATCACCACCACCAGCAGCACCAGCACCATCACCACCACCACTGACTGAAACAGTAAAAACGCATTATCTCAAAGTTCTTGGGGTTCCATGATTTTTACTGAGTAAAATAGTGGTGTTAGCAGAGTGGAGGTTCTTCTGGGGGCTCTGGGAATTCATTCCTCACCTTCTGAGCTTCCAGAGGCTGGCTCAGTCCTCCATCTTACTCTGTAGAGAAGCCAGCCAGACAGGGCTCTCTGCATCTCACCCTGTGCTCTCTCTACTTTCATTTCAGTTAGGTGACCTTTGTCATTGGTAACCTGGGTAACACAGGACACTGTCCTTTCATTAGTGACATTTGAAAACTCCCCCTTCCCATGCAAGGCAACATGTTCATAGCTTCCAGGAATCGCAACATGAACATCCAGAAGAGACCATTATTTTTGACCATTATTATACAGTAATTTTCAATTTTTGAGAGTGTTTGTGTTGTATAGAACTGATAGCACTTGCCAGCAAAGTTACTGGGCCTAGAGTTTTCTTTCTGGAAAGTTTTGTTTCAAGTGTGATTTCTTCAATAGCTTTAGGATTTAAAAAAAAAAAAACTTTAATTTGAGACAGGGTCTTGTTAAATTGTCCAAACTACCAGCAACCAGCTGTCCTTCTTCTCCAGCTTCCTGATTAGCTGGAATTAGGTGTGCACTGTTGTACCCAGCTGCATTTTATAAACATCATCTATGTCTCTCTTTTCCATGCTAATTATGTTTGCTCTCCACTTTACCATGCAGGGGTATGTTTATCTTAGGAGCATAATATCCTTGTTTGGTAATTTTACGGACCATACCATTTCCACGTCTGTCTCTATTGAATGATGTGTCCCTTGTGGGTCACCCTCCTTAGTTTGCTTGTCTGATAAAGTTTTACTGGATGCCAAGTACTTTACACTTTCAGGCTCTTGGGTGCTAAAGCTTTGTACTTTAAATGCCCCAGTGCTGTGATCTAAGCAACAGTCAGGGATCACATAGTGAAGCCTTTTGAGACTTTCTTTTGAGTTTGGTTAAGTGAGACCCATCAATATTTTACATAGGGCTAATTTGGCAGTGTTCTCTTGGATAGCATCTCTTACTCCTGATGCTCTGCAGGGTTCTCTGCCCTTAAGTTTTGGCAATATAAATGAGTCCCAGCTTCAAGTATTGTTTACCTGCTTGGGCTTTTCTCCTGCCTCAGGCAATTTTCTTGAATACAATCCTAACCAGTGAAGGTGTCCCTCAGTATCCCTGGATTCCCTGTCTGCAGATTTGTCCATTCTTGAATTGAGCATATTCTTACGGAGTTGTGTTTATACTAAGTCCTATAGTGATCTTTTGCTGCCCTCTTATTACTCCCCAAATAGTCCATAAGCCTGATTCACATAACATTTGTGATGCAGTATATATAAGAAGCCTAGTAATGAGCTTCAGAGCATGTGTAGACTCCACTCAAGTGAATTATGCTATTTTACATGTTGAACGTAAGCATCCTTAGATGTTGGTGTTTGTGGGACTTCCTGGAACCGATTCATTGTGGAGATCAAGGAGCAACTCTGTTCAGTCACACGTTGAAGGGAAGTCCTTTGTAGATCTCTACAGCTCTCTCACTGAGCAAGTAAGTTGTATCAATCACCAATAGCAATACAACAATACTACAACAATAACAACAAATTGGAGATAAACAACTTAAGATGAGGGAGGTAGCAATTCTTTTTAGTGTTTCCGAGGTTCAGTGCATGGTCTTTTGGTTCTATTGTTTTTAGGCCTGGAGCAACCCAGAGCATCGTGGAAGAGAGTGTTGTTGAGCAAAACCATGCTGCCCGAGGCGACCAGGAAGTGGAGAGAAAGGGGAAAAGTGGTTGAGTGAGGCTCCAATGTCCCCTTCATGAGCACAGATCTTCAAGGAACATTTGCTCAGTGAGATCTAGCTAGCTGTTCGTGGCTTTCTAAACATACACTTCCACCTCTTCAGGTAAACTCCTTTCCCTGGGGAATCTCCTTTTCTGTTGTAAGTAAAATAAACTTTCCAGTCCTGGATCTGGCACATATTTAGGGTATTTATTTATTTATTTATTTATTCATTCATTCATTCATTTATTTGTTTGTCTGTCTATATATTTATTTACTTATTTGTATGAAAAATTTTTCAATAGATCGTGTTCGGGTTTTGTTGTTTTCATAAGTGTGGTAATTTGGGTCATCTTTACTTCACCTTCTTGGACATAGAAGCAGATATAAAATATCTAAGGGGGTTCATGGGAGTGAGAGAGCTGGCCCTGCCCTTAACCTGCTGCAGCAGTTGGGAGAATGGGCCCTGTACCTCCCCTGGGCAGCACAGTAGAGTTGACCCTCGTGGCAGAAGCGCAGTGCTGGCCCTCCGGGCATAAGCTTGCTGGCCCTGTCCCTTGCTGGCTACAACATTGGGTCAGCTAGCCAGGGTGGTGCCGGAGACCATGCTCTGGTGGTGTGGGGGTGGGGAGAGCTGGTGGGATGACCAGCTCAGCGACCACCAAGGCCCAGATTCAGGGCTTTGTGTTGGCCCACCCAACATGTACCCTGTCTGTGATCTGCTGGATCACACGAAGGGGACAGTCCTGCAAACCCAGAGCTGCAGGATCTTCATGACACAGGGCGACAACAGGATATCTGAGAAAAGTCTGTGAGGATCCAGTATTGATGGTGTAGCAGAAGTCAGAGGCCTTGAGCCAGACCAATGAGTCACCTCAATGAACACTTGCAAGTAAAGACGCGGGGACAAAAGGATGTGTTGTGGACCACCCTGTGACACACTACAGCTTCCATGGTGAGATTTTTGTTTTCTTTTGTTTTCATTTTTACTTTTTACTTTATTTTCAGGCAGAGGTTGCGAGGGTGGGGGCAGGATACAAAGGGATGGGGAGGTGCATGGGATTGCAGTACATGATGTGAAATTCACAGAAAATCAATAAAAGGTTAAAGGGAAAAAAAATCTCAGGATGAGATTACTAAGATACTACATTTCAAAAGCATCTCAAAATCGAAGGAACAATACCATGGCTATAAGAAATGAAACTACAGAAGCTTGGAGTAGGGAGTGAACCTTAAGACACCCTCAGTGTGCCTAAGCTCTGCACAGCCGGCGCTGACTGCCACATGTCAGAACTGTACACGGGTCCTGCAGAAAGCTTTTGTAGAGCTAGACAGGGGAGTCTTAGCTAACCAGAATCTGGGATACTTATCTTACTCATAGGGAGCCAAATGTTCATGGGAATCTGGTCATAGAGTACCTGCCTGGTTTCCTTGAAGACTGTTTCTGCTCACGTTTCCAGGGAAACAGACCTGAGCCCAGGGGGCCTCTTCACACCTAAACATTAACCCATGACTGAGGCAGGAAGCCATCTTGCCACAGCCCACATACGCCTCTTAGGATGATGCTTAATTCTGCAGTGAAATGATTTTTTTCCTTAAAATAATTCAGATTTTTCTAGAATGGAGAGACTGTGAAGATGAGGGATAAGGGCTAGGAGCCTTCCTGTGCTGCACAGGGACAGGAAATCCAATGGGCTGAGTGTCCCTGATGACTGACTGCCTTCAGGGGAAGAAGATGGAAATGGTTATCAGGAGAGTGAGCCTCTCTTCCATGCCTGGAATCATTATTTCAAAGAGTCTGGCCAGAAAGCTCATTCTTACCCTGTTTCTCCTTGGGCCTTATATCATTTCCTTTGTGGCTTCTTTTTACTGAGGCCGAGTCTGTAGCAGCTAAATGGAAGGTGTAGCCAGGGTGGTCCTGCTACAAGTGCCAAGCAAGCTCTCACCTCCCTGAGTGACCATGAAGGTCTTCGTGTCAGGGCAAACTGTAATTGCTTCTGTAACGATGACAGATTGCTGTCAGGATGACAGACTCCAGGTGTCATCTCTGTGAACCTGACACAGAATGATACAGGCACAGATGTGTCCAGTACTTGTGCTCAGTTGACTGTAATGCCAAATATAGGTCAGAGCACTCATAGGCATGCAGTTAGTCCTTACTGAACATATAAATGGAGAGCTTCCTAATTGCCATGGCCTTGCAGAGGACCATAGTCACGGAGGTCGTACTGGCTGTGTGTACCAACAATGCACCTACACAACACTGAAAATACTTCACATGCCACAGTGAATTCTCCAATATGGGGATAATTCTCCTATAAAGCACAAAGTTGTAAAAATTTCAGTGATCCCAGCTCCCAAGTTATAGAAACAAGGGATTTCCTTCATGTTTCACAGTGGCTCTGTCAAGAAATATTTGGTTTCCTATTTGTTGGTACCAGGGCCTCTGAAACCTGTGACATCACATAGGTAACAGCGCGACCTAGACACTTGTTTGTTGCCAAGGTAACAGCCACCATATTCCCAGAATCCATTGGGTTCACCTTTACCTGTGACCACATTACCATCTGTATATTTATAAAAGCACCCGCCCCTCTCTTCTCCTCTTCTCTTTCCACGGTCACCTTTGCCCTTTCCCATCTCAATAAACTTCACATGGAACTGTTTGGCTTGGTGTGGTCTTTCTGGAGCCACTGCCGCCAGCCACTGCCGCTGCCACTGCGGGGGCCGCCAGCCACCCCCAGCCACCCCCAACATTATTTATGGGATGGATCCTGCCTATGTGAATCTCACCTCCCTAAGGAGAAAGACAGCTACTAGTATTTTTACCTCCTGGCTATAGATTCAAGTTTTATCAATTACTTGCACTGATGGGAGAGTTTGGTGGGAAGAAAGGCAAGGGAGGAAATAAGAACTATAGACCATTTTCTGATATGTGACTGTTGCACAAAAGAGGCAGAATTTGGGCATTCCCGGGCCCAACATCAGTGGTATGACTTGGCTCAAGTCATACCTGGCCATGATACTTCCAAGCCTGGCCTTCTGGGTAATTTTATGAGTCAATAATATATTTTAATATTTTTTTCTTCCCTGACTGAAGTGGCCAGAAAGTTCTGCTGTTCAGAACTGAGGAGCTGGCAGATACAATTCTCAACTCTACACTGTTAAGGGCTAATGCTTCCTGTGTATGTGGCTGCAAATTGAACTCATTTCTACTCTGACTGAAAATACAATTTCTGAGGAAGAGCTAGGTCGGAATGAACAAGCAGGTCCCAAACCTGCATCTAGGACTGATTGGGAATCTGACTCCTAAAGGTCTCCTTTATAGTTTCTGAACCCTCTGCTCTCTGGAAATATGTCCACCAGCTTGCGAGTCCTCTGCTCTCTGGAAATATGTCCACCAGCATGTTCCTTGGTTTTGCCATCTCTTTTTCTCTAAGGCTGCCTGACTGCTGAGGTCTGAGATGTGTGATCTTCTACGATCCTTTTCTCTCATCTCAACCATCAGCTTGTGGAATTTTACCTCATTACTCTTGTGTAAATTGTTTGCTCTTTCTCCTTTTCCACAGTTGCTGCTCTGCGATTATGTTTGTCTTCTGGTTCACCTCCCTGCCCTTATCCAGGTTGTCAAATTTTATGATATCCTGCCCTTACTTTTGTGGCTCAAATAAATTAATGTTTTTGAATACTTGGCCTCTGTGTACTTGAATTCTTGGTCCCCAGGTGGTGAACCTGTTTGGGAAGGATTAGGAGGTGTGGCCCTGTTGGAGGAGGTGTGTCACTGAAGGTAGGCTTTGAGGTTTCAAAAGCCTATACCATTATTCTCTCTCTCTCTCTCTCTCTCTCTCTCTGTCTCTGCCTTGTTCTTGTGGATCAGGATGGGATCAGGATGTGAGATCTCAGTTACTGTTCCAGAGCCATCCCTGCCTGCCTCCTGCCATGTTCCTCACCATGATGGTTATGGATTCACTCTCTGAAACTATAACTCCCAACCAACTCTCTCTCTCTAAGATGTTTTGGCTGTAGTGTCCTTATAGCCACAGAAAAGTAACGAGGACACCCACCCAGGATGAAATCCTTCCATGGCAAGTGAGGGCCCAAGCTCCATTGTGGTCTTGAAGACTATGAGTTTTCAACTAATTTCCTACTCCTCTTCATTTTCTGTGTCCTGCCACCCACCAACCTCTAAACACCAGGATCACAAAACTGCCTCATAGGACTGTCTCTTCTTGAAAGGCCCTGTATGACATCATGCATTTGGTCCTGTATGACATCATGTATTTGATCCTGAATGACATCATGCATTTGGTCCTGTATGACATCATGCATTTGGTCCTGTATGACATCATGCATTTGGTCCTGTATGACATCATGCATTTGGTCCTGTATGACATCATGTATTTGATCCTGAATGACATCATGCATTTGGTCCTGTATGACATCATGTATTTGGTCCTGTATGACATCATGTATTTGATCCTGAATGACATCATGCATTTGGTCCTGAATGACATGATGCATTCAGCAGCTATCTACTCATTCTTTAAGATTTTATAAAAATACCACCAACTCTGGAAAAATGCTCTTTCAATGTTGGACTCCTTTTTGTGTTCCCAAAGCACTTTTCTTTAATATTGTACTTCCATGTTGATGTGATTCTTATTTACACATATATCTTCTCAGTGGAGATAGAACAAGTGAGAGAGGGCCAGAGTCCTCTTCACCTTTGTGTCCCGAGGACTAAAAATAATGCCTGACCTGAGATCTTCATAGGTATTTATGAAATTTATTAATCAATGACACACACAATGGCTGGAGAGACCCATAAAAACATCGGCAACTTTCATCCCCCAATGGAAACTGTAATTAAAGATTTACTATGGGCACATATGTTTTCCCACATATATGTATGTGTACCACATGCAAACCTGGTACCCAAGGAGGTCAGAAGAGGGCATGTGATTCCTTAGAAGTGGAGTTACAGTCATTTGTTAGCTGTCCTGTATGTGTTGGGGACTGAACCCAGGCAAGTGTTCTTAACCTCTGAACCATTTCTGTTGCCCCTAAAAACTGATATTAAAGTCACTCAATTAGTTGAGTTATTAGCCATAGCCATTCTTTATCTCATGGGCCACTAGAAGGATTTCTTTCTACACAGGCAGCCTAGAGGCAGACCCCAGAAAAGGAAAGAAAGCACCTGCTACTTTACACACAGCTAGGTATCTGTAATAGTAATTGACACAGAGATCACTAAGAGTTAGGGAGTGACTGACAACTCAGGGTTGGCATCTAACAAAATGACGTTTTCCCTTTTCCTATGCAAGCAATGATTTTAAGTTGAGGATGTTCAAAATGGCTGGAAGCAGAGGGAGGTGCCACGTATATTTAAAAAGCACTGCAACTTGTGGGTGGCTTTCATGGCTATCATTAGCTAGGATGGCAGAGGCAAGCTTTTGCCAACCCTCAGTGGCCAAAGAGAGGCGCAGAACTGAAGGCAGGCCTCCTTTCACACAGACACACAAATCTCTTAAAGGAAAGGAAATTATACGCGGAAAGCAAACAAATTTAGAAGGAAGCAGGTAATCATTCACATTCCAAAAAATACCTTTCTCTGTACAAAAGGATCTCCCACAGGGTACTTTTAAATGGGAAATACCTTGAGAGGGCATAAACTACCATCGAGTTTATAAGGAATCGATTAAGAACTAATTCTTTTAGAGACTAATCTATTGCGCCATGGGGGCATCTTTGAACAGCAGCAGCTCCAGTCTTTGCTTTGTTCTCAACATTTTATTTTGGTTGTTAGAAACCTCTACAGAGTAATAACTCGCAAAGCGAAGTGCATAGTTAGTCAGGAGATCGGGCTTTGAACTGGCTTTGGACATGGTGGCTGAGCCCAGGTAAACAACGACCTGTGCTCATAGTGGGAACTGGGGCCAGCAACCTCTTTAAGGGTAAGGAACAAAAAAATGAAACAAGTGTGCAGTGGCCCATGACGTAGGTGATCACTCACACACAAACTCATTTCCCAGGACTGCCATAACAAATGGCCACAGGTTGGCTGGCTTGATCAGGAGAAACACTTCATCTTACACTTCCAGACAGTAGACATCCTACACCAACAAGCTGAGTCATGCCTTCCTTGTTGGCAATCCTCGGTATTCCTGGCTTCTGTTGGGTCACCCCAGCCTTTAAATCATCACATACACCCTTTGTGTGCACCTCTGTAATACACTCGCTTAACTAATTGCATTTACAGTGACCCTGCTCCCGAGGAGGCTCACATTCTGAACTACTGGGGTTAGAACTTTAACATATGAGTTTGGAAGCAGACACAACTCACACTAACAGTTTATTATTGGTCTAGCCTTAAGTCACTGAGATGATTTGTTGCTGACATCCAACATTTTGTTTTTCTTGGCTGAGATGTTATGAAATGAGATGTGTTTTTATAGAAATAATAAGCCACAAAGAGAAGTCCTGGTATATAGAAACTAAGACAGAGAAGAAGCTTTAGTAGAATAAAAATTGGGTAGCAACTTGAACAGTAGCTCCCATGGGTTTTTGTGTGTGTGTGTGTGTAATACCTCACTATCTTTCTTTATTTCTTTTTCTTTGGGGGAAAAAGTGCACTGTATTCAGGTGAGTGTTTGTCACATTGTCTATTGTGTGACACTATTTCTGTGGAGATAGAAACAAACATGTACTCATCCCAGATAGGGAATCAAGGAAAGACCATAGTCAGGATGCTATCATAGTACACCTTGATGTTGTACTGATCCAATGGGTTTTATTGGAATTACTTGAAATATATGGGTGAGGGGTCACATTGTAAGAGCACAAATGACTCAGACAGCTGCATCACCAAAAAACCTGCCCCAGCTTGTGACAGTTAATGAATGCTGGAAACCAAGAAAGCAGTGCAAAGCCTGCAGGCAGCTCCACAGGTAGGGGACTGTCTCTTACAGGAATCTTAGATTACCTGGGCTTTTTCCAGGTACTGGGGCTGTAGATATCCCAGCTGACCCCTGAGTCTTCCAGGTCACCAGGCTAATCTCTGCTCCTTCCAGGAAGCTCGGCTGCTCAGACCCTCTTTTAGGCAGGTCCACTTGTCTGAGAGTCTTCTAAGCAGTTCTGTTTGTTTGAGATGGTCTTTCAACAATCATTGCTGCTTTTATTAGGGAGGTAGGAGCCCAATGAATCTAGTCAGTTTCAGGGGTTTCCTGAAGCTTCTGAGTTGTTCATTTCCTCACGTAATGAGCTTTCCTCGGAGAAGTAGGGCTTTGTCTCAGGAAATTGCTTTACGACAATCTTTGACAGGTAGAGGGGTACAGGGAGGCAAGGTTCTGGGATCACACAATCCATTCTTTGCAGGGAGATTTCTCACATCCTGTGGAAGCATGTTTCAGTCAGATGGAGTCAGCACTCTGCTCAACCAGTCACAAGATCAGAGCCTCGGTCACTTCTTTACAAATATGGCTTCTTATATACTCCAGTGACAGCTCACTGCTGCTGCTGTCCTGAAGACAGTGCTGCTATTAGATAGCTGGAGGTTTTAAGATCAGAGGCCAGAAGAGATGACTTTGGAGATGTGCGTGTTCTCACTTTGGTCCCTGCACAGTGATCCTGGGATACTGTAGCAGCTTGGCTGTAGTAGGGAACCTGTTTGTTCTCTCTCCATGCCCACTGCCCACACTTTCCCATGGTATAGCTAGTAAACCTGCATTGACCAAGTCACTTGAAAACACATGGTTTTGGCTTCTTGCTGCCCTTGTAGCCTCTGCCATGACTATCAAGCTATCAGGCTCAGAGGTCGGCTGGAGGAAAAGACACTCCAAACAGAGGCAACTGGGCGAGCCAGGCTTACTTCATTACCCAACTCATGGCTGACTCTCAGCTAATCATAGACACCTGGGTGAGCCCAGCTGATGTTAGCAGAGCCTGGGTGGGAAGAACGGCCCCGCTAAGTCCAGCAAACACTTTATGTAGAGCCTCAAATTTGTGAGCTAAAACTTTTTTGTTTTGTTTTGTGGGGGTAGTATTTGTGTGGGGTTGTTTCTTTTTAAGCCATTTGGCTTTGGGGTAGCTTGTTATATATCAAAAGCCTTCTAATGCTGGCATCTCCCAAGCTGTTTTTTTTTCTCTAGTAGTACCCTAGAGCCAGTACTACTGGTGAGAGCATGTGTGTTATGGGATTTAGGGTCAGTTTTCTTACACTGGGAGAACTTGACCAGGACATGACATTGATTACCAGTCTTGGATTTCTGTTCCTGGAAAGCACAAGCTTTGGAGTTAATTAAATGTGTGTGTGTGTACACATATATAATAAAAATATTATTCACTCAAATGAAACTCACAGTGTCTACTCACAATAAACGTGCATTTCTCTCCCATCTTATAGTCTGTGGATATTTTGTAACTCACACAGCTGTGATCAGTTGCAAAGAGGACCAAGGGGGCTGGCTCAGCTGAGATTGCTTGTTTCAACACCATATGGTGATTCATCCTTCAGAAAGTTGGTTTGAACTTGATCATGCTTACATATATCCATGAAGAGATTCAGGGACTGTATTGGTTAGCTTTATGTTGTCAACTTGATTGGATCACAGGATGTCCAGGTATCTAGTTAAATATTATTTCTGTGGGCATGCACCGTGAGGAGAGCAGAAGAGAGAAAGAGAGAGAGAGAGAGAGAGAGAGAGAGAGAGAGAGAGAGAGAGAGAGAAAGAAAGAGAAAAAGAGAAAGAAGGAAGGAAGGAAGAGAGGGAGGGAGGGAAGGAGGGAGGGAGGGAGAGAGGAAGAGAGGGAGGGAAGGAAGGAGGGAGGGAGAGAGGGAGAGAGGGAGGGAGGAAGGAAGGGGATTGGCATGCTGAGGGAAAAGTCTACCCTCCCCAAATGTGATAGTCTCATCAAACCCACTGAGGGTTTGAGTAGAAGAAAAGGGTAGAGAAATGGAAAATTCTCTGGCTTTACCTTTGAAGGCTTGGGCTGGAACATCAGTCTTCTGCCCACAACTCTCTGGCTTTCAGGGATTTAAACTGTCTCATCGGCATTGCTGGATCTCCGACTTACAGAGAGCATCAGGTCTTAAGACCCTCAATCCTTGTCACTCTGTAAGCTAAAATCACACAACAAATCTGCTTGTATGTGTATATTATGTTTACTGTTTATGGGTGTGTGCATGTACTTATATGTAGATTTACATATGTATACATTCATCCTATTCCATGTCTCTGTGGACCCCTAATGCATGGGCCCAGGCTCCCTCATCTAAGTCTTCCACTGTATCTTCTGCATCCATCCCTGAGACACAGAAAGAGAACAGGTAGGGACCAACTGATAGGACTTGTTTTAGGCACTCATTGAGGGTGATTACACTTTCTCCTCATTCAATTGGTGACTGTCAGTCCAGATGCAAGAGAGTTAAGATCACGATCTAGTAGTGTGTCAAAGAAAAAGTAAGGAGAGAGAGAGAGAGAGAGAGAGAGAGAGAGAGAGAGAGAGAGAGAGAGAAAGAGAAAGAGAGAGAGAGAGAGACATTGGTGAGAAGCCACAGTCTAGGAAACCATGCGTTCACTCAATACTTTGGTAACTCACTAACCTCTCTGGACTTACTTAACTCACTGACAAAGCAGTAGACATAAAGGCTCCAGAGATAGTGGTGGTGAGAACTGAATGAGATCCTTTCCACAAAGTGCCTCATATGGACCTGGCCCAGGAGAAATGGTAAAAATGCTCACTCTTATTTTGATTGTTGTATAAAAGTGACACTATCTGGGGAGGTGAGGCTCAGAGAGGCAGGAGAGGTGTACAATCTATGACTAAGAGAACTCACTCAAACCTGTCTTCTTATTCTGACATATAGCCATCTACTCTGGGGAAACTGAGGCTTCTCAGTACCATCTCGCTCTCTTCTGTTGCTTTTGAGACTTGGAGTATATATTGCCTAGCAAGAGTTATAAAATGGTTTTTCACAAAATAATGTATTTTGTTATCCGAAAACCAAACAATTACTAAAGAGATAAAATGGTATAGTGTAAACTATAGTTGGCCTCTAACAGAAATGGCATCAACTATGCATTTTGGGTTTAAAAGTACATTAAAATAGCTAAACTATGAAGCCAGCCTAGGTGTCCAACAATAGAAAGATGGACAAGGAAATGTGTTACACATACACAATGGGGTTTTCTCAGCTATTAAGAACTAAGTTATGCTGCTGGCAGAAAAATGGATATACCTGTAGATAATCATATTAAGTAATCTAAACCAGTCTTAGAATAAACAGACACACACATATACATATTACATACATATACACATACACATATGCATATATATATATCGAAGGGAATACCAAGGAAGGAGGGTGGAAAGGTTGTAAGAGCTAATGGATCAGGACATCTGCATTGAAGAGAGTGACTTCTATAAGTGACAGGGAAGCTGGGCCCATAAGCTTTCAAATATATGGTCATCTAAATAAAACTGGCTCCACTGGGAAATCTCATCAAGGCCCTACACCTGGATGAAAAGTTACAGTCAATGGCTGCAGAGAGGGAGAATCAGTCTTGTCCAGGAATGAGACCCTGATGTTACTCAGTCCCATGTGGTCAACGCAAATCCTATTGAGATAGGAGCAAGCATTCTCGCATATGTACCCTATATGTAACATACTACATCTATGTGTATGTACCTACAGTTAAAGAGAAAGACTGGTGAGTTTGAGGTGGAGTGAGAGAGACATGGGAGGAGTTGGAGGGTGGAGAAGGACTGCTGGCAGAAATCACATAACAACACTCATGGATGAAAGTCTTAAAAAGTTAGAAGAGCTAAATGTTAAAACTATTGGCAAACCTTGTGTATCATTTGTGCTTCCTAGATTTTATATAAATACACAGATCTCTGTCTCTCTCTGACTCTGTCTCTGTCTCTGTCTCTCTCTCTCTCTCTCACACACACACACACACACACACATACGAGGTGGGAGTAAAAGTAAAACTGTCTGTGGGGAGGAGACAAAGGAAACTGACAGGAGGTAGGAGGGGCTGATCGGAGTGGGGACAGAGGCCTGAGGACACAATATATAGAACACAATATATGCAAGAGTGCAATCTGCAACAAACAACGAAATGGTAAAAATTCATTCAAGAAAGACACATCCGGATCTCGGAGCCATTTGAGCATCGTGATTCTCAGAATCTGTTTCATTCCTTTAAACTTGTGGGTGTAAAGCAATGGGTGACACACACGACAGCACTGAAGCCATCCAAAGGTGGTTTCATCGTCACAGCTTTGCTTATTTTCCGTGTCTGGTTTAAATACAGGAATAACTCGACCCACAAGAGACGAAAGACAGGAAGAAGCCTATTCTGATGGCTTGAAGGACGCTGAGTGGTTACCAAGTTCTTGGTAAGGCATCAAGCTCATTTTTGTATGCAGTGTCTGTTTGGAGCATAAATAATGGGATTTCATGACTGTGGTGGATAGGTGATAATGAATCTCCTTTGGGTGTAAAATAGGGTGTGGTGTTTTGTCCTCTGTCCTGGTAGGACTTCCTGTCTGCCATGACTCAGGGGTCATCTAGGAGTATGATGTCATCCCCAGGAAGAAATCTGGTGAGGCAGCCCTCTAGAAGCCCAGACCTCAGATTCAGACGTTTATCACGTCTTGGCGCACAGAGTCAGTTGAAAGGTGAGATAAAGCAAAACTGGAGTCAAGCGGGCCACACCTGGAAGTATGCGGTGGTGTCCCGGATTCTGACCTTCCGGGGTCAACTGTCTGCTTCCTAGCCACTCCCTGCCAACAGCCTATATGATAACTTGTTAAGTTATCCTCTGATCCAAATGAGAGAGTATTTCTGGGTAGATTTTCCATTCATTGCTGCGTTTCTAGCTGTCTCACAGTCTTACAATATTCTTACATTCTTTTTATGTTAATGGCACCATTTTTTTTCTCCCAATCTCATTATTTTTAAAATTCTATGCTTCCTCCATCACTCTCCTTTTATGTCTACCTTGGGTTAGACTCAGATCTCTTCCCATTTAGCCCATCTCTATTCTCCTGCCAAAGGAACATCTCAAACATTACGTTACCATGTCATTGCTCTCTGGAACAGTGGCTTCCTGCTGCTGCTATTGCATCAAGGCTACCTTAAGGATGTTGGAATCAATAGTGTGGAGATGCCTAGCTTTCAGCTAAACCTTTTTTTCCTTATGCCTAAGATTATGTCTGAGTCCCCAGGGGAAAACATATAAGTGGATCCAAAGGAGCTCCATTTTTCCTTCATGCTAATGCAGGGGCTCAACCAATACTCCTGGAAGTGAGAAAAGACATTTGGCTAGCGTTGGAAGTGGCACTGAGAGATGTACCTTGATGCTGCTGGTTGTAGCAACTGGAGGTGTTCTTTCAGAGAACTCATCTAAAGTTAAGTTGGAATTCTTGCTTTAACGGCATAGAAAAGAATTTCAAAACAATCCAATCACTGCAATTAATTGAGAGACTATTTTAATATAGATTTAAACTCAGTATTGGGGATGGGGCTTAGGAAAAAGACAATAATACGGTTCCTAGAGTGGGCACAGGCTTTTCAATAGAGTTGCATTTAAATATTGCACACACACACACACACACACACACACACACACACACTGTACAGGTCTACAAGATAATGTGATAAAAAAAACTGATTGTAAAAAGGTAATGAAAGCCCTATTATCCATAGGCTGTAAGGAGTTTGAGGCATGGTTTGTTTATGAACATAGTTCATAATTTGTTTCTGAGAGTCTCTTGATTTGTAGCCAGCAGAGATGAGAGGTTTCCTTTTCAAGTCACATTACTATAAGTTTTCTTATGTTTCTAATCTGGCTTAATATCATAACAACCTCTGTTAAGCATCATGTTTTGCCCATAATCACCCACTGATTCTGTTTTTTGTTTTTTTGTTTTTTTGTTTTTTGTTTTTTTTTATTTGTTTGTTTTTTTGGGGGGGTTTCTTTATTTTATTTATTTATTTATTTTTGGTAATCAGTAGCTGTATTGGTAAACTGTCCTAAAATTCAATAGCTAAAACTAGTGTCTTATTGCTTTTGTATGGTTATGATTGACCCAGCTCTGGCAGACAGTTTTTATGCTGATCTCTTTGGGATTCCTTTGGGTAGGGGTAGTAGGTGGAGTCTTAGTTGGGATGGTGGATTGGGTGGCCTCTTTTTCTCTTCCTATCAGTCTTAGGACCTTTCCCTCTCTGCATGGAATCTCATATCATCCTGAAGGCTGGTCTCTCAATTGTGACAGCTAGATTTCTTACACAGAGACTCAACATCTGAAACAAAAGAAGGAAATGGAGGCTTTCAATTCTACAAACTTTCCAATAGCCAATGGAGAGTCAATTCCTCCTGATTCTGCAATGTCATCACATCATGCCCCAGGGGAAGTAGGAGAGGTATCTGCATATAGTGGCAGATATGGGGGTCATGGACCATTACACAAGATCCCCTCACATCTGCAAACCTCATGCTTTATAGAATCAGCTGAAAGTCTAGGATCACAATCCAATGTGGTTTAGACTCATGTCCCAGCGTTGGGGCAGAGATCAAGAAAGAGAATCATCGTTTGTCCTCCGTTCACCACCACAGAGTAGTGAAAGGGCCAGAAAACTATAATTGTTCCCTGATCTGAAGAGGAAGAGGAGGAAGAGGAGGAGCAGAAGGAAGAAGAGAGGAGAAAGGGAGGAGAGGAGGAGGAAGAGGAGGAGAGGAGGAGGAAGACGAGGAGGACGAGGAGGAGGACAAGGAGGAGGAAGAAGAGAATTATATAGCAGTTCTGAAATCCAGGCTGGCATAGGCCCTGGTTTCTTTTACTTAAGGCAAGGAACATTTCATGTTCAAACCTTGCTTTTGTTTTCTGGGATTATTCCTTTTAGCCCTTGGTTTCAACCCCTGGACTTTGAATCTTGTCTCTGAGTCATTCTTCCGGAGCCTAAAGAATAGGACGTGCATACAAGAACATGACACTAAGCCTCTTGCTCCATAGGAAGTGGGAGGGCAAACCTTAGTTAACAATCTCTCCTCAGTCATACTCTTTTGTAGCTGCCTCAGGCACTGAGTCACAGACTGGCCCCGTGATCTGCTTTAACCAGTGGAATATTCCAGAAGCCTCAGCCCTAGGTCAAAAGCTTGAGAAGACCTGACAGCTTCTGACTGTGTGCTTTGGAATAACTTAACCCCTATGTGACATGTCTGTCTGTCTGCCTCACTAAACAGACTCCATGGAGTGTGAAAATGGGGTTGTAAAATCATGAGGAGGGAAAGTCACCATAGTCTCTTGGAATAGTGTCTAGGTAACTTCTCACCCACTGACATCTGAGGACCATATGAGAGAAGGAAGAACCCCCAAAGAACTTCCCATAGAGCACCGTCAGCATGTGGATTTATGTGAAAAGAAGTAGCTGTTGTTTGAGGCTATTAATCTTGGATGTTTTGTTCTTTACCATCAAATGAATGCATGTATTCACTCGAAGTTACTGTGCCTGACACTGTTAGGCCTGAGTGGATGCAAAATTCAATAGCACAGACTCTGAACTCTATCCTGGTGGTATATGCTAGTGAGAAATCTTGGCAAGTAGAATAGTTTTAAGTTTATATTTTAAATATAAAAGGTTTCTGCAGGGAATGTATTTTTGGTGACTCTTTTTTTGAAAGGACTAATCACTGAGATTGGTTGTATTTTTCATTTCCTTCAAGTTAGGGTTTTAAAATAGTAAAGTGCACCTGAGCTTTTGCAAATGTAATTCAATCTAACAAATATTTTCTGAGTGCTTACTAGGTGCTTCCTTTCTTGTATTTTTCAAATCTGGGTCCTCAAGTGAGACTGGCTTGGGATCAGGAGCTCTTTTCCGTCGGCCGTCTATTAGCTGGCATGGGCATTATTGCCTTGAATTACTTGGGGATCCAGGTTTTGCTCACCAGCATCCATTCTTGTACTATTATACTTCCCCTGGCTGTTTTCTTATTGCTTCAGGAGGAATTACGTTCAGCTGTTCAGTTTCTAAATGACCCAATTAGCAATCCTCACCCCATCCCTTCATTAGAATCCCCTGTCTCCAGTTGGACTCCCTCCTCATCAGCCCTCTTCCTCTCTGAGTTTTACTCAACGTTCTGCTAATGAGTTCATGTTCGATTGTTGGTCCTCCATGGATTGCTGCCCAGTCATTTGGAAGCCTTTTTGCCTTAATTATTGGGGAAGGGTGTCTCTCCTCCTCCTTCCCCCTCAGCTCTGCTAGCTCTGAGTCTCTAGTCACTTACTTCCCATGTGTCTTGTCTTCACAGGAGCAGAGGCTCTAAAGCGGGAAGTCATTCTGAGAGAACTCAATTTGACAGATGAGAAAACCTGGCTTGGTCAAAGAGTCACAACCAGGACCAGATCCACATCTCCAGACCAAGAAGATTTGACTTCATGACTTTGATGGATATACTAAAGAACTGCAGCACACTAATGTGACTGACAAACTGAAGAGTAACACACCAATTAATTGATTAAGCTTTAATTAAATAAGCACCTGTTCTGTTCTTAATCTCGAGATAAAACCTGAAGGAAAATATGAGAAAAAAATGAGAAATATATAGTGGATTCAGAAAATGTATGGTGCATAGCAATGTCATAATATTTTTAGTATTTGGAATAGTGGTAAATATTCTCTTGCTTCTTACTAATTTATGCAATAAACATTTTGAAGGACAGTTTTATATATATATATATTATATGTATGTGTGTGTGTGCATATCCATTCACACACAACACACATTTTTCTCTACAACTATGTTATGTCCTTTTACATGTCTTTATTATACATTCAATTACAAGTTCCATGCTTGTTGTAACATATAGATTGATTGTTTTGGAGGGAAAATGGTGATGGCATTTTTAAATAGAAACTTATCCTCTCAATTGGTCTTGTGGTCACAATTCTTAGATCTATCAGAACCTATCCCATAGTAGAAGTTCTCAAACTCAAATGCATTTGGGGGTCTATGCAGTTAATACATAAAATAAATCAAGCTGAGTATTGCCCAGATGAAGTGCCAGGATCCATGACTGCCCACAGACCACATATCTTTTTTAAAGTCACAGTTGCTAACCAATGCCAGGTGACTCTTGCTCTGTGGGAATCCCAAGACCGATATTTCCAGAACTTCTGAATTTTTAAGAAATGCTAGCCATCTCTATTTTAATTTTCAAAATGTTGGTGATGATTTAAAAGACTTAAAACCAGTGCATGGGCTGCACTAAAGAGGTTTATCAGACTAACTTCTGCGTAAGCAGTTTGTCTACTACTTACCATATATCCCTTGCCCATATTCAGAGATGTAAGTTTCAAAAACCATGGAATGTTCTCATTTTCTTCAGTAGTGAATAACTTAGGGTCTGTAGATCGGGCAATTATTCAGTCGGCAAGTATTCAGTCTCTACTGATGCCATTGAGAAAATCTATGTTCCTCATCATGATCCATGAGGAAATAGCAGCTGCCTTTGAGGAGTTCCACAAAACGATTGCCTTTGCTTTGTTTGTATTAGTTAACAAGTATATTAATTGGTGCCGGAGATGTGTATCAATGGTTAAAAGCACTGTCTGCTTTGAGAAGACTCCTGTTCAGTTCCCAGAACACACATGACAGCTAACAACTGTTCTGGGGGATGTGATACCATGTTCTAGCCTGTGCAGGCACTGCACACATGTATGCATATATGTCATATATACAGGTAAAACACCCAATACTGACACCATTAAAAACAAAAAACCCTCAAAATGTATTGCTTATCCCACATGGATGTAATTCCAGTCTCCATCCATTATTCAGTCGGCTGAGGAAGTATAGGAAGGAGGATCTAAATTTTGAAACCAGCCTTGGCTGCATGGAGGGGGGTGCCACTGTATCAAAAACAAAACAGATAAGAATAAAACAAGATCCCCTACTGACAAAAAAGTATTAATTACTCTAGAAAATCCAATTTAATATTGCTTTGCCATCTAATGAGTGTACTAGATACTTGTTCTTGCATGGGCCATGCTAATGAACAGACATGTAGTATCTTAAATTATAGTCATATTTTTAGAATCAATAAGAAGAGTTTGCTCAAACTGTGCAGTTCAGGGTTTTCAGTTGTCTCCTACACTACAGGTCTAATTTCATGGCCCTATTGTTTGTCTTACTTCATTTCCTTAATTGTCAAATATTTGCAGAGTATATTCTAGGTGTCAGAAAGGCTTGAAACATAAAGGAGACAGCAGTGGACAACACAGGATGGTCTCTTCTTTTACAGGACCTACCTTCTGTTGGGGCCAGAGAGACAGTAGCGAAGCAAGAGGATGAATTAGCTACTCAGTTTCAAATGTGGATAACATGAAGAACAAAGTGAATACAGCAATAATGATTAAAGAAGCCTTTTCTGCAAAGTCATGGGGTGGGGACCTGCATGGCCAGAAATATGTGGGGAGAGGGCTCTAATCAGGGGGAAGTCCTGGGGCTATGGCTTAGAGGCAGGAATGGATGTGACATGTTCCTGGATTAGAGAGCAAACCGGTTTGAGTGGAATGTCTAGCCTGCCCTTTTCCCAGCATTCGGCAGTGTTACAACTCTAGCAATGCTTGCCTATCTTCCTCCCTCTAAACCTGGGGTGAGGCTTGCTCTCTCCAAGGTGCTGAAAAGGATAGTTCCCTTCTTGGAGATCTTTCTGGATTCCAGAGCATCATCTATAACCTCAGAGTTGTGTTCATCTGAGCCCAGAAGCTTACAATGTCTTGGAAAATTTGATATGTATAGGAGAAAACATCACATTTGTAGTTTGTGTGTGTGTGTGTGTGTGTGTGTGTGTGTGTGTGTGTGTTTCTGGAACTCAGGGATGTTTTGCAGTAGTAGTCAGAAAGAGAAACAAAAGAACTGAACTTTAGTGGCTAAAGCTATACATATTGGAGGAGTGGATGTAAGTGTTCAAGGTGACGATGATTCCAAAATATCAGTCTAACTGGGCAGGTAGTCATGAGAATCAGGAAACCAGAGGAGGACTGGGAAGCATTTGGATACAGAGAAAGATAATTGGGGACACAGTGAGAAGAGGGCTAAGAATTTCTTGTGTTTAAAGATGGATTCTAGCAGGAAAATTCCTCTTAGTGCTGCCTGAGATTTGAATTCCAAATAGAAGTTCCTGATTACAGTGAGAAGGCGGTCCTAAATTTGTCACCATTTTCTAGAGAAACGGAAATGAAAGAATGACTACATATGGGATTTATTAGAGTGGCTTAAAGGCTGTGGTCCAGCTAGTCCAACAATGGCTGTCTGCCAACAGAAAGTTCAAGGATCTAGCAGTTGTGTGGTCTGTGAGTCTGGATGTCTCAGCGGGTCTTTAGTATAAGCCAGAATCCTGAAGGAGTCAGCTCTAATGCCAGCAAAAGAACAGACTTGCCGTGAGAGTGAAGGCAAGCAGGCAAAAAGAGCAGGCTTCTTTCTTTAAGGTCCTTTATATTGGCTGCCAGGAGAAGGTGTGGCCCAGATTAAAGGTGGATCTTCCCACTTCAAATGATTAATTAAGAAAAATGTTCCACAGGTGTATCCAGCCACTTGGGTTTTAGTTAATCCCATATGCAGTCAAATTGACAACCAAGAATAACTGTCACATAAATGGTACTAGGTACTATCATTCTTCAATACCAGATAAAAGGATTTTAGCACTTGGTCTAGAAACTTATCTATGCTAACAGGATTACTTCTTAAAGTCGGGAGGCTCCAAAATGTGTTAAAGTCAAATCTCTGAACGGTAAAAACTGAAGCAATTCCTTGAGGTGTGTTGAGCAGTATTATCCAATTAAGTGGATTTTGTAAGCATATCTGGGTGTTTGGATGACTGGAACACAGGTGGTGGACACAACAGTCATTGGTGCTCATCAATCATGAAACAAAAGTTACTGGGCCTTTAGCATATGCCAGATATTGTGCTGGGGAATAGGGTTGCTTAGATAAACACTGCCTTCTCAAAAAAATAAATCATTCTGCTTCGAAGTAGTAGGATTTTGTTTTCATAATTGATAGTTTTAAAAAAATCTGTTAATGTTTTAGGATTGTGTGTGTGTGTGTGGTAGGGAGGAGTGGTTTATTTGCAAATCATTATCTCATCAGACAGTCTTCCAATGATTTGTTAAAGGACAACAAAATCCCAAGAGTCCTAGTTACTTTTCTGTTGTGGTTGGTGAGAACACAGCCAGATGAAAGCTAGCCAAGGAAGTCAGGCCGGATGTTGGCTCGCAGTTCACAGTGCTGTCTGTCTGGGAGGGGAAATGAGGGCAGCAAGACCTTGAGACAGTTGGTCGCATCACAAAAGAAGAGAGCAATGACTGCTTATGCTCTTGTCGCGCTCTCCCCCTCACAGAGACCAGGCTCTCATCCAAGGGGACGGAGCTGCCCACTTTAGGGTGGGTCTTCCCCAATTCATCCAATTAAGCAAACCTTTCCCAAGTGTGCTAGAGACTGTGAAGTTGACAACTACTGCTAAATAACCACCACGAGTGAAAATTGCTTGTATTGTTATTCTGGAATCAGGAAACCATATAACATATAAAATAGAATGGGTGTTCAGATGGGATGGAACAGGGTTTAAAGAACATAGAAGAAAATAAAAAAGCAGGTTAGTTATTTCAAAGCCATGTGCTGCATAAAAAGAGGACAGAGATGTGGAAGAACAGAGAAGGAGTGATGGTTTATACTGGGTTATTTTAAGCCAATTTTGGGTGGTATAAGGTTTAAGAAACAAGGGATACCATTATTATATCAACAAAAATTGTCAGTTTGGGGACTTGGTTAAATTTCTAATCTTAATTTCATCCTCGCGTCTAACAACTTTAACAACAGTGACTCCATCTTTCTTTCCAATATGGCCTGAAACAATGGCCTGAAATTCCTATTTAGCAGATTTGAAGAGCCTCTCTCTGTAGGTCACTTTGAGGAGGAAAGTTTAGCAGCGGTCACAAGCTGCTTTATATTGTTAAGAATTTGTTCCAGTTGGAAACAGTTTTCTTGGTTATTACTTATGAATCCTGTCACTGGGATCTCTGATAAGGCAGCTCCAGGGCCCATGTTCTGGCATTTTGATGGAATGGCTTTATTTTCTTCTCCCTGGGCACCAGGTGCCACTTGCTAAAAACAGCAGAGGGTTGAATCTCTCTTGAAGCCTCCCAGTAACTCTGCAGAAAACAAGACCAAAGCTGCCTTGGCTCTTTTTCCATAATTGTGTGTGTGTGTGTGTGTGTGTGTGTGTGTGTGTGTGTGAGAGAGAGAGAGAGAGAGAGAGAGAGAGAGAGAGAGGGAGAGAGAGAGAGGGAGAGAGAGAGTTGTCAGTGCTAGGAATCAGTGCTATCCTCCCTCCCTCCATGGAATCCAGCTATCAAACTCAAATGTCAGACTTGTGTTTTACCCATGAAGCCATCTTGCTCACCCAAGTTGTGATACTTTCACACGTTATTAATTAGTAATATTAAACCAGTCTTCCGTCTGCATTCCAATGAGATAATAGAATCAGGAGGTTAAGGCTCAGATCTGTTGCTCGCTAACTCTGCGGTCTTGAACAAGTTAGTTAATCTCTGAATCTCAGCTTCTTTACGTATGGAAGAGATATAATAACATTACCCATTTCACACAATTTCTGAAGAGGCAAATAGCTTACTGTCGTTAAAGTGCTTCCCCAGTGTTTAGCACATGGCAAGTGTATGCTGATTAAGTGATTGCTTCCTTGTTCCTTCCATGGTCTGTTAGTGTTGCAGCTCTGTTCAACCTTGTTCATACACTCATGACACCTGTGCCCATGTATGACTCATGGAAAACTATATGAAGCAAATGGAGGGACAACACTATAAGTAGACAAGGGATTGAAGGACCCAGATTGTTTGCTTGCTTATTTCGAGACAGGGTTTCTCTGTGTAGTCTTGGCTGCCCTGGAACTCACCCTGCAGACCAAGCTGGCCTCGTTCTCAGAGATCTACCTGCTTCTGCCTCCCAAGTGCTGGTGTGCACCACCACCTCCTGCTGAGGACCTGGATTTTTAAAAAAGGATTTTGTGGTGTGTTTACAAATGCTTGTGCACAGATGTACATGCATGTACACACAGGCACACACACCACACACACTCACACTCTCTCTCTCTCTCTCTCTCTCTCTCTCTCTCTCTCTCTCTCTCACACACACACACACACACACACACAGAACACATGAGAGCACCCTCACATACACATGTGCTGGGGAGGGAATCAGAGGGCATCTTGCTGGAGTTGGTTCTCTCCTGGATTTATGTCTCATACTTTGACCCCTTGACTAGTGAGTTTGGATGGACTTTTTGTTGGCTGTTGTACTCTTGATGCTCCTAAACAGATGATAAGGTGAAAGAATCCATCCATACCCACAAGCTACTAGAAACTCCCAAGTCTCCTCTACCTTTAAAACTAACCAATGAGTTATCTAGCCAAACATTTCAATGAAGTTTTTGTGTTTTGGGTCAGAGTCAGCTTTCTTAAGAGTTGTCCATATACCAAGTGTAATGGTATATGCATTTAATCCAGAATTAGGCCGGCAGAGACAGGCAGATCTCTGAATCTGAGGCCAGCCTGGGCTGCAAAGATTGTTCCAGTAAAACCTGAGCTAATCAATGAGATCATCCTTCAAGAAGGTTGTTAACATTAACTTTCAATACATTCCCACATACATTTACTTCTTAAAGAACACAGAAATAACTGATATCTACCCTATATTACACTTTCTGATTAAAAATAAAGTTAACCACTCATTTAAAAATGGAGACCTTTCAGACTTCTTCTGTAACTTTTGGCCACAGAGAAAAGAAGGCAAATGACCTTCATGGGTGGTGATGAATAATTCTTTCAACGTTGAGTCCAAGCATTGTGATCCTTGATTCTAAAATCAAAATCACCATTCAAAGAAGTTTTGTTCTGCTGAAAACATCCCATATTCAGATAGAAAAAAATGTGAATTATTCAAGTAATCAAGGAAACTAGGCCTACTAAAATATCTTGCTGTGACACCAGGAACCAAGGAGCGAAATCTGATGACAAGAAGAGATGAATGTGCAGGGCAATCTCTCGCTTTGTTCTTGTGTGAAGTGATGGTGAAGTGTACACCTGCCGCCATTGCACCCGATAGGTCCTGATATAATCCAGACCATTGTCTAATCCTGCCCTTGCCCAATCAAACCACATTTGTCCTGTGTTCTGTACCTTTGTTTAGGGGCTTCTACAAAGAGCCAATCAAAAAGCCAAAGGTGGCCATTTACATTCCAGCAGACATCCTCATGGTCTCAGGGACATACGCGATGTTTTGGGTGAGGGGAACGTTTGCCCTTAGATGCCCACCCCAATTGGAGTTGTGCTATCTTTGTGATGGGATTTGGGGTGAAGCTGCTCTCTTGAGCTGAGGGGAATCATGGAGGTTTGTCACTTGTAGAGGATGTCCACATGATCGGAGGGGACTGCTATACACTAGATCCCAGACAGCCTCAACCACGGAGCAGAGTGATCATTTGTTTGGGAATCAGGAAGATCGGTTTTCCTGGGATTCGTGACTCAAGGCAAGTGTCATTCTTGTTACTGTCAGGAGCAAAATGAAGGACTAGATTAGGCTCCTCCCTCCCTCTCGGCCTTCCTTCCTCCGGCTTCCTTTCTTCACGCCTCCTTCGCCTCCCTGCTTGTGTTATGGATCAAAACGACGGTCTATTACCCGTTAGGCAGGTAGATACTCTTCCACCCCGAGCTGGCTGCACCTTCCCAGGCCCAGATTAGATGATGTCTGAGGTCGTCTTTAGTGTAGTGATTCTAAAATTGTCTTTTAAAAATCTCTTTCCCCTGACTATAGATCTCTCAACTTCTTAAACTTGTTTGATCTTGCCCAGTTTTCCCACTACTCTGCTTCTTATCTCCAGACCTCTTCTCCTCCTTTCTGGCTGGTTCCCTCTGAGATAACTTTAAGAAATATGTATCTCTAAAGCTAATCACCTTCTCCTTCTGAGATAGTGCATCTTCCCCCTGCCAGGTCACCTCAGAGCAATTACCTGGCAAGTTCAAGATGTGTCTAGAATATTCACTCTGACGAAGCCGAGCCTTCTCCAGTTTGAACCCTTGGCCCCCTTCAGAGCTTGCTTACGGATGCTTATGAGAAACTGTCAGCTGGGTAGCCAGGTTTGAAATCAGATAATTTTACTAGGCTACAGGGCGCTATGCTGAGTGCGCTCGTCTTGCCAGACCTCTGCTCTAATAATGAATTTCTCTAGAGATATTCTGATACTAAGATTAATATAATATGATACTGTTTTCTTCTCCCGTGGTTCCTCAAACTCAAGCTGACAGGGGGCTGGAGCCTCTGCCAGGCAAAGGTGATCTGCCAGTTGAACATACTGGCAAGAATCATACTCTTTCTCTTGCTGTTCAATTAGCACTAATACCATGCATTGTTTAGGAATATAAGAAAAGCCAGGATGAATAATTGTAAAAATACATCAAGTAAATTAAGAATATAGCAGTGACTGCTTCTAGGGAAGATAGTTAATAGTCAGAGAGAGACACTGGCTAAGTTTTTGAGTATGCCCCAGATATTTCACAGGGTATTTGAAACACAAAATTAATCAGGTGTCCTGTATTTTCATTTGCTAAATGTAGTTATCCTATTTCTCAAAATAGTTAGGTCGCCAAACATCCCATCAGTAAAGAGGATGGTATAAGGTAACATCAGGGTGCCTAATGTTGCTTCAAAATCCTAGGATGCTGCGGTTTCTCACCCAAAGTCCCATATCTACTCAATTCATCAGAGACGTTCAAGGGGGAGAGATGAAAGTGTCTTAAGACATTCAAGGACTCAGAAAATATTCTCTTTGTAGATTTCTTAGACAGTTTGCTAGGATGAGTTCCAGTTAAAGCACAGAGTGACTCAAAAGAAGACATGAGGGCCATGAAGGGCAGTTTGGGTTTTAAAAAGCAGAGAAGTGGTCCATAAAACGATTGGTATAAAGTGGGTGGGGCACTGAATGCTTCCAATCCCCAGAAGTTCAGAGGCTTAGGCAGGAGGACGGTTACAAGTTTGAGACTAGCCTGGGCTCCATGGCAAGATCATATCTTGAAAAACAGAATTAAACTAAACAAAACAACAAGAAAAATCAAAACAAACAACCAATAACCAATTAAGAAAAAATGGACAGGAAATGCTTGTCCTGAGCAGATCTGGGGTAGCAGGTAAGATTTTTTCAATGGTAAATCAAATAATCAATTTATATTGGTGTAAATACAGCCTAAAGGTAGGGCTTAGTCCCTGACTAAATGGTTTAAAAACTTCCGATGTCTTCCTGGTCTGTCATGCCTGGCTTTGGGCCACTTTTTTCCTGCTCATAAGATGACTGACAGAAGCAAGCCAAATAACTGCTTCTTTTCTCAGGTTTCTGGAAAGACCTACTGACTGTATTTCCTTCTTGGTAGACTCTCATCACATCTCATTGGCCCACGTGGTCTTGGGCTACCCACTCCTGGAAGAGCCTCTTACAAAGGAGATACAGTAGCTTTGATCCTTGCACTCAGTGTGCACCCTGTACCAGGCACCATCCCAGGCATGGAGGTCAAAGCAGAAGATAAAAAAAAAAAAGACAAAAGCTGTCCAGCATGGCAGGTGTGTGGTGCATGCCCATAGTCACGGCACATCTGAGGCAGAGGCTGGGTGATCACACATGTAAGAGCAGGTTTGTCTATTTAGAAAGTTCAAAATATTCAGGGCTATATGAAATTTAGTCTAAAACAAACAAATAAATGAGCCAAATCATATAAAAAAACAAGCTTAAGTAGACACACAGGATCGTGCACACACACACACACACACACACACAGAGAGAGAGAGAGGAGAGAGAGAGAGAGAGAGAGAGAGAGAGAGAGTCACCCCAAACCCTTTTCTCTTTCCTTTATAGAACTTACTCAGATTAGATGATAAACCAAGTATGTAGGTAAAATATATGTGACAGAGTGTATGTGCTAGTTAGCTGAATCAGCAGAGGGGACAGGCAGTGCGGGGAGAGGAGTAGAGAGATTTCTCAGTGAGAGTTTACAGTCTTGTCATTCTGTTCATCTGTTACAGAAGGCACCTGGGAGCCAGCCACACTCTCAACTGTGCCTGCAGAACAGCCTGTCCAGATGGAAGCCGGAAAGCAGGGGCTCTAGAAGGCAGGCCTGGGGGAAAAGGAGTACTTGGGAGGATACCAGACATGACAGGAAATTTAGGGTATGATCGGGAGTGACAAAATCACAGGTGTAAGTATACATTCTTTTGAAACCTACTTTTAATAAGGGTTCAGCCTTTCCTCTAGCCCACCACCCAGCAGAGGTAGTGGAAGAGAAATGTTATTAGGATGTGGGGGAAGTGGACCTGTTCAGGAGTAGTTCTTTGGGGCTGAGCTTGATCTTCTTCGGCAGCAGTTCAGTCCTGTAGCAAACACCAAATATGACTCTTCAGATGTACATCAGTCCTCTAGGCAGGCAGGCAGGCAGCACACACAACCTTGCAGCTTCAATCCAGTCCTTTCGGCAAGCAGACACCAAGTTTGAACCAGCAGCTTTAGTTCAATCTTGAAGGAACGAACCACCAGGCTCGCCAACGGGCCTGAGGCGAGGCCACAGAAGCGGCAAGCTGCCCCAGGAACCTCAGGAGCAGTTCTTGGGAGAGTTTGCCCTCAATGGCAATATCAGCACAAGTCTAGCTCAACAATTTTATGTAAGGCAAACCAATCAATACATACATGTCGCTAGGGAAGAATAACAAGGTAGAACAATCCAAACCAAGGCTCAGTGCTGTCTCCCACTGTCTGTGGGGTTGCATTTAGTCTCCTCCATCAAGTGTCCTTTCACATGTTTGCTACATGAAAACATCCTTTCACCTGTGTCTGCCTCAGGAATGCAGTCTTTCACCTGGGCGCCCCAGCAAAACATCACTTGGCATAACCAACTTTCCAAAGAACCCTTAAATTCCTACTTCACACGTGTGTGCTAGGTCACACATTTATTATTATTTAAATAAGTGATGAAAACACTGACATTCCCGATTCCAGAATGAACTGGCAGAGAAATAGTGTTGCACAGCAAGATTAGAGTTAGGGGCCAATCTCGACGCACCTGTGTGCTCTTTGTAACCAATGGAATGTTAGGAGGGATTGTCTGCAGTAAGTGGAATACGTGTGTGCTTCCAAAATTCCCAGAGGTAAAGAAGATATGGAGCCATAGCCTTTGCACAAGACTTGCCTCTAAACACTGAGAAATAAGTGAGAGACATGGAGGAACTAAGCAGACCACCATGGATATATCAGGAAGTAGCTATGAGCGTGAGCAGAATCACCCACTGTAGACCCATGCAGACCATCAAACTGCAGAAGAACTGCACTGTGCCTGTGCAGTTATGAAAGGAACATACTGAAATGCCAGGGGGTGACTTTAGGAGTCTGAAGATGGAAGTGAAAAACAAACTATCATTTCTTAATTAGTCCCTTGGCAAAGGCTCTGGACTGTGCACAGTCGCCATTTTGACTTGATGAGGTATCTGCTCCCCAATCTAGAGCTTGCTTCTTTATTCCAAAAAGCTCATTATGGAAATTTTTAAAAATGAGGCTACTTTCTAGCATTAAAAATAAGTTGTGGACTTAGTGGTAGAGTCAGAGCTCCTACCTAGCATTCGTAAGGCCCTGGGCTTGACCTCTGGCACAATAAATAAGTAAATAAACAAACAAGTCAAAAGAAAACACAATTCTTAAAATAGTGGTGTGTTTTTACCCAGTCTTTTAAACTGATTGTATTCATACACAGCTGTGAGGACGTGGAACAGGGACTCATTTGGATGAATCTGGATTCACCAGTCTAAACTAATTAGCTTAGGTTCTGAAGATAATTTGTATCATTTTAAATCTCCCTCAGGATTGGAAATCAGGACCCAAACAAACCTGGTGTTGAAGTCTTTATGTTGGAGACTTGACAGACACAAGCAGCAGCGACACGAGCCCATCCATCAAGGAAACTAGGCCTAACAACAGCAAGTCAGGTTCACGCTGGAGCAACTCAGGCACTGGAAGCTATTAATTATGAGACAATAGGACAGAATTAAATTACAGATATTTCATATCTGCAGGTAACCACATCGATATCTCAATTAATTAAGACACGTCTTCACGAGATGCTTCTCCCTCTGGCCTTGTCTCCTGTCCTCCTGCCATCCTCTCTTCATGCCCTAGGCCACCCTGATGTGGTGAATGCCAGAGGCTACCCTGAGCTTCCTCCTACCTTTGTGCATCAGTCATGCTGATCCTCTGGCTTAGAAAAAAATGTTTCAAATACAATAAGCTGCAGCAAGAACGTTCTGGTTTCTGTAATGTGTAACTTATTCCTTCTTTCTTTAGGATGCTATTGGATTTGACCCCCACCATGACTTATGGTATGAATGAACCCTAGCTTGGCGCTCACATTTACCTCTAAATGACCATGTGAACTTGGGCAAGTCACTTCTCCACTTTGTCAGTATGTTTGGTTGTTACAAGAAGAATTAAAAGAAATAATTCCTTTGCTACTTTCTGATTGCTCTGATAAAATACCTTGGGAACTGTAGTATAAGAAAGCATTTATTTTGGTTAACAGTTCTGGGTGGATACAGTCCCTCATTGTGGAGAAGACATGCCAGCATGCAGGGGCGGTATGGTGGCAGGCATAGAGGCTGGCTGATCATACTGCATCCACACTCAGAGTGGAGAGTGAGCAGGAAATGGAAAGAGGCTGTAAAGCCCTTCAAGGCTGGCTGTATGTATTTGCTTTCTATGCTGTGATGAAGACCATGATCAAGGGCAACCTAGGGAGGAAAGGGGTTATGAGGCTTATAGCTTATGGTCCATCCCTGAAGGAAGCCAAGAGCAAGAACTCTAAGGCCAGAATTTGGAGCCATGGAGGGGTGTTGCTTACTGGCTTGTTCCTCATGGCTTGTTCAACCTGCTTTCTTATACATCTCAGAACCACCTACCCAGGAGTAGCACATCTACAATGGGCTCTCTCACATCAGTCATTAATCAAGAAAATTTTCTACAGATTGGCCTACAGTAGAGCCAATCTGATGGAGGTATTTCTCAATGGATGAGTCTTTTCCCAGATGATCCTAGATTGTGTCAAGTTGACAAACACACACACACACACACACACACACACACACACACACACACACACGTTGCCTGTGCCCTGGACAGCTCTCTGCCGGACCCTACCTGCCTTTGGGGGTTGGGAGTAAGTTGGCACAGAGTCAATGACACAGACTCCAGGAGCAGGTGAGAAACTGGGCAAGATCATCTGAACACTGCTGTAAGCTCCTTTAATACCCTCCACCCACGCCCCCATTGGTCCCAAGAAAGTATCTCTTCCAAACAGCAGTTCCTGATTGGATGGCATTGTTTGCACTAGCAATCCTTGGTCTCTCAGGCAGTTCTCAGTTAGGTCTTCCTGCAGGAATGCTGGTATCTTAGGCAGTCCTCAATTAGGTTCTCCTGCAGGAGATGCTTCGTGGCTTCGTGGATCCCAGTGTTTACATAGAGGCGGCTCCACCATTCCTGCTACACACACACACACACATAAAACCCCAACATATTTGCCTCCAATGGCCCACGTCCTTCAGGAAGGCTCTGCCTCCCAAAGTTTCACAACGTTCTCAAACAGTGCCGTGAGCAGGTGATCAAGAGTTATGCACAGTAGCTTACAGGTACCATTTTATTGTCAAACACAAGAAATAATGCAAAAAACAAAGCCTTTAGTATAGTATCTGGCTTATATGGGAGCTCAGAAAGGTCTGGTACTGTTTGTTCCTACAGCTGAACTGCTGCATTAATGGTTAGCTGGAATGTCTATCCACTGTGGTTAGGGTCTACAGTGTCCATCTTCCTGTCATTTGTCTTGTGGCAAAACTTGGCATCCTATTGGAGAATATGTTTGAAGACTAACAAGTGAGGGAGTGGTTTAGTGATTGAAAGTGATTTCAGCTGCCTCGGGTTTAGAACAATCATTTTCAAGGATTCTGGTTCTGAGAGTGAACTTTAAAACCCTGAAAAATGCCAGCCAGAATTAATTCAATGAGCCAGTGTTTTTCTAATTAAAAGAAAAAAAAATCCTAAATACATGTACTGATTTTAAGGTTAAGTAAGAGCCAAAAATGTGGGAACAATGCAAAAGTTGCTTCTTTTCTATAACATTTTTCAAAGTCCCAGGATATTGGCATTTTTAGCCACCAAAGAGTCAGGACTAAGGGGAAAATGCACGTGAAAGTGGTAAGAAGACAAGAATCGTAAACCACAATCCAAATGGGTCATGTTATCAAAGTATTTTCTTACTTATTTTTTCCCTATAAAGCTATGGATAGTTTTATTTTATTTTTAATACATCTTTTAAGTTAAAAAAATAGCCATATTCTTTCCCACTTCTGTTTCTTCCCTCCAGCCCTTCCCAGGTCCCCCCCATCCAACTCCTTATGTCTTTGTCCTCCTCACTCTCAAATTGATAGATTTTTATTTTATTCTTATTAAATGCATATGTATGCATTCATATGCACAAGTATATAACTACATCATACAGAGTTCACCTTTGTTATTTGTGTGTATATGATTTCAGGGCTGGCCACTTTATTTGGATAGCCAATTAGGGGCCTAGACCTTGGGAGAAGCTAACTCTCTCTCCCTCAGCAGTCACCAATTGCCCATCGATACTTGTCCAGGGATGCTTGTCCAGGGATGTAACCTCATGGGATTTTCCCCCTTCCTCATTAGCACGCCAATTGATAACTGCTGCTGTGTAGCTCTTATTTGTGCAGCCATTTCTATGACTGTTTCATGGCAGACATCCTGGTATACTGGCTCTTTAAATCTTTCTGTGTTCTCTTCTGTGATGTTCCCTGAACCATTATTATAGAAACTGGGATGTAGATATATCCACTGGGCTGGGCTCCCCACCACTGGTTGATGTCTGAATTGTGCCTAGTTGTATCTGTGTGTGTGTGTGTGTGTGTATGTGTGTGTGTGTGTGTGTGTGTGTGTGTGAGAGAGAGAGAGAGAGAGGAGAGAGAGAGAGTCTCCATTTGCTGTAAAGAGACGCTTCATTGTTGAGGGGTGAGAGGTACATTTATCTATGGTATAAAGACAAGATTAAGAATGAAGTTAGGGATTAAGTCTAGCAAAGTGGAAGTAATAGATTCTCTTTTGAGATCCATTACCTCACTCTCTCCCATCACACTCCCACCTCTCTGCCCCTTGGGCTCTCCTCCCCTCCCCCCCCTCCACGTGGTCATGGCCGGCCTCCACTCCTCCATTCCTCTACTCTCTCTCTCTCTCTCTCTCTCTCTCTCTCTCTGCCTCTCTAACTCTCATCCTCTGGCCTGAATAAACTCTATTCTATACCAAAAAAAAAAATCCATGACCTCACTAGTCCCAGTTTGTTGGCAAAGTTTCTAGTACCATGCATGATTTCCTTCCTGCCGAGTGGGCCTTAAGTTCACTTAGACAGCTGTTGGTTACTACCAACACAAGAGTGCCACTTACTGCATCTTTATAGACATCCTGCGATGCTGGTCACTGTTGTCATTCATAAGGACCACAGATGAGTGGGACTATTAGTTACTCCTTCTCTTTGAAGCTTGCATAATATTATCAGATTCCACAGCAGCAAGCCCACAGGGAAGAAGGTTTCAGGTAGTCATGTGTCTTAAGTGTGTGGTGTCTTCCTTCAGCAATAGGGATTTGTCTTCAACCTCTGGGTGGCAACCAATAGATACCATCAATAGTCCATATTGTCATGAGAGTCACTTGGACTATAATGTCCATCCAATCAAAAATAGGTTTCCTGTGCCCGGTACTGGGGATTTTATTAGTCTATGGTTCTTGTGTGGAACATAGTCAGCCCAAGTGCCATAATGCCCTTTAAGGTTTGAGATATTATATATGATATATGAGATATTATATACGTATACACATATCTTAAATATATATATGTGTGTATATATATTATAACTTTAGGTAAATATAAATAGTAAAGTTCCCTGAAGCTTTATCAAACAACCTGTGTATTATTTGTTGTAAGGAGTACCTCTGTTTGGTTTTTTATTATTGTTTTTCTCCTTTCCATTGGATTACCATTGGTACACTCGGGTGGCTCAGGAAGCTCAGGTTATTATTAATACTTTTGTAGTTATGTAGAATGGGCTTATAACCCCAGAGAACAAACTGCTGAGGGTGCTTCTGCTCTGGCTGGGTCGCCCCACCCATCTCTCAGAACTCTTAACACCACAGCTCTGATGTTCCACTATTCCAGTGTAAAGACATTTTACTCCCATTGCAAGACAATCAGCCTCCACTGGCGATGCTGTGCCAGATGCTCCAGGACTGACTTGAGTTACTTTGGAGGATAGTTTGTCATGCTTGTCTCCAAGGTTGCTGGGCAACTCCAGGGAGTGATTTTATAAAGGACAGAGTGATCTGCAGCACACAGGTTTATTATTATTAAAAATACTCCTACTTTGTGTGGAATGCCTAGACAAGGAAATGTTGGGAATGACAGAAGCTAAAGCTAAATGAGGAAGGAAACATTAAAAAACCTAATTACTAAATATCCCACAAATACCACAAAGAGAGTGGGAACTTGACTAATTAATGACAGGAACCTCACATTTAAGTATTTCAGTTTTACTGGCTTCAGTCCTCTTTGCCTATCAGGATTGGTTTATTTCCACCATCCAATACCTATGAAACCAGCGAGGCCTAACTGATGTGTGATTGATGTGGGCTCTGTTAATTATATGGCTGGGTTTTATGCATGAAACCATATCCTCGATTTCTCTCCCTTAATTTACCTCGATTTAACTGTTGGTCATAAAGCCGTTTCAGATGTATCTGCTGAATCCCAGAGCAGAGTTTTGCAACTCAAAAGGTACCCGAGTTGGTTTGGGCATCCTGAACGGTACAGTCGATGCGGGGAAACTCAGGCTGTAAGATGGATTGCTTGGCTTTTCCTTCCAGCCCTGCTGGCTCTCTCTCTGCAGCTGCTCACTGGTGCTGCAGCACATCTGTTATCATTAAATGCATGCGTAGCATCAACAGTGACAAAAGGCTTAATTGCTTCCTGACAGTCTATCTGAAGGGGCTTTACTCTCAATTTAGATAGCTGGAAACGATAACATCTGCCTACTAGCCTCTCCCGAGCATCTGTTACCCTTGCTGGTAGGAACACCTGATTTTCTTCTGGGATTGCACTCATCTCTCAAGCTTCCTTTCTTATTATTCCCTGGGGTTCACTCCCATTTCTATTGCTCCAGGGCTGGATTTGAACAAATGGAATCCCATGGTTGGTTTCTGGATGAGCATGTGAACCCACGCTTAGCCAACTAACAGACACCTAAGACTTTGGCAAGAACTATTTGAAAAGGACAACCTGTTCTTCTCTGGGTCTTGGACTCCCTGTGTCTTTGCTGCCACTCAGATCTGAGTGGTGAAACCAGCACTGAGGACAGGAGAGGCTGGAGGTGGAGAGGCAGGTTCTGGTCATCATGGTTTGCATGTGTTGACTCCAGCAGTGATTCAAGACCAGTTCATAAATGCACTACTGTATTATATGAGATAGTCTGAACGGGAGTCTGTCCCATAGTCAAGAGTCCTAACACAGATGTTGCAACTTGAACCCGACATCTTCCAGTGCATGTAATGTATGCAAAGAGCCTTAAGAAAACAAAGAAGGCAGAGGTTAGATGAGTTTAGAAGTTTACACACACACACACACACACACACACAGAGAGAGAGAGAGAAGCACACATGCATACATGTGTGCAAACACACACACATAATAGAGGCACACACACACATATACACACACACACACAGAGAATGAGAGAGAGAGAGAGAGAGAGAGAGAGAGAGAGAGAGAGAGAGAGAGAATGAGGGACTTATCCCATAGCATTGGGTGGTAGAGAACACACTGGGTGCTCATGGGGAGACTCTTAGCATCATCCACCCACTCAGCCTTAGCTTGCTTATGTTCGGAGCTGAGGATATGCCAGATGAGAAAGCCCATTCGCTCCTTTCATGGAGATAATGAATGACGTAATAGTGACTCAAGACTAGGGACCTGGACAGACAGGAAATGAACAGATCTGTCAGTGTTCTGTATGGATGTCAATACCACACGGGGACCTGCCTCTGGTTGACTAGCTTTTCCTTCCTTCCTTCCTTCCTTCCTTCCTTCCTTCCTTCCTTCCTTCCTTCCTTCCTTCCTTCCTTCCTTCCTTCTCTCTCTCTCTCTCTCTCTCTCTCTCTCTCTCTCTCTCTCTCTGCCCCATTTCTTTTGAGTCAGGGTCTCACATAGTTCAGGCAGACCTTGAACTTAATTTCAGATCCTCCTGTCTTCACATCAGGAGGCCAGATGTCCCACTGCTCTTAGCCTTATTAAGTTCTGAGGAGCAAAGCCAGGGTGGCAGCCTCGCCCATACTAGGCCAAGTACTTTACCAACTGAACTTTATTCAGTCACCGCCACCCAGGCGTGCACTGCCACGGCCGGCTGGGTTCTCTGTTTCTGAGGTAACTCTGTGCTATCATTAGTTACAGAAGCATTCTGCAGTGAGGTTCACTCTGGTCTGCTCTTGCTCTCAGTTCTTAACTTTTGACCTGCTAAAGCAGGTTTTCAACCTGTGGGTCACGATGCCACTAAGCCACAGATCAAATATCCTGCGTATCAGATATTTACATTATGATTCATAACAGTAGCAGAATTACAGTTATGAAGTAGCAATAAAATAATTTCATGGTTGGGGGTCACCACACTGAGGAACTGGGTCAAAGCACTGGGAAGGTTGAGAACCACCGAGCTGTAGGAAATTGAGGTAGGTTAACAATAAGTCTTTTTTTTTTTATTCGATATATTTTTTATTTACATTTCAAATGATTTCCCCTTTTCTAGCCCCCCACTCCCAAAAGTCCCGTAAGCCCCCTTCTCTCCCCCTGTCCTCCCACCCACCCCTTCCCACTTCCCCGTTCTGGTTTTGCCGAATACTGCTTCACTGAGTCTTTCCAGAACAAGGGGCCACTCCTCCTTTCTTCTTGTACCTCATTTGATGTATGGATTATGTTTTGGGTATTCCAGTTTTCTAGGTTAATATCCACTTATTAGTGAGTGCATACCATGATTCACCTTTTGAGTCTGGGTTACCTCACTTAGTATGATGTTCTCTAGCTCCATCCATTTGCCTAAGAATTTCATGAATTCATTGTTTCTAATGGCTGAATAGTACTCCATTGTGTAGATATACCACATTTTTTGCATCCACTCTTCTGTTGAGGGATATGTCAACAATAAGTCTTAAGAACTAGAAAAACACCACCCATAAATCTATGCTCTAACATATAGGGCTTTTCATGTCACTGAATCTGGAACACGTTTCCTTAATGGGTGGTAAACATCTATCTATGTGCTTGAACATATTTTCTTTTCCCCAATCTCTACAGCATCCATGATTTATAGACGATAACATCAGGACAGTGAAAGCTATGGGACCTGTGCACGTTGTCAAGTTAGAGGAAAAGACAGATCCTGACATCAGCCGGCCCTTGTGGGAAGCTGCTGTCCCCACCAGCCTGATGAGGCCTGAGACCTGTCACTCAGAGATACTGGTGTCTTCTTCTAGTTGCATTTAAGTCGCTGTCAGTGATTTTTCCTGTCCTTGTTGCTAATTAACCTACAACAATGTGTACATTTCTTCCCTGCTAATAAGTTTTCCTGTGTGCTTTTGCCTGCAGAGAAAATCTCATTTTTAAAAACTTTAAAAAAAAAAATCTGGGAAGGCAATGCCTTGCTTGACCTGGGTGCCACCTGCCACCCTGAATCTCACTTCTTATGCCTTCCTCTGTTTTTTTTTTTTTTTTTTTTTTTTTTTTTTTTTTTTTTCAGGCCAGCATACCATTCTCCAAACACATCCTCCACAAACTTGAACTCTAGTTCCTTATCTAGAATATTTGGAGCTGTGTTCTACGCTTCTCATTCCCAGAACTCATATTTGCTGACTTCCTTTCCATCTTCTAGGGCTCTGGGAAAGCCCCCTCTTTTGTGAAGCTCTCCGAGATGGTCTCTGACTGAAGCAATTTCCTTGGAATCCTATTTGGTTTATTATTGCCTTTGTTTTTCAGATCTACTCTGATGTTTTGTTATATAGTAAGTGTTTTGACCAAAGGACACATATGTAAATTTCTCAATATAGGAGGTAATGCAAGGATCTTTGTGGTCTCTCTGCTGCTTTGGTCAGAGAACTGAAAATGTAGTTACTGCATGGATGCTGAGGGCTCTCTCTCTCTCTCTCTCTCTCTCTCTCTCTCCCTCTCCCTCTCTCTCTCCCTCTCTCTCTCTCCCTCCCTCCCTCCATGAAAGTAAACACCCATGCTCCCTCTCAAGCCACTGAACCTTGGAAGAAGCTATTCCCATTATGGGATGTGCTGCTCTGTTCCAAGCCTCTTCTCTATTTCCTTCACAGCACAAAGTGAGGGAAATCCTTAATACTGCTGCAGAGTGCGAACACCACACAAAGCAGAACCCGTTCTCACTAACCTGCAATGCACGATGGTCTCTTCCCCTCCCCTCCCCTCCCCTCCCCCAACGCTCCTTCTCTATTAGAATTCAGCTTATCATTTCCTTTAAAAAAGATTCTTTTAAAAATATTTAACATTTATAAACACATATTATGTGTTTAGAACCAATTCATCTCCCATCCCCTTCCCTCCAACTCAATTCCTCCCTATGCTCCTTCACTTTTTCCTCCAAATTTCATGTGATTTCTCTCATCTAAAAAAAAAAAAAAAACAATACCTACTGAGTCCACTTGATGCTGCCTGTACGCTCATGGGTACCACCTACTGCAGGTAGCTTCTCAGGATCTGCATTTCTGAGAAAGTGATTCTCCCTTTCTCAGTATCAAGCAACTATCAAGAGCTCTTCACATAGGGGTGGGGCTTCCCAAGCCCCTCCGTCTCAAGACTTCGATTTTGTCTGGATTTGATCTTGTAAATTTAGTCCCAACCTCTGTGAGTTCATGTGTGCCACTGTACCATTACATCTGCCAAGTTCTGTTTTGCTACAGACCTCCACCCCCTCTGGCTTCTAGAATCGTTCCATCCCTTCTTCTACCATAATCCCTGAGCCTCAAAAGATAGTAGTTGCAGCACTCTAAATAATTTCCTCCACCTAATATTAATAGACTTCAAGAAATACTGGTGTTTGGTTCTCAGTGCACCGTTGACAGCGCCACTCATATGTTCCTTCGGCAGGTGAGCCTCTTCTTGACCTCAGGGCTCCTGAGGTCTCATGGTCTCATTCTTCATGCTGCGAGTCATAGGTGCTTGCAGAGTTGTTCCACTGTCTGAACTCACCAGGCTTTCTGAGGGCAAAGCTGTGTCATGTTCTCAGTGTTTCATCATGCTCTGTAGGCATGAGAGCTGTGTGGAAGCCACAGACTGAGGGTTTTTAATGAGAGGACCGGAAGCTGACACTGTTAGATTTACGCTTTAAATAGATCACTTGGGCAAATAAAATTCATTCTTTAAAGGGCCAATTCCAGGGCAAATAGGAGTGAGGTGGGGGATGCATGGAAGGTAGGGGATTTTGAATCAGAGAAGGCAGGTTAGGGGCCTGCCCAGATCCAAGGGAGGCTTCTGAGGCAGAGTGAGAGAGCCTAATACTGCTCTATGAAGAAAAATCGAGTCCTTCAGGATGCGTTATGAGCAACACCAAGGAGCAGGAGGCCGCATTCTAAGTGGCATGGGTCTCTCTGGATGTCCCAGAAAATCTTCATCAGAAGATCCTTCATGCGCAAGGGGATGTGGTACAGGTCCAGGCTCAGGTCCAGGGAGGAGATAATGCTCAGATTTAGATGGCCTCTTCTGTATCTACTGTTCCTGGTCCCCATGGGCCTATTTCCTTAGCGAATTATGCAAGAGCTCTCTTTGTTTTCTCCACTGATATTAGTGTTAAGCCAATGAAGATGGTGCCCTTTCAAGTAGGATTGCCTCCTCGGTGATCAGTTGTGTCCAAAAGCCTTGGTTCTTAGCTAAGAACTAAGCGAGGAGCATGCCACTCTTGTTTAGAGACATAAAGTCTCCTGAGGTAACCTGACACTCCAGAAGAAGAGAGGCAGGCCTCTGCTGCAGGAAGCTTAGACACAGAGATGCAGGCAAGTGCCCCTCTCTGGACTGTAGCATGGTTCTGGGCAGTGGCTTTGGAGACAAAGGTGGTATCTCTATGATATTATGAGACTTTCCCTTTTAGTAGCTGTGATGTTTGTATTTATCACCAGGGCTCAGAACCCAGGAGAAGCTGAGACTCCCTGTAATTGCTCCAATTTAGTTGTTAAAGCTGACCAAACAATGATAAACATAACTGGTAAAGATACTCTTTTGGTAGATATTCCGATTAGCTTTCCCCGTGCCCTTTTCTCTCCATCTTTTTCTCCTCACTGGAAGTGTATTCCTTGCTTGTCCTCGGAAGTTGTGGGAATAGTGAACAAGAAGTAGAACAGCCATCCAGGCCATGTGATAACACCAAAGGGCTCAGCAGGCTAGAGGTCCAGTCAGCACATAATGAAGTGCTGGTAAAGATACTCTTTTGGTGCAGGATTGCAGCTACCATGTGACCACTGACCTCTACTAGAGTTGAAAATCAAAATCAAGCCAACATGACTAGCCCCCAGGTAGAGGAGATACGTATGTCACCTGGCACCTAACTCTCCTGTGGCCATGTTGTGTGGAGAGGGACACTGGCCAAATTCCTGCTCCAGCCCTTTTCTCATCTTGCTCTCGAAGGTCTACTCATCTGAAGTGTGGCCTCCCTTCCAGGTGGAGTAAATATTGAACTATATCTTCCTAGATGGGCTAATTTCATTTTCCTCCCAAGATAAATCTCCCTTCATTATGTGCTGACTGGACCTCTAGCCTGCTGAGCCCTTTGGTGTTATCACATGGCCTGGATGGCTGTTCTACTTCTTGTTCACTATTCCCACAACTTCCGAGGACAAGCAAGGAATACACTTCCAGTGAGGAGAAAAAGATGGAGAGAAAAGGGCACGGGGAAAGCTAATCGGAATATCTCACAAGCGAACAGCTATCTATTTACTTACTGAGCATGTTCATGGATGGTTTTGGACACAGTTTTCAGCAAAGAACCCCCAGCCAAACAAATAAGTGACAAATAGCAAAATTCTGAGAGTTTTAGGTGTACTAGCTCTTTCAAGCCTTAACTCATTCCACGGGGTAAATATTATTATGAACTCACTTTGGATGAGGCAATCAAAGCAGGGAGTAAGTAGTTAATGCGCCCTGTACAACACATTTTGTAAGCGTCAGGGAGTGGATCCTATTGAGCTTACATGTAAATTATAGACATCTTACCTTTTAATAGTTTAAAAGCTTTCCACTTAAGCTGAGGTGTGGACAGCTAACTAACTTGAGTGTGTCTGGAGAAGCCATTCAGTATAAATTTCTTTCACAACTCCTATGACCCAACCATTTCTGAGATCTCTTTCCACATACCTTCATATGCTTAAGTTATCTTATATAAAATTTGTGCACACACATGCAAACACACACATATAAAACACATTTTGTCACGTATACATAAGATGAAATCACATTATACACATAATCATGTAATTAATTTGTTTATTCATAATAATTTATATTCATAATAATAATTCATAATAATTCATTCTAGATGATGGCTAGGGCATGGAGTCATTGTTTTTAGTGGCCATGTGGTGCTTTACTATATAAAGGTATTATATTAATAGAAACAATCTTTTATCGGTAATAACTTTATTTCCATAATGTTAACCATGTCTCTAATTACCATAATTATTATGTTGCATAAACAGTGATGTAATAAACATTCTTGAATGTTATAGTCTTTTATAAGTGAGAATTATATTTCTGAAGAAAATAGTTCAATGATTTCAAACATTCAGAGTCACACAAGCAAGACTGTTTTAGAACATTCATGATATCCATAGAGAAGACCTCTATCCAAAGTACGAATACAAACTTCGTTGAGATTCCATCCCATCCCAGTCAGAGTGGTAGATGACAAGAAAACAGAAGTCATGGGTGTTCGCAAAGATTCAGGGATAGGAACCTGATACCCTGCTGATTCCTTAAAACACTAAGGACAGAACTTCTCAGTGAGTAAAGTGCTTGGTGTGTGTACTGGCTGGTTTTGTGTCAACTTGACACAAGCTGGAGTTATCACAGAGAAAGGAGCTTCAGGTGAGGAAATTGCCTCCATGAGATCCAGCTGTAAGGCATTTTCTCAATTAGTGATCAAGGTGGGAGAGCCCATTGTGGGTGGTAGCATCTCTGGGCTGGTAGTCTTGGGTTCAATAAGAAAGCAAGCTGAGCAAGCCAGGGGAAGCAAGCTAGTAAGAAACATCCCTCCATGGCCTCTGCATCAGTTCCTGCTTCCTGACCTGCTTGAGTTCCAGTCCTGACTTCCTTTAGTGATGAACAGCAATGTGGAAGTGTAAGCTGAATAAACCCTTTCCTCCCCAACTTGTTTCTTGGTCATGACGTTGTGCAGGAATAGGAACCCTGACTAAGACAGTGTGTCAGCATGACTATGTGGGTTTGGATCTCTGGCACACAAGTGTAAAGCATAGCTTGGTGGCATGTGCTTGTAGTCTCAGAGCTGGCGAGGGGGTGAGCACATGTGGGCAGATCCTAGGGGCTCAACGACTGCTCGGTGAGAAACCAGCTGTGTTCATTCAGACACCTTGTCTCAAAGAAGGAAGATGGGGCTAGCTGGCTGAATAAAGATATCTTGATATGTGAATAAGGAAAATGGGGGTAAATATACAATGGAGTATTATTGTTCAGCTATATAGAGGGATGAAATTCTATATAGCAAGTAAATGGATAGAGCTAGGGGATATTATGTTAAGCAAAATAATTCATTCTAAGGTGCTACATGCTTTGTCTCCTATATAGAGCCCAGGGGTTGTCAGGTGATGTTGAGATAAATCAGAAGGTAAACTATTAGGGAAGAAGAAGACAGTTTGGGAAGGCAGAAGAGGGACGAGAGAAGGTAAGGGGAGGTTAAAATGATCTAAGTACATCATGTATGCATATGAAAAAGCTACATTGAAGTACAATTAATATATCCTAAAAATGTTAGGTTTAAAAAAATAAAATGTCTATCCAGTTGCCCGCCTTTAGAATGAGTCCACTCTTAAAAATGAGTCTACACTTTAAAAATGAGTTTACTCAGTCACTACAGATGTACCTGCTCTGGTCAGTTCATGTAAACAGGGCCAAAAGGGGTGGTCTTTTGTGGCTGGTTTCTTTCACTTAGCTTTATTTCAATGTTCATGCTTGTCTTAGTGCCCCACTGCTGTGAAGTGACACTATGACCAAGGCAACTCTTACAAAAGAGAGCACATCATCGAAGCTTACTTACAGAGTCTGAGGTTTGGTCCATTACCATGGCAGGGAGCATGGTGGCCTGAAGGCACAGATGGTGCTGGGGAGGGAGCTGAGAGCTCTACATCCAGAAAGGGATGAGAGCAGGCGGAGAGAGAGTCACTGACAACCGCAAAGCCCACCTCCCAGGACACACTTCCTCCAACAAGGCTACACCTCCCAATTCTTGCAGATAGTTCCACTCCCTGGCCACGAAGCATTTAACTTTATGAGCCTTCGCAAGCCACTGTCATTCAAACCACCATGATGCATGTTTCAGCACGCATCCGTACTTTATTCCTTTATACAGCTATGACACTAAAATGTCAGTAAATTGTATGGCTATGGCAGCTCTTGTGCGGTCACACATTCATGGACATTTGTCAACTTCCTGCCATCAGCTATGGTGTGTGTGTGTGTGTGTGTGTGTGTGTGTGTGTGTGTGTGGCTACTGTGAATCTGACATCAAACCACTCTTTGAGTGGGGATTTTCTATTCTTCTGAGTCTAAACCTAACAAGTGAATTGCTGGGTCATATGGAGACTTGGCATTTAATTGTTTTAGAACACACCAGACTTTCCCTAAGCTGTTTGGAACACATCACTCATCTACCAGTAGTGTCTAAAACGCTGACATAACCTCTTTTTGAGTCCAATCTTCCTTGTGGGCATAAAGCTCCATCTCACCGTGGTTTCATTGGCAGCTCCCTGGTGGCTGATGGTGTCTCTGAACAGTGCAGTTATACACTCCTTGCCATCCGCACACCTGCTTTTAGTGGTACCTACTCAAGCCACTTGCTTCTGAGAAATTGGACCATTTGCCTTTTCACTGCTGGTGTGTATGAGTTCTTTGCAGCTCTGCTGCATGACTTCTGTTGGCCACGTAACTTGCATGTACGCTCTCCCATTCTGAAGGCTTCCTTCTCATTTTTTTGATGGTGGTTCTGTGAAGTGTTAAGTTTTAATCTTCATAAAAGTGTAGTGTAATTCAGTTATCATTGTCATGTGGGAGTTTGGTGACATATTTAAGAGGGACATGCCTCATCCTAGGTCAAGACTCCACTGTCTTCTAAGAATGTTATAGTCTTAGCTTTTATGTTCAATCCTGTCACAGTCTATTTTGACCGCTATAATGAAATGTATCAAGACTGCATAATTTATAAACAATGGAAATGTATAGCTCATAGTTACTTCTGGAAGCTAGCTAGTCCAACGGTCAAGATGTTAGCATATTCAATGTCTCAAGAGCCCATTCTTCAAAGACAGCACCTTCAAAATCCCCTGCTTAGTTTATTCTTCTTTTTTAATGAAGCAGTACATTACTGCTTTCAATGGTTACACCATCATGCAGTTACTCATATGACTACACCATATGAGTTTGAACTCCTAACTGTAACTGGGTATTCCTTAACCCCACCCAATAGCCCCTTCTTAACTGTTTGGTCCAATTTTTGGTAATTACCCTCAAAGCCCCAACTTCTGCATAGGAGTGAGATTATGAAGTATTTGTCTGCCTGTGCCCAAGTTGTTTTATTTAACACAAGGCTTTCTGGATCCTGGGTCTTCAGCATAGCTCAGCATAGCTCAGTTGCATTTGCACACAAGTCTGATGATCAGAACTAGATCCTAGGATTCCAAAAGATGTCAGGAGAGAACCAACTCCTGAGCATTGCCCTCTTACCTCTATGTTGAGTGCTGTGGCATGTACATGATTAAACACACACACACACACACACACACTCAACATCTCTAATTTTATCAATTTTGTTGCAAATACCAGGATTTTCTCTATATATGCATCAATAACATTCTGTTGCACATACTTATCACATTCTCTTAGCACCACACACAACTTCTATTATGCATACTGCTGTAATAAAAACAGGTGTGCAGATTCCTCTACAGACTGAGTCCATTCCTTTTGAATATATGTCCAAGAGGGATATTGCTGGATTGTGTCACACTTGCTCTTAGCCAAAAGGCTGCAAAGAGGTGGGTTTGGGGTTACATGACATCTTACTTTCATCTTAAGGCTTCCCCATGCTTATCTACAGTGGCGATTCTAATTCATATGCCTGTCAACAGCATGAAAAGGGTTCTGTTCCTCCATTTAGTTGCTCATATTTTTTTTCAGTTTTGTGTGTTTTCCTAATGTTTTTTCCTATTAACTGCTGTGGGTTTGATTTGTGTTTCTCTAAAGTTGGACCTTTTTAAATAAACTAATTGACTAATTAATATGTCTTCCTTTGGGAAGTATCTACTTAGACCTGTTGCCCCCTTTCCCCTATTGAATAGAGTTTGTTATATATTCTAGTTATTAACTTCCTGTCAAGTGTATAGAATTTATATTGTAAAGATGCTGTACTATTCCTTCTGGATGTGTTTTTCTTAATATTTTAAAAGGATTGTATATTGAGTTATTTCAAATAACTTGGTTTATGTATGTAATTGTAAGAATTTTATTTTTCTTTGATGAAAGTTATTGTGCTGACAGATTTTGTTACTAAACACCATTGTCCTCATGAAATAATCCATATTGCTTATTGAACAGAGCACTTCATTTTGATGGGATGATTGTTTTTATTTAAAAAATTTTGACTATAATATGTGAGACTGGTTTCTACATTCATGTAGTGCTTAAAATGTAAGTTTGAATATTGAAGCCATACCTTTACAAACATGAATTGGGTAATATTTCCATATTTACTCAAGTCCTTACATAGTTTGTATAATATTGACAATTAACTCAATGCTAAAAGTTGAAGTAAAACCCAATCATAAATCTCTCTAATTCTGGTGACTTTAAAAGTGGTAGTTTATCATTTATTCTCACCTTTTTTGCCATTTTTTTTATTGAAAAGGGAAGTAAAAACATTTTATGATAAAATTAAAGATTTACATGGAAAATATTTCAGATAAAATAAAAGATATACATAGAAAAACACATTAAAATTGACAATTTTCCTGGAAAATTAAAGAGTAAAGTGGTAGACATGTAAAACATTGCTAAATTAATTGAAATATCAAATAGAAACATTTTATGATAGAATTGAAGATTTACATGGAAAATATTTCTGATAAAATTGTAGAAAACCATGTTAGAATTGAAGATTATCATGGAAATTTTTATATAAATATAATAATGGTAGGCATAAAAGTATTCCTAAGTTGATTGAAAGTGGAATTATAAACATTTTCTGATAAACTTGAAGATTTATATGGAAAATGTTTCTGTTAAAATTGAAGAAATATATAGAAAACATGTTAAAATTAAAGATTATCAAGGAAACTATACAGATAAAATGATAGGCATAAAGATAATTCTAAGTTGATTGAAGGTGGAATTATAAAAATTTTCAGATAAAATTGAAGA